>NW_026096241.1:0-600000 GCF_023614345.1 Adelges cooleyi | reverse complement strand
TAGTATACTAAGTACTCACGACTCTTTTTTTTGTTTTAATAAGTAAAAAGTCTACTATAGCTATAATCATTTAACATTGGCGGAGATCAGGGGGGGGGGCTTGAGATTGTAAAAACCTTGAAAAAACCTTAAAACTTAAAATAAGTGCAATATTTATTTTTATTTCAACAAATCTCTTACTAAAAAAAATGGGTAGGTATTTTAAGAAGCATTGGTTTTATGTTTTAAGGTATATTAGTATACCAAGCCCTCCCCTGATCTCCGCCAATTGATTATTAATCAATGGAAAGTCTTTCCATATATTCTTCTAAACGCCAGTAGTTAGAACCGCGTGTCTTAAAAATGTACCGAGTTATACTAATTGGAAAAAAAAAACAGTACATATTGGAAAAACAATTTATAAACGCTATCACTGTGTCTTGATTTAGGATGTGTGATGAAGTTTTTTGCGGTTTGACAATCAAACGAAGCAAATACTGTTAATTTTTAAATGTCGATAGTGTTTTGAAAAATTATTTAAACAGCGAAAATTGTAATAAAAATAATAATTAGGATTAAAGGAAAGATAAACGGAAGGAGTTAAGACGAAAACAATTGCTGGTTGATAAAATAATTTTCATAAAAAAAGGCATAAATATTATGTAAATGTGACATTGCCGCCGACAGTATATTTTATTTAGTAGAAATATGAAATAGGTATTGATAAAAGCACTGTGAAGGCAATAATGTACTAAAAATTAGCCAATAATTATTGCATACAATCAGTACGAATCATGTTTTTTAGGAAATTTGATTTAAAGATTAAACGTGCTCCCAAATGTTTAATTGGAAATACTCTGCAATAATTTTTGCTACCAGATGCTTGTTGTTTTAATTTTAAGCTACTTAGTTAAATCTCAGCCAGACACCAGAATAGCTAGGTGATAGCTATTTGCGCCCACTCCACCTTTACACAAATGTAACGGTACTAGTTATCATAAAATTTCAATTATAACTTAATATAATATTAATGTAGCGAGTGAGGATATTATAGAAAATTGGCAAATCAAATTTAACCGGTATGACGATAATAGGTATAGTTAAATCTCAATAAGCAGAGCTTTTCAATGATTTACTGTTACAACTTTTAGTAAGTTACATTAAAAAAAAAAATGTAGGTACTTCATTTCACAATTTGCCTATAATATATATTTTGTCCCAAGTCGAATAAATTTGTATTTGTGTATAGCAGTCAGCCGTAGCAGCTGAATCGCAAAAAAAAAAAAAAAAGAAGACTCACATCATGAGTATACTTTAACAACAGCTGTCAACTAAGGCCACCGTTTGTCCGACTGTTTATGACAAATTTCAATATTTTCCATAATTATCGTTACTTTTAGTAGTTAGCATCGAAATATCAATTGCCAAAGATTTCTCTGTATTTTCGGCAAAATATTGTTTATTTAAAAAGAAAATCAAGCGTTCGAGTTTGCGTTCGAGTTTAAAAAGTCCACCTTTTTTAGACGTTTTCAGAGCCGTTATTTGGCCACATTCGTTTGCTTTGACTACTTTTTGCTCGTCGACAATGAAAACAAAATAATAATTGTAAAGCATACACCTCACAATAATATACAAGCAAATGGAGACGTATTATCATCAATCTATCACCCTGTATATATTATATTTATATATTGATATATATATATAACAGGCTTTTGCGAGATTTCGTTGATCAGTGGACTTATTGGTTCGTCTTGACCAAAAATGAGGCCCCTAATTTTTGTTTAACATGGACATGTCATGGAAAAACACTTGTGCGGTTCGATGTGCGTTTAAGTTTTGCACTGTTTGCATAAATAAAAAATTCAGTGCTCGTTTTTGTTGAAAATATTATACGAAGCCAAAAGACTGTGTCTATTTTTTAGATACCCGTGTTAAACGTGCATTTCGATAACGGTGTACGACAAATACCTACTCACGGTCTTTAGAATTTCAAGGCCAACATGACTTGTTGACGATTTTTTTAAAGTTACGATAAAACCACCTATGTGAATCATCATTTTTTTATTTTTACCATACAATGATATTTCATTGTGATTTGATCCGCCCTCGGGTAACGGGATTTAGGGAGGGATGATTTTGGAATCTCTCATAGCAACCTGTATATTAATTTAGTTACGCTTGTTAAGCTGTTTTTTTTTTGGTAAAAGAGAATTTCACTGAACTTTGGAGTTTATAACGTCAGTCCAAAGATCCGTAGCCTTATTTTTTGAAAAAAAAAATGAGATTTCTACAATAACCTTAAAGCATTTGAAAGACTTTAAATCAATCAGTTAGATAAATTGGGTTACTATAATTTTTATATAAATATCCACTGTTGAATTAATAGGTTTTGGTTGAACGTCGGTTTGTCGTTAGCTTCGTTTTTGATAATTGTTTAAAACTAATTTTTTTTTCTCGTTTTAATTTAAATTTTAATAAATATAATACTATAATATAAAAAAAACAAACCTTATCACGGATACGCCCAACCTGATGTAACCGGGTTTACAATGTTTTTTTGAAAAATAGTTTATTTAAAAATAAAGGCCGTTTTACTAATAGGTATTAAAGGCATAATATAATCACATACAGATGAAAACGTTCAACATTATTCAAACACGACCGGGGTGTAAACTTTTTTTTATAAAAAATATTTTCAAAATGTACCCGTAGGTATTGTTTGTGTACCTGCTTAACGCCAGATAATAAAATAACATGGCCTTCGGGCGAGGAGGGACGAAATAGGGACCCAAACGTTCGTGTTGGACAAATATAAATCATGTCGTTTTGTATTTATTATTTTTTTTTTCTCCAAACTTAATCGATCAGCCGAACCCGTTGTGATGCGTGAAATTCGCACTGTCATCGTCGGTCCATCAATCGTTTGATTTGATTTACCTTAATCAACCAATGCGCATATGTGCTGTGCGGTTATTATAATATATGTTATTCTATAATAACATGCCTATGCGTTTGTTTCCAATTATAATCCAAAATGTTGTTTCACACATAGTTTAGTGGAACGTTTACAGAAAAAAAAAATCACCTTGTTTTAAACCCAAGTGATTAGCCGAAACGATTATGATTGGTTTTAGAGGTACAACCGCAACGTGTGCCCTATTCTTTATTGTGGACAATTAGAATAATTACTACATATACCGCTTGAGAATTTACAGTGTTGTATATTTTTAATATATTGGACCATAGCAACAATAGGGTTTGCGATGACTATCGATATTCATGCGCTGTTATTATAATATACACGAGCCTATCGTTTACTTCCTATATCATAATAATAACAATATGGTTTATAGTATAATATACTTCCTGTTTGCAGTTGTACGTTGCACGTCAGTAGATCCGTTCGAAATATGTATTTTCAAATTGCCACAGATAGCACAATATAATATATAATATTGTAAAATAATCATGACCATCGCACATTTTCTGTACAACCGCGGTGATTTGTCAATGTAATTGTTTTACTTAACCCGTTCACCCGAGTAAATGTACCAATATGCCAATATGTTTTTTACACCATTGCCGCAGGGTCTGTCTGGCTCGCAACAGCAAACCATAGAAAGTGGTGGGTGTTAAGACAATGTGATGTGTGGAGGAAACCACCACAGAGACAATCTTCTATACCTATGTACTGTTGGACTACCGAATCGATCGGCTTCGGCCCACACGAGCGCACGCTGACCATCAATCACCGGTTTCTTTTTTTATATACAATTTTTTTATTTACATCTAGATTTTTTTTTTTTTAAATTAATCATCCGAAACAACCGCGTCGAACCCAGTGTTCCACACTATTGTCATATACATATATACACTCCCTAGAATGGTCCTTCCGACCGAGCCTTCGTAAACGATAATCATATTATTATACACTGTGTCGCGTCGATGATGTCTATATTGTTATAATATTGGTAACGTCGCAAAGTCCAAGGTTTTCTTCAAGTCCACGGTCGGAGAAATCACACACATATTAGGTATGTGTGTGTCTATAGTTCCCATAACGATTCAGGGAGAAACGGTATCGTGCATGTGGCAAGTGTTGGGAGTAAAACGATATATAAATATATAGTGCCAATAGTTATAGTTTATTGCCTATTCCGTTCTATTTATCGTTTTAGATTTTTAGATAATTTGGAGTTGGATATTGATTGGATATTATTTTCTGTCGAACCTACTTTTAGGTTATAATTTTTCTTTTATCAGTGTGTGTAACAAATTCTAATCAAAAATCGATTAGCCGCTACGATATTAATATAATTATATTATGTTTAACTGTATATGAACAATACAAACACACACTAATCACACTGTTATCGTTTTATGATTACACACGCATAACGATGGAAAATAATTATCCTACTGGTTTCCTGTTTGCAGCCGTGCTCGCGATATGCCCATCAACGACCACGACGAGGACGATAATAATTATTAACTAAATATGTATATATTATACACATGTACATCGGAAAACGACCAAAAAATAAGCCTATTCTCGTTTTTTTTTTTAAATAAAAAAAATCGACCAATAACAAATTCAAATACTTGACTTGCATTCAAAAAAACAAATCTATTGCCATAATTTTTGTCTACAAAACGGTCTACCGCCACAAATCGTTACACAAACAACGCCTCTATAATACAACAACGAAGAAACACACTCAGAAACTTGGACGACAAAGTTGACAATTAATAAGAAACAAAGAGAATATTTAGATAAAAAAAAAACTTACTTGATGTACGAACAGGTAATGTATGAAAATGAATACAGCAATAACGATAGTAAAAAAAAGCGTTTCCATAACGCTTAAACACGGTAAAAATAACACAAAAAAAAAAAGAAATGTCTGTATATCTGCCGGCGTTTTATTATTATTATTTTTTTACATTTTTTATTGTTATTACCTAGAAGGTATAGTTTGGCGCGGTCGTTTTCACTTAATTAAGTTTTAATATTCGGAGAAAAGGGAAAAAGAAAAAAAAATCACCGTTTCTCTTCCTCCCGAAGGAAAAACGCCTCGAGTCCGTGTCCGGGTTTTTAATGTGATAATTGTTGCAGAAAAAAAAAGCGATAGAATGTCGATTCGAAGCTCTTCGGAAAGTGTTTGTCAAGAAGTTACAAAAAATATTATTAAAAAAACAATAAAAAATAAATTATCAAGTTTTTTTACAATTAAAAAAATTGTCAATTTTAGCTGTATTTTTCTTTAGCCACGTCTGAAACCGATGGACGGATTTGGTTATCTAAGGTCTTACTAGAATCACCTTGACCGGTGGAGGAGTGCAGTGAAGAGTTTCAGGACTTTATCTGATATAGTCCATTCACTACATAGCTGTATATAATAAAAATACATTTCCCTCCTCCCCTAAATAAATTGCTTGATAATAAATTATAATATATTTTAAATAGTTCTAGAAAAATCAAAAATCCAGTAGCATCAGTCCATTTGAAATCTTGATTGAATTACAAAACCGTCCAATGACGGCACACTCTGGCGTGATTGGTTTCATTCTAAGCCAATGATATTTGTTCGTGTTCTTGATTGGCTATCGATTGGCCTTGGGAAATCTCTCGGCCAATCGCCATCGAGTCCTGGGAGAAAATAAAGATGATTGGTTAGATATTTGTTGGCCGATGTGATATAATATGAGGAACTATAATTTATACAAAATTGTGTTTGTTAATTATAACTTGTTCAAGCAAAGACCACAATATTATTATTTCGTTATAAAACACATTTGACAAAATTGTACTGGATTTTACATAATGTATGGTATATTATAAATTTGTATATACTGGTGACAAAACGTTTAGAAATAATTTTGAGAAGTCTTTTTTATTATTTTCATGCATTCTAAGCACATTGCATTATTATTTTGTGTAAAGTCGGCGGCGCCAAGTGTAAATATTTAAAAAAAAAAACAGCATAATTGGTCGCATACAATGTCGTCGACGAGGGGGCGTTTTGAAAATACTCGCATATGGCGTTACTATTATTATTACGAGTACTTCAAAAAAGATCTCATGACCTCAAAGACACATCTATATGTTTAAGTTACATAATAATTTGTGTATTGTATTTATGAATATCGACAATGAAACGAACAGAAATATATAATAATAATGATATGCGGATCTGTTTTCAGCGTGACGCTATTATTAATACGGTTACCTATGTGTTGTGTGCAAGATGTGTTAAACGGTCATTACCATGACAAAACTTGGACGAAAAACGAATAATCGTAAGGTCGAAGAAGGTATTGTAGAAACCAAAAAAAAAAAACACCTAAACAGTCCTTACTTTGTAAAAAAAAACGATGACAATGAGCGGCGACGAATCAATATTGACTGAAGAAAAGTATAATATTGTTATTATCATTTGGTTTTTTTTTTTTTTGTAATAAATATACAACAAAACACATTGGTTTACACTACAAAGTCTTCTTTCCATAGACACTGTGCGGATATTTACATAAAAATAAACAATATATCTTATGCACTTATTACAATGTGCTTTTGTGTGTGTGTGTGTGTTTTTTTTTGTATAACTAAGCATTACCCAAGTGGGTCTGTTATTCTGGATATAAGCTGTTGGGCAAGTGAAGCAAATGAAATAGAAAAGTGCTCACTTGAACAAGTATTTATATACAAAAACAAAACAATTTTTGCAAGTCTTACACTTGTGAAATTTTGGCAAACGTCAATTTTTTTTTTTTGTGTTTTTAAGTTAAATTAAATGTTTACTATTTTTAAGTGCGATTTCGGGAGATATTGCAGAAGGCATAACCATCACCGTCCGTGGGTTAACACAATCCAATAACAGAGACCGTATTTTGAAAAGCTCAAGCGGGTGAAAATTTGTAATTTTCAATAGTCTTATAATTTTTTCAAGATGCTCCCTGGGTCTGACTGGCTGTTAACTCTGTGCATAGGGTGCACTTGGGTTGTACGTTATTATTATTATTATTTTTATCCAAACGACAAATCGCGGACTGACTGTTATAATAATTTAAACGACCGTCGCAGCGGTGTCCTTTTTTTGTTTCCTCCTCGCCAGTGCTGCAGTACACACACACACACACATAGGAGTATTGTTTTCACACACACACACATCCCCGGTGTCATTTTTTTTTTTTTTTTATGTACTTTATAATATGATATAGTGCGCCTTCTCCCCCTTTGCCTGTCGACCAACACAGATCTGTCGATAAACATTCGCGTGAACAATGGTCTGGTGTGCAACGTTTTTTTTTTTTTTTTGTAAATTGTTCATATTTTTTGGCCATGTCCTCCGCCCGGTAGTTGGTTGTGTGCAAACTTGTAAATATACTAATATTTTTTTACACCTAGCTCGGGTCTGGTTCAACAGCTCCAACCCGTGGAAATCACATGTTGTAACATTGGTTACCTCACTCCCCTGTCAGTCTAGTAGCTTTCGAGATATTAACTGGTTCGCAGATCATAGTGGATCGCCCGCGGTATAGTGTACCTGTATAAATAAATGTAGGCTAAGTATTGCCATAGTAAGTATTGCTTGTTCGTGCACATCTCTTGGCCACATGTGTTTCCTATATACTAATAAAATATATTATAATAATATACATGTGTGTAAGTACACGACATAGGTACTAGATATCGCAATAAGATACTATTATGTGCATCTACTATCACAGTTGTATTATTATTGTTGTTGGTCGACCAGAACGCATGTATATGTATATATAGTTTATAATATCGTCCCAGCGAATCTATTATGTTGGGGAAAGTCCCTTTTTTTTAATAATAATAATTGGCACCGAACAGATCAAACATACATAATATATTTTTTTACAAACACTGCCATTTATGCCATTTTCATGTCAAGCTTAAACTGAAAATCTGTATTGCCAAAAATGTCTATACAAAATATTTTGAAAAAATAACAACCCAAAAACTGCCGTTAGCGCTGACAGTGGCTTCTGTGGTTTTCTGAGAACATCACGTCTTGTCTGTATTTGTTGGGAATATTTTTTTCTTGAAATCTTAAAAAAAAACCTCCGTACATGTATAATATATTATAATAACGGTAGTGGGCAAATGATAATATATATAATTCTTACAACAATACCTGTACCGTTACTGTATTTTCTAACCGGACCATTTTTTGACAGGTTCAAAAGCAGTTATACACCATATGTATATTATTAAGGGCGAAACGGTGCGGTGGTCATCAACCCTTATGGGTTTCAAAGGATTATAGGAATAGATCACACACAGGAATACCCATAATGACAGTGCACGAATATCTTTTTAAATGGAAATCATTTCCTTGAAATACCGATACATACAATAATATATAGGTATATATATATTAAGTGCTAAAAATATATATATATGTGTATTTTATTCATTTACCGTTGTTCTATTGTGTTCGGTTAATGGAGAACCTAAATACTTTTCTTTTTTTTTCTTTTGCAGGTACAAATTTCGATGACTCACTCGACTGAAATCCCGGATAACCATCTCCGGGGACAGCAGCTATATTATAGTAAATACTTTCCAATATATTATTATTATCACTCCCATCGGTGGTCGTTTGTCTATTATTATAATAATATGTTTATTCATAGCTCCACATAAACGCCGTTAGTTCTAGATTGGTTATATTTTCCATACGACAAGCCAACGGTAGAAATTATTGTCATGATATGAATAAATCCAGAAATGTCTACTGTCGACAACTGTTGGCTCTAAAAAACTTCCTTGGAGTTTTTTCAAGTAACCGAAGATATACTAATGATTAAGTCAACGAATAAGTACCACGAATTTGCAACTAATTGGACTATTTTTACAAAAAAAAAAGTTGTAGAACAAATAATGTTTAGCCCCAATAATGCACCTCCCAGGTACGATTGCTCATCTATATAGACTTGCTACATGATCAAGAAGTCGGTTCAAGCTAAAAGCCTCTCGTTGTACACCTATAGTGTCTAATAGTCCTATAAATATTGTATCCCATATACCTATAGTGCAACAATTTATTGCGACCACTGATGTCGGGTGCCAATAGAAAAGAAGAAGATAGGACTTGGGTCATCAACAGTCTCTTTCTCTCTCTATCTGAACAACAACCCTTCGACAATCCTGTCGACGCTATATATATATATATATACGTACCTAACCTTACCTATTAATATTTGATCAACATGGCCGGTGTGCTGGCCTAAGTATGTTTTTTTTTGCCAATACATTATGTTACTTGGGACGTGAACGTTACTGGCATTTTTGCGTGGGCACCTAGACGTCGCCACGCTTTTGCCGAATTCCACTAGTAGACAGCGTTCGACCTAAAGGGGTTTTTTAATTGTTTTTTTGGTAATATAATATGCTATATACCGCGTGTCTCCGTATATACGGTCGGAGCCGTCTGGCGTGCGCCCTTTCATATACAGTAGTCAGGGGTCTCGCTGTCGGCTGCGGCCGCTCCTCTTGTGTGTATGCGGACAAAACACAAGAGTTTGCCTTTTTCTTATAATAGTGTATTTTAAAGTATTTTTTGATTTTTTTGTGATTTCCACCCGGATACGAGTGGGGCGGATTGGCGTGCCGGGAAAATCGTGCAAACAGAATGTGCCGGATTATCGCTCGAGGAAATCGACGCCGGACTTAGAGGCGTATACTTCACACGCCTATATATATCGTTTGTAAACGGTATATAAGTTATAATAGTTGTATATATATATATATATATTATTTGCACGTCTTCTACCATACTTGTAAGCATACACACACACACACAAACACCTTTAAGTCTAAGACGCATATTGTACCGCATACAGCTAGCCGATGCACAAGTATTGCACGCGTTCACGTTTTCACCGTAGGCTCTAACCGATTGTCCATCGCTCGACTTGGCTTATAATGTATTATCTGTTTTTATTTTGTTATTACCAATAATAATTAGTCTTGAGACGTTCACACCCGCCGGTCGATCACGATATTACAACAGCCCAATGTACGTGCCACGATCAAACCTATTTCCAGAACACCTCTGATATACATATAATAATAATTATCATCAATCATCGCCGCTTGTTAGCAGTGTGTATACACAATAATAATAATAATAGCAGTGATAATATAGATTTTTATAGCCTGGAAGAATACAGTAGATTAGTAATACTATAGAAATACATCTATTTACCGTTGACCGACAGCCAGGACCGGCAAAAGGCTATAACAAATTTTAGTCCCATTTAGAAGTAAAACAAATTGTGTTTACCTGTACCAAGCCTATACAATGTACCCATTGACAACTGTTTTCCTTGGACTGTTATCAGGATATTTATTCGGTTATTATAATCTCATGCGAGTACCGTATACTGTACTATACTTTGTACAACGGATTGTGTCAAAAACTGTCTTAGTCTCTCCGTCTCATTACAATACCAAAGCAGAAAAATGATATACAAATTAGGTATTGTAAATCGGATAAACTCCATTAAAGCGCAATCGCGGCCCAGATCGAAACGGACGGGTGGTGATTTATTATTATATATTATTTTTCCTCGATCCGGCGTTTGTTCAGATGCATTATTTAGATCACAGCGGCTATAAATAACCTCAGCACCACAGCCGATGCATTTTAAAAACCAGCGAGTGACATTCGATCAGTGTGCCCTAACATACGCAGTTGCCCAACGCTCATAACCCGGACACAATACAAAAATATATTATATATATAAGTCTTACACACACACACAAACGGAAAAGGGGTATGACGTTTTTATAATATATTTTATACACCTACTCCTACTGTATATCCGGCGGTACGCACATATAGCGCAACAACCCTCTGGTGCACTCTGTATACATATATACAGAGAGAAAACGGTGTCGTGTTCGGTCGGTGAAATAACGATAATAATATGACAAAAACGTCAAAATGTAACGCTGTGCTGAGAAAAACGCAAATTGGCACGGCTCGAGTTTGCTTTGTACACGCGGGTAAGCCCGTCCGAACCTAACCTAACCGATATAGCGTCATACAATACATGTAAAAAAAAAAAAACTCTATAATGGTTTCAAATTATTAAACGTTTTAAACATAAAAATGCCCTCAATAAGGCATCGGGTCCCGTCATGAGGTTAAAAATTGTCCAACAACATTCTATTGACAAGTGATGATGTATTTTAATCGCACAACTGTCACGATAATGTCAATATTTTGTCTTTACCTCATACCAGTTCACAGGAAAAAATACATATAGCTGGCCCAGTAATGTGTCTTTATGTGCTGACCACAATCTAACTCAATACTAGTCCTTTGATGGAGGCATCTTGCTGGTGGAGTACAAAGTAATGTGCAGAGTTGTATAAGGCAATAGGGGATGCAGTTAGGTCCTTGTAGTCACCTTACCAAGTCGTCGGTTGCAGGTTAGACGCAGAGCTGAGAGATGGTACTGTATCTAATGTTTCTGTGTTTGTGTCTGGTCCACGAAAGTGGGACTTATTAGTAGATTTGCCTATACAATTGGAGACAGTAGCAACAGATTGTTATTAGGACAGTCAGGTGGCCAACCCTAATCGTGTCCACGCTAATACTGAAAACACTAGTATTATTAGCCGTACAACGAGAGAGGTTATTTTGTTGGGTACCATCGTGTACCTAGTTAGATTAGGTATGGTCGGTGCGGAGTCCCCGCTACGGTTGGGGTATAATACAATATAGGTAAGACGGTGTTTAAACACAAACACACGAGGCGGTGGAGGTGCAGGTGCGGCGGCGGCATTGTCTTTTCGATGGCGCAGACCGTAATGACAAATTTACTGCGCGTAAATTACACACATAATATTATTAGAATGCGACTGACTCTCTCTGTGTAAGACACTGACGACAGGCCGCGTACCACGAAGACGGTCACCGTGTCTTGGGGGTAGGTAGGGAGGGTAAAGTCGTAAAAAACGATACACGCTCGCATACCGGGGTACGATTTGGCGGGTATTTCCCAGAAACGGTTTCTCCAGAAAAGGATAGAATAGTAATGTAATATTAATAATATGTCGCGTGTTGTTGTTGGCCCCAAATACGAGACGACGGGACCGAGACGCCGGCGCTCCAAGGGCCGTCGTATAGTGGATGGATATATGGCTATGGGTGTGTGTGCGTGTGTAGGCGCCACCGTCAACAATGACCACTGTCACATATTTTCTCTCGTCGATGCCTCCTCGTGCGTGTATACCCCCCCGAGACGCATAAAAGGTTAACATAATGTATAAAATAAAATACGTACAAAAAAATAACAGCTACGCCGAACGCGGAATCCGGTGCGGAGACGGAGACACACGGAGAAGATGCGCGCCCCCATTGTCATGCCGTGTAAGACGTTTGGCCGGACCCATTGTTCGGCGCGTAGCCCGAGTAGCCGACATGCGATCCCGTATGTGTCACTTCAATAGTGTTCTTGTGATTTTTTTTTTCCCTCTCCGGTATTGACCCGCATTGATTTGTCGGTTTTTAAATGAGCTCATTTTCATCGAAAACCCAAAGGAAAATAATAATAATAATAATAACCTAACCTAACCTACCTATACGTCCTAACCCCGCCACCTAACCTAACCTACCCATATAGGCCGGTCCACGTCTTCGTATCCTTTTCCACTGTGTGTTCCACAACAAAATGGGTAGTTTAACCTATTTTTTTTTTTTCGGTTTAGGCGAAAAACCGGTAGCCCGGTCACCTATTGTACACCGCAGTTCTTTTGTGTCCGGCATATTGTCAGAAAAGCGCAACGTGCGTCACGTTCCAAATGGGTGAAATGATCTTTTTGTGGAAAAAATAGGTTTAAAAAGAAAAAGAAATTGACAAAAAACAAAAGCAAGTACAGTTGGGTCGGGGCATAAACATATTATTACTGGTTTAGATTGTGCTGGATTTTATTTAACGTGAACGTCTTTTAATGCCTTTCAATAGGTTTTAATCACAGATTTTTGAGAACAATTTTGTCTAATTTTCATACCTAATCCCCTAAATCTTAGCATTGAAAAAGCGAAAGAAACAAAACAATTCCATCCCTTCTAGGAGAAAGGGTGTACGATAATTGTTTAGGATTGTCAACGTTTGTCGGTAGTACATACCATGTCTTGAGAATATTCTATACAAATTTGGAACTAATTGGACTATTTTGAAAAAAGATTTGAATGCAATCACAAAAGTATAAAAATATGGAAAAAAAAATAAAAACACATCATTGTAAATACAATACACTCTCAGCCATCGAAGCTAAAAACCCTACAAAATTGTAATATTGTTTCAAGTGCAAATCATGCTTCATTGATCACCCTGTACGTTGAATAAGATGATAATATTTTTTTAGAATTTTAATTTACCATAGCAATGACAGAACTATGAGTCCAGGTTAGGCATACATATGGTCCGTAATCGGTGTAATGGGATAAATTGAATGTACAAGGTATTTAATGTTGTGTAATTTTTTTATATATAAAAACGGTTTTTAAGAGGTAATCCGGATACCTAATGATTGCTTAAAACTATACCATATTTGTTTATTTGGAAAATTATTGTTAGATCAAAGACATAAGGCATAGGTTAACCCGGTTTTCTTTGCAGGAAGCTATAGGTATCATCATGTTATTGTATATGTACCTGACACCCCCAGTCAGCGGCGGCGCCAGACTACTCTACAGCGTGGAGCCAACTGATGTCTGGACGAAATTAGATTGGGAAACAAGCCAGTATTAGTTTTTAATTGTGGATTATTTTTTGCTAATATTAATGTAATACTCTAGATGGGCAGGGCGAACGGCCAATTCATTTCCACAGACCGTGACCCTCCTCTATAATGGACTGGCGCCTCCACCACCGTGTTACGCTTGTTGTTCGAAAAATGTGTCACTGGATCGTGAGGAAGGTTTGAGCTAATTTAAATACAGAAATAAATGCCTTCCGTAGACAACTGTGTGGAGCAGTGAATCCTATTTGGTTTATAACTAATAGATTTAGCAACAATATTGCTATTAATGTTGTATTAACATGTTTTTTTTAGGCATTTGCCACATTTAAATGTTTGTATGTAATATATTTCTCAAACAAACGCATCATTTGTACACCAGGTTTCCAAAGATTTTTTACAATGATTCCCCCAAGAGCGGTTTACCCTCTGCAAGCTCCATCAGAGTTTCAGTAAAAATTACAACCCTTACTTGGGACCTGTGCCCCATTAGTTTCTGACATTTTTTTAGAGCCTCAACAAGTTTATAGATTTAGATTTGAACTTCCCTACTTGAACTTGCGGCACGACTTTGCTATCCGAGAACTGGAAAACGGCTTCTTATGAGTTACAGCCAGCTGTGTGTGCATTTTATATAGATAATAATATTATATTGCCCTATTATATTGTGACTATAGTTCCTATACAATACACATAGTTAAGATGAAAGAGTGTGTGTGTGTGTGTAACACGAGTACAGTTGGGGCGGGGTGGATAATAATGTTATTTTATTTTCGATAGACCTTTACCGAAAAGTCATTAATCCGATATACCGCTGTAAAATATTATCACTGGACCGCCGTGCCCGTTGCATAATAATAATATAATATTGTTGGGACGAGTACAGTACATACAATGATGAAAATAATAATATTATAACCGCGCTTTTGTCGCGAAATCGTCTCCTTTTCCAGTAGGTATGACTCACAAGACCGTTTGGCTTTTGTATTGTGTCTTGTTGTGTGATGATGATAATAATAATAATATATAGTGTTTTCTTCGCGTTGGGTGTTTCTTATTGTACATAATCTTATTATTATTATTGTCGGGGTATTTGCCTGCCGAGGGGGCGACTGCGCACAGTTTATTATTGATGTACTATATTATATTATTGTTATTATTATGTAAACAGAGAAGTCAAACCGGTGTCGATGGTTTTTTAACTGCTCGCCGACCACCGGGACGCTCCGGGATGACTGATGACTGTGAAGGTGTCTTTTTAAATAAAAAGAAATTGTATTATTATTATTATTATTATTATACCTACCCCACCGACGTGTGGCCGTTCTTCGGTTATTTGGCTGAAAAAAAGAATACCAAAACCTATAACAGCCACTATGTGGTCGTCTTGACGTTTACATTTGTATTATTATCAATAACCCCAGTGTTGTGTACACACCCCTCCCCCGCCCCCTTATATTATTTTATCACTCAGCTAACATTAAACATATTCATCTGCTGCGAAGCTGGTACTATCTCCGGCAAAGGCGCCATTATATTGGCATATTGTATCTACCTATTATCGTTTGTCAAAGGCGTTTTGTCGTCCGCGTGGCTCGTTTGTATAATATTATTATCATAATAAAAACCGCATATTATTATTGTGCAACGTCCGACAGGGACGAGAACGCCAGTTGGAGCCGATAAAAATAGGTACATAATATATTATAATCCCTAATAAACGTATGTACACTATTTGTATAGTCGAATAACATCACTAGAGAGATCACAGGTGGTGGCGTTGTGGAGTGGCCCAAACGAATGGCTCAATCGTTGTCAAGTCAGTTCAATCTATTCTGTACCATTGTAAGTCGATTGACAAATTAAAATAGGGTACAATAAAAAAAAGGCATAACAATTGATTATACCTACTTTTGTCATTTTGTTTGAATTTTCAATATTAACTAATTTTGTAGCCTTTGTCCGAATTAAAGCTAGAAAAATAGTTTAAGTCATCACACTTTGAGTTTTTCTTTGGTTTTTTTTTTTGGAGTGATTTGTTTAAGTAAAACAAAAACCAGATAGTGCAATACAAGTAATTTGGTTAGTTAATCATCCAAAGACATGAATCGTTTGTGTTATGACTTACCTGACTAACTTTTTTTTAGTACCTAACCGGGTAAAGCAGCTTGTAACGCTCTATTGCACAAATTATTTACTAATTGACCCGTACAACGTTTCACCCGAAAACGTGAGACCGAGAAAATAATGGGCATATCTCGTTTGAACGCGCATTGCCTTGTTAAGTTATTAGAGCTAAGATAATATGATATTGTGTTAAGACGTTATCAAAAGAACAAAATCCGTTCGTTAAAAAAACAACAACGGCGGTTGGTTGCGTATAACTGGGCCGAGTAGACTATAATAATAATTTGTCAATTAGTTAAAAAAAAAAAAAAACAATTGTGTTGGACTTTCATATACATATTTTTTTTTTTTTTTTTTAGTACTCTGAACACGGGACGTAATTAAAACGGCGGTACACATCAAGTCGAGGGAAGTATAAAAAAAAAAAAAAAAATGTAAGTATATGAAATTGACAAACAGACAATTGCTGCTGGCCTGTCAACGCTTATATTATGTGAATGGTATTCGAACGTTGCACACACACACACACACAAGAGCGATAGATAACGACGGCAAAGTCGCATATGAAGTGTATGTGGTGGTAAAAGGCATTGAAAAGAAGGGTTACACATTATTATATACAGTGTGTGTGTGTGTGTGTACAAGAGACATAGTACAGTACTACTACTCGACGTGTACATGTATATAATGTAGATTGTAATCGTAGCGCCGATCAGCTGTTTGTCGTCGATTTTAATCGGCCGTGTTATAATATATATAATATAATAACCGAACTGTCGGAACCAAAAATATGTAGTATTCGTTTAAAAATTTGACAACAAACGAACCCCCCCCCCCCCAACGGTCCCCTCGACCCCCACTCCGTCACCTACTAAAAGCGTCTCCTGTGCAGCTTATGCGACCAGACCCAAGCGATAAGGTCGGGTTAGGTTAGGTCTAGTTCCATGTTGTATTATATATTTTGATGACATTAACAAAACTGCAATTATTTTACTTTCTCAAATCGAGTAAGTACGGCCGTACCTAAGTGAATATATTTTGATGTTTGATTTGTTTTAAGAGATTTTTAAAAAGATTTTACATTATCGACGCACAACACTGTTAACAGCGGCTAACGAAGCTGTCCAGAGGAAAATATTTAAAAATACATTTAAATAGCTCTTAAACAGTAATTATTAATCAGCCAACCTATACTTGACGTTGGAAGCTTTAAGAGTTTGTTGTGACTAAGAAAAAAAAAATTAAAAAAACGTGCACTGATAATGAGAATAGATGGATAGGTATTTGTCTTAGCTTTAATATAAGATAGTATTATACAGTTAGATCTAATTTCATACCTGTGCAGTATATTTGGTTTTAATTTTAAGAAGTCTGTATGTTAAATTTGATTTGCAATTTTCCCCAACTATAAGAGAAAGTCGATTCTAAGCTCATTAGAAAGAGCTTGTCGAGATGATACAAAACGTGAATTAAAAAAATTGACAAGAACAAGGGAGGGATGGAAAAAAGGGGGGAGAGGAGTATATAAGGGTGAGAATAGCGAATCAGCTACCACCAAGAGATGAATGATAAGAGAATCATATCATAAATAACATATTATGTAAATATACTTTTTTTTTATCTTTTCCCCCCAAATTTCTGATAATTCATTCTGTATAAAAAAAATTGTACATTATAAAATTTAAAAAAATTCGGACATTGAAGGGTTGAGTCAAGTATTACGCTTGCAAATTAAACTAACGCTTGCCAAGTCGGGGGGGGGGGCATGTATACTTGATTGATTTTTAATTTTTGGAGAATTATTTAACACATATTATTTAGGTTGAAAAAATGTGTTTTTATGATATTGGTACCGGTTTAAAAGCTCTGCAGGGAATGAACTATATCAGATACAATTTATATATCATATGTCTATATTAATAGTTTACCTACTGTTCGAATGTTAGCTGCCGTTAACTGTTATGTATAGATAATATGATCTTTAACTTGTATTTTACTACAAGAAATAAGAAAAGAAATTGTATCGACGAGTCGATAAGACGATTGTTATCTTTCCGTCGAGTGGGTTGAAAATTAATTCCAAGCATAATATATATACATCATAACTCGTCACTGTATATATATATATATATATATATATATATGCTATTTATATACATAACATTATAATATAGTCGAAAAACGGGGTACAACAGCCTATGTACAATACGAGACAAGTGAACGAACACAGACCAAAAATAAAAAAATAAAATGCATGTATGGATGTTGATGTTGATGACCGATAGGAAGCGTCGTACACATAGACTTTTGTTGTTGGCCAGGGCCAGGTATATGCTAACAATAAGGCGCAGCCCACGCCCCATTATGGGATCCATATTATACGACTTGTGTACATATTATTCAGTTATTATATTATTATCATACACACACACACACACACACACAGAAGACCTAACCCTTTTTACAATATTCACGGTTGCACATAATATTCAGCCTTTACATATTTTCCAGATCGGCGCGATAAACATCAGCTGTTCGGACGTTCAAATCAACACGCTTATATTACTATTATTATAATAATGTATGTACAATGGTATAATCAGTCGGACAACGTTTCGGAGACGGTCGTGTTCCAAGTATAAAACGTTGTTAGCATATAATACTATACTGTTGGGAACATTACACTCCACAAGTAGGTGGTAGAGGTGTACTCCGCCACAAGAGATACCGGACAATATAATTGGGCGCACAAAATTGTATTATTATCATTTTTGTTCCCATGCTAATTGTGCTATGGGTGCAATTATCGTTGTTACATTTCGGTCAAAAACCGTTTGGCCAAACCTTGGGCGGCGCACGACAATTTTGTACCCGGATGAGGAAACAACAAACCCGTATCGAGTGGTCTCTAATAAATTTGGCATTGTCACATTGTAAAGTAAATGATTTGTAACCTTTTGTAGACAATTTCAAACGTAGGTGTGTTAATTAGCGTTAGCACTTGTTATGCTGTCAAGACATCACATCAGGTACCTCCTATAGTTATCGAACCAATTCAATTGATATATTTCTAAAATATATATCAAGAACAACAAAAGTGTTGAACCGATTTTGTTACCATATTTTTTCTATCAAACATTTTTTATTTGATTATTCTCTTTTGTTTTAACGTTTGTGATATAAGCAGTAGAGATAACTAGTAGTATCTTCAATGTTGTTTTATGACTATTATGTGATTATTATTTTTGTCCTTGTCTTCAAAAAGCATGTCATTCGATTGATAATGGACAGCTTAATGTAATTGTGTCAATAAAAAGTTGTTTACATGTATGCATCACACAACCGGGTATTTTTTTTTTCAAAAAACATTTCATTTCACTTACTACAATTATCTCAACTGCCAAAGTGCATTTCTTCGTGTACACAGCTATTTTCCTTTAAGTTCTTGTTGCTCAAGACGTTATTCAGCAGTGGCTGAACCTCTCGCCGTGGCTCTCATTTACCGTCTAACCTTAAGTCGGCACACTCTATTAAGTTATCTAACAATTTTTTTTTTTTTTTTGTACTTTGAAACGAGAATCGGATGTCAGCCTCAACAACGCGTTTGTTGCGGTTACAAAAAGGTAGTGCCGCGATATTTTTTTGCTACTTAAGTGCACCGAAATTCGTCTTTTCAATAACGTTTTGAGTTACACTTTATTGTAATATCGTATGGCGACACGGCTGATGCTACATGTTTGTGCGGTGTACGGTTCGAGTAAGTCGTTGACTACTGTTGCGTCGCTATCGACCGGTTCGATCTGGCCGGCTCGAACCATGTACCCGAAACGAACGTACTTAGACGTTATATTATGACAAAAAAAAAAAAGAATATTTTTTTTTTTATCTGGAATCGCGTGTCGTCTTCGTCGTCGGTTACATATTATACACATTACCTGCGAGCGCCTATACAGAGGTCCGTCTTATGATGTTGATGTGTGTGCGCCAAAACGTCGCAGTAGCAATAATAAATATCTCTCTGGAGATGGCCATCGCCATATAGTACATAGCGATAGCATCTCGATAAGCTGCCACGGGCGACGATTTACATGACAAAATAATGCGACATATTCTAGGAGGAGAGGACCGTGGCAGTGTCTTTGTGGGTGTTTCTTTCTTTATACAATACTATTTACCTCCTATACAGTAGGTGGGTACTCGTGCGGTTTTTTTCTATAAAGATTTCGCGCAATTTTTTTTCTTCTCTATTGTTTATTATTATTTTTTTTTTTTTTTTGCGCCTTAAACCTCTCCTCGACCGCTGACACACGTCAAGATCGCAATATTGTGTACATCCATATTATGTCTACGGCGAATTTGGTAGGCCCAGATTAAAATCGCCGGCAGTGGTGGCGGTGGTGGTGTCTATTGCCGTACATGATATTATAATAATAATAATAACGGCCTCCGAGCAAGTATGATAACCATCGGCCAAAAACGATTTTCTCCCTCCCCTCAAGGGCAGCAAAAGCGGCCCCCGACGCACAATAGAGCGGCGGCGGCGGCGCACACACTCTCCGGCACAATGATATAATAATAATTGTGACACGTGGTGGTGGCTGCCCATCTCTGATAACGACTAGATATTGTTATCATATATATATATATGTATACCGGGTGTGCGATGATAACGATCGATACTATATTGTGTATACTTGATCCTTGCGGTTGTACAAACGGTTTTTTCGCCTAATATTATAATATACATTGTACCGTGCCCGGCCGTAGCACACGCCAGACGATCGGCGGCTGTGACGAGCGAGAAACTCAATACTTACGCCTCTCTCACGCCCATTATAATTTGTAAAAAAAAAAAAAAAATACATGTACTTACATAAAAAAATCTGCTAAAAGACGTTTTTGTACAGCTTAGACGCCCGAACGAGTAAAGTCCACTAGAACTACATTTTAAGGGGTGCTAAAATTATGGTATACCTGATTATCTTATCATCAAACCATATAAGATATAAAACAAAAATATTTCAAAACAACGATAGGTATTGTAAAATGAAAAAAATATTAAACAGAGTACTGTATGTACATTATTCAAATTGTATGCCTAACCTAACCTAACTGGAAGAAGAACTGACACTGATAATTTTTAAACATTAGTAACTTGAAAGTAATTACCCAAGATCAGTCAAAATCGACACCAAATTATTCCCTTAATGCAGAAAGTTATTTAAATAATATAATATAAGTTTGGAGTTTTAAAAATTGATAGAGCTCTGGGATAAAATCAAAAAGTGTAAATATTGTCTGATATTGTAAAAAACTATACAAATTCAATTGTTTTAAGAGGAAATCGGTGTCTTAGGTTAAGTTGATCTCTTTGTATAACATTTTTATGAATTTTGGATTGATGCGATGTAAAGAGATGAGATGACATCCATCACAGAACTTTAGGGCCTCACGGATCAAGTTCTATTCCAGGTGAGTAGAACATATAATAACGCAATGTCGTAGAAAACCGTACTCGTGCCCCATAATTCACTTGGCGATTTACCACAGCCAAACAGGTTGCTGTCGGAACAACATCACAAGAAAATATCCCACCGAGACTAGTTTGGAAGAGTGCTAATTTGGTCGACACAGAGGCAAAGAGATAAAGGGAAAATCTGTTGTACCTACCGGACCTACTCATATAGTACCTACGTAGAGATCTTTCATATCACACAGGAACTTATGGCAACATCTAAGATTAAAGACCATCGTTAATAGCAACTGTTTCAGCTGGTGAGCCAAAGTAACCTGCTTTCGGACACTAGGTCTGAGGTGTTTCTGATGGTCGAGACGACCATTCGCCATAAAATGTGGACACAATAAAATATGGTTTTACAACTACTGCACTTGGACAGTGTCCGCAGTAGTCCCAACTGGTGTCTTGCTTTATGACATGTTCCATAGCGCCGGAGTGGTTATAAATAACGCGTGTACACGGCAAAATGTATCCTATAATAATATATTGTACTATTATTTGATGCCCTTACACGTCCCACGAGGAGAGGATACATATAAAATCTCTGCAATTTACGGTGCTCGGTTTTAATCGACTTGGCATGGAAATATTAATATTTTAACCGCGTTTCATTTGTCATATACGGACACAGTCTAGTCACTTGCCATTAAAATGTATCCATTTAGGGCTTAAAAGCCAGTTTAAAGTAATAGTATAATATTCGTGTGGGTTATGATACATTTTAAAACTTAGCTAAAATCATTTCGAAAACGTCAAAGGGTCTGTTACCCAGGCTTATTTTGATCCGAGCCTATATGGTTAATACAGGGACACAATTCAGTTCTAGTTGGAATAACTAAATAAATAGTTAGCGCATCTATTTATTTAGTTATTCCAACTAGAAATGTATTCTAGAAAAATCTTCAAGCAACTTATTGTTAAATTATATACAGTAAAGAGATTAATACTTAAACCCTTAAGTCTTAACCATAGAGTGAATCATTGGTATGGTTAACAGTTTAAGAATTCATTTCTTTACTATAGCAATGTATTGTTTTCCTTTATTAATCATAATTATTGAACTAACTATGTATTTTCTTCTGTGTAAAAGTAATCGTCCAAAACTGGTTGGCGACCATTCATAATTTTCAGCACAATAATTCTTACTTAAAGAAAGGCTGTTGATGGTATAGGTACGTTGCTGTTTAAGTTTCAAAAGTCGATAGTGATCTGAGAATTACCAAAATAAAAAAAGAAAGGTTATTTAGTAGGTTCTTTTTCTTGTAAACTATATTTACAGTGTGTGTACAAAATATACAAATTGGATATTACACATTTTTACTTAACATGAAAGCAGTCCAACGACTCGTCCACTTCGGCTAGTAGTTTTATAATATTGTAAACAGAGTTGCAAAACGTTTTTAACAAACGGTATTGTTTTAAATATTATTTTCATATTTTTTTGCAGAATGTAGTAATCATAATATTATTATTATAGAACGTCAAAATAAGTCTATGATTTTATAAAAAATGTGTGTGAAAATTATAATTATATGTTGGCTACACTTTTATAGTGGGTTATTATCACGTAAGCGGTATTTAAATTTAAGTAATTAATTTGTATTTTTTTTTTGAAACACACAGAATTCAGATTTCAAGGTATAATATAATAATTAAAATATCAAATATGTATACACTATATAGTTTACTAAATACTAAAAATTAAATAATTATATAGTAGATTGTACTACGATCATATTGTGTAGACATCACCACATCAAGTCCTTCCTACACTGTCGGTAGTGTATAGTTAAAACTATTAAAACTAAAAAATGTGCCTCTGTAGCCTGTAGAGAGTAGAAACTAGAACTATTTAAAAGTAAATATCTAATTAAATAGTTAACTCGAATTAAAAAAAAATAATCATCCTACAAAATCGCAAATGTCCCATGAAAAATCCTAGCTTCTCTCGTCCTTAATACAATGTACAATGTAGTATTATGAAGACGTCCTGTCTTGGAGATTTGGGCAACGGCTCGTGGCAAAGGGTTAGAGGGTCCGTGTACCTGTTTGTTATTGTTTTGTATTATATGGCCGTGTCGTGATAACAATAATGATTCCTATGTATCGGACCGAAGAACAAAACGGAAAGGAAACAAAAACCCGGTCTGCACAGCAGCAGCAGCAGCAGCGGCAGCAGCAGCAACGGCAGCTGCTGCCGATGCACTTTATAACGAGAAGAGTGGCGGCGTTTATCAGTGGTCGTAGATCGGATATGTTCTGTATTTTGACACAAGCGGATCAAAGGAGAGCACGTTCGCCGTGATGCTGAAGCCGTAGGAGAAAGTCACGCCGGGGCCGCGAGGGGAGGTGCGACGGAGGGCAGCGGGCTGCAAGGGGAGGTGCGAGGGTATTGTGGGGAGAGTGACAAGAGACCACAATGGGACTTCGTGGCGATCGACGTCCGCGATAGCCGGCCTGCCCCGTTGAATTCGTCTTCTCGTGTATACGAGTCCTCGCTCTTGTCTGAGGAAAAAAAAATACATACATATATATATATATATATATATACAGTATACACATACTTACATACAGACATATACTCATGTGTGTGTGTGTATTACGGAGGCGTCGCAGTGACATGGACGTCGGTAACCCAAAGTGTTTTACAATGGTTAGTTTTAATATTGAAAAAAAGCCCCTATAGTGGGCTTAAGGGTTGGGGTCTACCCATTTTGCCCATGTCATAGTCCATAGGTCATCTCAATTTATATATACACATTTATTTTGTTATCTGATAACTCTATTACTTATTTCTATTATCAGCTATAAAAACTATGATTATTTGAAATTATAATATAATTTCGTTATAATATGTCAATACATTAGATGTCTGATGAAAATACATTGAAAATAAAAGCAACGATTCTAATGTAGAATTATTGGTAAAAATACCAAGCGTGCGTTTTAAATTATACAAATAACATGCTTCCTTCGTGATCAAAATGCAATTTTAATTTTAACATAATAAACAAGTCAAATATATGTTGGAGATCCATGCAAATTGATTTTAGTAACTTGGTATCCGATTTTTGTATGTTTTGAACAATAATTCATTAAAATGTCCACCAAAGTATGTAAAAACCGAGCATTACTGATTTCAATGTTTAAAAATAATCATAATAGTGTTGTATTAATGATAAAACTTAGGAAATATTATTGAAAACTGTTTTGTATTTAATGAACTGTAAAGTGTGCTGGCACTTGATGTTGTTTATTTTTTATGCAATCCAACACAAAGCGTTTAAAATATGAACACAGCGGTAAGCTCAAAAGCCTTATGAACTTAATCGAAAATCGATCATACCATAAAAAAATATGTAACACTCGAGTCAAAATGTATATTTAATTTCATAAATTCTAATATCAAACCATTATTACACAAACTGTTGACATAGTTAATTTATTATAAAACTAGATGGTCTTATCGCGATGAAGTATAATTTGTCATTATTATTTTTTAAATCTCACTAAAACCACATTAAGTTGCTATATTATATAACAGCTATGCTTTTAATGTGTATACTATTATTATTTTTTTTTTTTTATACATTATACAATTATTTCAGAACTAACAGAAATTCAGAACATTATTGCGATTTTTTTTCCAAACTTGACAGGAATTATAGTTTTGCGCCGTTTCGATTTGTACATATTGTACTTGTTATTATTATTGTTGTCGACCGAAGAAACTTTCCGGAAAACCTATTAAAAAAAATAACATCATGAACAATTCGATTTGGATTCCGATAGCGACGGTCACAATGTTTGATATCCCATTAAACAACACCGCTGAATGTACTATATACTTATAGCCGTTTCTCTCCGACCGATCACCGTATCACTGCAATAAACAAACACAAATAGTTATAATGGCGTTCGTGCATGAATACAATATAATATATGCTAAACATAAATTATGTATAGGTAGTCGATTGCTATCGGAGAAAGCCGCCGTACTTACACTTCAAGTACGGTAGTATTTTGTTTGTATGATCATAGTGATCACAGTGATATACCTATATATATATATACATATATATACGTATTACACTGTGTACGTTCAAAATTGTCACAATCGGATATGGGAAAAAATATTTAGACAAAATCTTACCAAAAACTGTCCAAACAATTGTTTTGGAAAAAAAAATATCATCTTGATGTAAAACCAATCTATCCTATCTATCTAGGTACCATCTATAATTAACGATGATAAATTAAATTATTAACAAACAAATTGGGCCATATTTTAATGCGAATGGTCTAACTGACATATTATTATTGTCATTTAGCAGGTTGGACGTCTTAGGTATTAGGTCAGGAACGTCAAAAAATACAATAATAATATGTTCATGAACCAATGTGTCGTTTGGAAAACAGACTTAGGTGAAGGTGGAGGAATTGCGGCCACTTAAGCGGCAATTGAAATATCTTTGGAACTTAATGTCCAGAAATTCCGTTCTTTCTTGAAATCGAACTACAAACTTGTTAGGTGTTGTGTCACTAAAAGTTTCAGATTTTTAAAATTAAAAAAAAATTGCAAATGACCGCCATCACCCATATAGCGGGGTAATATCTACCAGTCACCGAAAAACACATGTAAAATGATAAGGAAAATTTTAAGTTTCTAAAAAATATAAAAATTATGATCAAAATATCATGTTATCAGTACAGACCTATTGTACGATGATATTGTTCAAATACATTGTTAGTTTAATGGAAATATTAGTTAGGTAAGGTTATTACGTAAGTTATGTTATACCGTTATTACCCGTATCAGACTTTTTTTTTTTAGAAAACATGTATTTACTTAAAAGCTGTAATATTTAGGTGCATTATGAGCAAATAAATGCAATCCTTGCCAGTTTGTGATACACTAGAAACAGTCGATATGGTAAAAAATTAGAAATTCTCAAATTTGAGATGAGTTTTATAATGGAAACATATTACAACAAAAGTGATAATTATTATTTTTCGGTAGGAGAAAAGTTGTCAAATCATTTTGAAACATCTGGTATTAGGTTCTGGTAACAACAGTTAGGTATCAATATATATTGTGCTCATCCAAATTTTAGCTATCATACAAGTCAAGAGATGTGCCATTGATCGGTATTACCCACTGACTGGTATTCCCCCATTCTCCCCTATTTGTGTTTTCCCAGCATTGCGGATCTTTCTACTTAAGCCGTATAATGTGTAAGGAAGTCGACCAAAATACACATGTCTCAATGTCTTGTAAGACAAAACCCGTATAATATAATAACTGTCCCGCGCGTTATACCTTCGGGTTAAGACACTGCGGTGTCTGTGTGTGTGTGTGTATACTCAAGTATGTCTACCTATACTTATATATATATATATATATACCTTATACCTATATACCGTGCCTACACCTAGGTAGTATACGATATAAATTATAATGTAAATTATAGGTGCGCGACGCCGGAGACATAAATTGGCCGGGCGTCATATCCGACGGCAATAAAAATAAATAAAAAATATCATTTCTGGTCATTATATTTGTTTTGTGGTGTCATATACATATATAAGTATACCTGACCGTCACAAGGCACATACGTGACATTGCGCCTGTGTGTGTGTGTTGGTTTCTAGCCGGTATGAAGTGTTTTTTTTTTTTTGTAAATTATAAGTAGGTATATGAAATACATTTGGTTTTTTTTTTTTAAGAACGTTTTATTTAAGGAAAAATCGCCATGCGGGACACGTATATAATATGAGATATTATATTATTATATAGGTACAACGACAATAACGTGACCACGAAATGTGTTTGTCCTCGTTTAAGTCCGCGGCTTTCGGCCATCGTCAAACAACGACTTTTTCGCATGTAAATTATAGTCCATGTTAATAACGTAAACAGTGTATAGCTATACAGGTAGGTATATAAAGTATTTATCATAATATGAACAGATAGCGCCGCCGAATAGGTACATGCCTAATATAAAATATGTGCGCTTACACGTCACGAAGCTGTGGCGGTTTTCACATAATATTGTGTTTGTATACTTACGTTTTTTTTAAAAAAAATTTTCTACAGCTCCGGTTCTGTTGAACTTTTGTCGTGATGCCGACAACACATTGCAAGTACAGTTAAATAAGTACACAATGTGTAAAAGTAATTATCCAAAACTAGCTGTGGACGAGTCAAAATATTTTTTATAATTTAATAGAAGTTGAAAGAGCTCTCAAAAAAAAGTCCAAAAGATAAATATTGGCAAAAGTAAACTTAAAAGTACTAAAAAGTTACTTTGCCTTGCGTTATGTGTTGATCACTCTGTATGTCTGTACAAACAACATTGTGACATTGAATTTGGTACAATTTTTCAGATCTTTCATCATAGCCAATACTTTATTTTGGTTTTGGGCACATTTGGGCTACTCGTATTTTGTACTATCTCTTCGCAACAACCTTTATGATATTTATTTTAGCTGGAATCTTGACCATCTTGTATTTTGTTTGGTCTTATGGAAACGTGATACCCTTATTTATTAAGTGGTTGAGTGTGGGCAATTTTTTTGGAAAATCTTAATTTAAACCTTCTTAAATGAGGCTATGAGTGCAAAAGTTGCCTAAACCCATAAATTAAAATTAATTATTTAATACAATTAACCAACTTAAGAAATTAAAAACAGTTCAAACAAATTTTATTTTATTTATTTATAAAATTTGTTAATTTAAATACTAACATGTATACAACAAAGTATTAATTGTAATTAAGCTATTTTTAATTTATGGGTTAGGCCACTTTTACGCTCAAATTGTAATATGTAATTATTAGTTTGGTATTAAGAATTATTTTTCGCAACTAACTATTTAAACATAATTTTTCTAATTCCAAAAACACAGCTTACTTGGTGGTTTAGAGGGGAAAACCTCAATTATAAAAGTTTTAGGTGAGAACTGTTTCTGTGTTTTGTTGGAAATCAATTTTCGATAGTTTGTTTGGAGATGGAACAATATGGCATAAAAAAGGGGCTTTTTTTTTTTAATTAGTCAAATGTATAAGTGTTAAAATTAAAATCTAATTCCAACAAAACATAGTTGAAGCATTCATCTTTAATGACACATTAATAATATTATTCTGCCCTAATAACAACAACAGGATCTATTAGAGCAGCATGGCTGCACATTTCAATGGCAACACATCAAATGGCTTGTCAACGCTAATTTACATATTGGCATCTATCAGAGATAACATTTTGGGAAATTCTCGACCACAACAGCTGTATTTAATACCTGCAATTTGCATGCTATTTAATAAATATTATTGTTCTGTATATATATATATATATATAGAAATGTATAAATATTCTATTTCTAGTGAAGATGTCAACTACGTTGTTTAACACATAATAATAATATTATGCAGCGTTATCGTATCGTGTCGAAGAGGCGTTTTCCACAACAGTTGCTTCCCGTCAAAACCGTACCACGATAATCGATTGGTGTGCGCTGATAACGGATTTACACGCATAAAAATGTACACACATCGTTCCGGATAAGACCACAGAGAGACGGACACGCCGACAGATAACACATACAAAAAAAAAATTATAATATATATATATATAATAATATAATATACAAATAAAAAGCACAGTCATAAGCGATGGGCGTAGGCGCGATAATTTTCCTGGATCTTGCGATAGCGCTGTTTATGATATAATATATATATATTTAATTTGTTTTAATATTGTTATCATTGTAAAACCCCACGGTGAATCACCGACGATACTAGCATTTAGTCGTTTCGGTACGGTTAAGTATAATAAAATGCATAATATAATAAATTATTTTGTTATAATATTATCTATATATATATATTGATATAAACCCACAAATTGCAGTTGTTTTTCGTTGATTACAAGTTTTATAATCAAGTCATAATGTTCTACATGTGTATTACACGTGTATGTACATATTCTGTACAATATTGAACCGATAGATTATAAAAAAAACTATACTATCGTTGTATAGTAATATTGTAATAATGATAATAATATTCTAAAAAAAAAAAAAGGCCTGAACGTCATACATATAGGCGCAACCAGACCTACATTTTAGAAGGTGCTAAAATTATGTAGGTATACCTGACTAAACATAGTTCTTATCTTCAAACCATTATATATAAAATAAAATAATTAAGAACAAAAATCAACAATTTCAACAGAGTATGTACATTATTAAACTGTTATGCGCACAAATCAAGGATTGGGGTTTCAATTTTTGGGGGTGTCAAGGTCCCCCAAGCACCCCCTTAGTTGCGCCTATGAGTGATTATACTACATATTAAGTTTGTATGGTAAATATTATTTTTATTTTGCATCCTAGGATTCATTGATTTTCGATTAGCAAGTATAGAGTGTAACATTTACAATGTCAAGCTCCCTTTATTCAGTTTTGTATGCAACTTAATTATTGTCAAAGGTGTACAATTTTGTTTTTTATTAATTACAGTAAGTAGTTTAAGACATTGTTCCCGTTCAAACATTTCTCTTAACAATAAAATCCTCCTATGCAAACAACTTATTCGTCCTGCAATGACTCAAGGCATGACGACAATTGTCGGGATCGACAAAAACCTCAAATCTAAATTTATTTCAATCAATTAACCCCCGTCTCTCAACTAACACTTGTTCTTACATCCACTCGCTATAAAAAATCCCCATTCTAACACTATAAATCACCCGAATCCACTTATATCCAATATATTTTCTTCTCTTACTCTTCCCAAACAATTCAACGATTTTAGAAATTATGTAATTACATCTATTTGAAGTAGTGTTACTGGACACCTCCTATTATATCATGTCGTCCTGTCGTTGTATAATTTTCTTTAAATTTACTCATTGTACCCAATATTGCAGATTTAAAATATATTTTTAAATAAAAACTTATTGAAAGTGAAAATTTGCAACAATAAAACGGTTGTTTTTTTCTTCAAAATATTTAATTTAGATGCCTAATCTTTTTCGAATTCGGTCACCATTGCTACAATAATACGTCGTTTAGTTTGTCGTACACAGAAATACTGCTATTTAAGCGTTTTGTGGGGCGGTGGCAACCTGTGTGCCATGCAATTTGATAACCGTTTTTAGGGTAGACCGGACGTACACTCGGTCGGGGGTCGTCTGGGAACGTGCCGGAGGAGTGTCTCGCCGGTAATCTCCAATAGGAAATGCTGTTATTGATCGGGGCTAATATGCCTGGGGGGGATCCTTTTTTTTTATTTTAAACATTATTATTATTATATTTTCTTACGACGTCTCAAGTTAAAACATCACATTATTGACGTTTTGTGTGCCTCATTGACGATTATGACTTGAGCGGCTCGTGTATAATATATATATAGATATAAAAATATTTTATTCATGTACAACATAATATATATCTAATGCATATAGTGTAGACACTCTCGGCTGTCACTTATAGCGCCAGAGATATACAGGGTGATCCAACTAACGTAAGACACTCATTTTCTCGGAAAATATGAATATTTTGAAAAAACATTTTTTCCTATTCTTTTAGGTATAAGTTTTACTACATTTTTCAATGCTTCGAAAATTTTTATTTTCATCCCTTATACGATAAAAAGGGTCTAAGTTCACGTTTTCAAATGGCAACATATGTTTTTAATTCCATAAATTTGTAGGCAAAAAATTTAAAAATATGTTATCGTTTGAATTATTAATTTTTATCCATCTAGTCGTTAGCTATGACTTTGTAAAGATATTACATTTTCTCTTAAATATTGTTATATTTCTTTGGTTTTCCAAAGACCGGGAGCCAATAAAATACTTATTTATGATCGCATTGTCCGATAGATGAGTACACAGATAACCAAACACAATAAAATGTTTTGTGATATTTTGTTTGACCAGCGTTTCATATTTATAGATTACCGACTTTTCTAACACACCGTCATGACAGGTAGGTTGACAGACCTATATTGACAGCAGCTAACGAATGGCTATTTAACCATAACAATCAAAAACCGTGGTACAAGTAGGTTGATAACTGCTGCTATGATGATAATACAAAATATTATTATCATTAGTTATCATATTTTTCTACTATCTATGTTCTACATTCAACAAGTAACAGCACAGTACAACAGATCATTATTATGCTATTTGAAAATTATAATTTTTAGTTTTTATAGGTAGTAAACAATAGCTTTAAAATTTGGCTTACAATCTCATAAGTGCATACATTGAATGGACACGCGTCGAGAAGCGTTACTATTATTTGTTTAGTTATGTTCAATTTATTCAAAATATGTTCTGTGCTCAAATAATTGTTTTAAACAATTTACACTAAATAAGGAATTTTGGATTTAATTTGCTTACTATTTTAATTCTACAGTAAATATTTAAAATGTTGCTTATTTTACATTTATAACTAACTTTTTTTTATTATATAAACAACTTTATTAATAAAAAATAATGCAATAAAGTGGACTGTGTTTAAATGATTAAGTTGTCTAAAGACTAGATGTTTGTAAACAGTGTTTTAGGAACCTACAACAAAATCACAGTTAAGTTTGAAATTGTATTAATTATCAACTTAATTTAAGCCGGTAGTTCCAAACTGTGATTTAAAGTACTTTTACTTTTTTTTCTGTTTTCCCCATCCTGTTGGCAAAAAAGATTTGATTTTTCTGTAACGGTAAATTTTTCAACATCATTGATATTTCATTTTTTTTTAAGTCAAGTTATTTCTTATTAAGATCCCGTTAATAAAAATATGGATCAATAGTTTGTGACTCAATTACACAAAATCACACAGTGATACTCAAACTTCAGAAATAAAGTTAGGGTTTGTGTCACGCAAACATTAAATTATCAGAACTTGTCTTTTTTATTTTATTAATAACTATTAAATTAAATAGTTTATATGTTCTTATATTTTTATTAGTACTTACTAATTATTATTATAACTTATAAGGTGTATAATGTTATAATAATAGTGATTCTAAAGCCTTTATAATAAAATATGTCTGTTTCAAAAATTTCAAATTGAAAAGTTAATTCTTTTACAGTTGAATCTGCTATTTTGATTTTATGTATAGTCAGTATTTTCTTATTTTTATTATTTTCTTCACTATTTAATATCTAGAAAATTAAAAGCTTAATAGATTTTAGTTGTTTAAAAAGAAAACCATTATTTGATATTTCCTTGTTTACTATACAAATTAAAGTATTGACATTATTAATCTATTATAACGGGTACGTTTTACTAAGATTATGTAAAAGTGGCAATATTAAATCAAAAATAGCCTTAGCTAAATTGTAGTATCTAAATTTAACAATTATTCTGTAATAAAACACATTATTAAGGATTTAAATTTTATGGAATTTGTACGCGACAAGTTTGTCCGATTTTATACACATACATACATGTATACTATATTTATGTATGAACACAAATAATTATAAAATCAATTATACTAACTTATAATGCATAGTTGTTAAAAATAAAATTTGTTTACCTTTAATGATGCAAATAATGGTTAAAAGAATATTTGCTGTAATGCGTATGCGACAATTTTCCTACTTTAAAGAGTTAAAAACAATTTTTATTAATTTTTACTGTGTATTTTACAAAATTTGAACATTGATAACACATAGTCAAACAATTGTGTTGATAAATTTCAACGACAAATATATAGTATAGTATAACATTTAAAGAACAATAATAATCTTTTGTCTGATAACATAAGTATTTAACTAATAAAATATTCATAAACTAATTATTAATACAACAATAAATTTAAAAATTACAAATGTTACTATTTTGAAAATATTCAATCAAAAATATTAAACAAAAACAATATCTATACATTTGAAATTGTTCAACTTCTATAATACTGATTTAAATTTTTTTCTTTTAACAATCGTTGGTAATTAAACAAATCTAACAAAATCAAAATTCAATAAATAAAATTAACTATAAGAATTATCTTAGGCAAGTTCAAAAAAATAATTTACTTGATTTACTGAATTCATTAAATACAAATTAATAGAATTACTACTTTTTAAAAGAGAGAATTATTGTATATTAATAAATTTGATATAAAATTTAACTTTGATAGCCAAATACCTGTGTCAGTTATAGCTAAAACTTTATGATAAAATATCCGTAATGTATGTCAGACACACAATATATGGGTTATATCATTGTAAGAAATAACTAAACTGAAAGCAGACATTTGAACTACCTTAGATAAGTTTAATCAAATAAAAATAATATACTTACATATTATTATAAATATTGGTATAATCAAGAAGCGATTCCTTGTATGTAGTAGTATGAAATTCATACATTAATTACTGATATTTTTAAAAATAAATGAAACGGGTATATGAGTATTATCAACCCACATACACAAATACATGCATTAATAATTATTTTAAGTTAACACAACACACTTTTCATTCAAATTGCTTAGTGTTGATATTATACATTCACATGAAAAAATGTCACATTAGAAATAAATGTTTTATACTTATAATTTACACCTTGATATATAATTGTAAGGTCTTAGGTCCGATTGGAAAGACATTTCCATAGCAATTGATATGTCATACTCAAAACCAATTTTACATGATAACATTGGTTTTTAAAAGATGAAATATTTTCAGTAAAAAAGCATTCAACCTAAATTAAAAAAGCTAATTGAAATCGTATTGTATTAAATTACCCATTAAACTCTAATAAACTTACCTATTAAATTAATGCTTTATATTTATAATTTACACCTTGATATAAAATTGTTAGGTCTTCAGTCTTGGGTCCAATTGAAAAGACATTTCCATAGTAATTGGTATAGCCTATTCTCAACGCCATAGATATTTCTGACATGATAACATTGATTTTTAAATGATAAAAGATTTTCGGAAAAAAGCATTCAACCTAAAATAAAAAAGCTAATTGAATTCGTATTGTATTAAATTATCTATTAAACTTTAATACACTTACCTATTAAATTAATGGTGTGTCCAAGAATGTAACGTCAAAATAAAGTCGAGAGCAAATATTATCAATTGATATATTTAAAAAATTATAAAATAACGAGTTATGACATAACTACAATACGCATGCTATCATATTTACTATAAAGTAAAATGTAAATTTACTAACATTTTTTAATTAAGTTTGCAATTTCTCATTTCACTAATGGAAAACGTGTGAACTTCGAAGTCGAAATTTGTTAGCGATGAGGTTATGTACAAATAATAAATATAATGCGATTTTGTACAAATAATAAAATATATTATGGGTACTGGTCACTCGATTATTCCGTGGTAACTGATGCATAGTTTAGATACTAGATTGTTATCCGAGATAACCAGCTAATGACTAGCTCCAGCTAGATTAGGTTAAAGTGTAAAGTCCGTTATCCGTAACAGTCTACCTTTCGTCTAATAATGTGTGGTTATTTATTATATCTGATTATGATACGGAATGCGTTAACATCAAATTATTATTATATTTGATGTGATGACCGTCGTAATAAAACTACTTGTCTTTGTCGAATCGAATGAAATTATTAAGAAATATAGACAAAAATTCAAATCTTTACAAAGTCATAAACAGCGAACAAATGGATGAAAATTAAAAATTCAAACGCTAACATTTTTTTAGATTTTTTGTCTTTATATTTATGGAATTTAAAACATATGTTCCCATTTGAAAAAACGAGGTTCGTACTTATTTAACGTATAAGGGTTGAAGATAAAATTTTTCTAAATATTGAAAAATGTAGCTAAATATGTACCTAAAATTTTAGGGAAAAAAAAATTCGCAAAATATTCATACTTTCAGAGAAAATGAGTGTCTTACGTTAGTTGGATCACCCTGTATATAGGTATACCTATATATATATATATATCGTTGAAAACTTCATACAACACAACCGAGTACCGGAAACGATACCGTTAGTTGATGTTAATGTTAATAATTGAATCAGAAAAGCATCTGTGACTCATAGAGAAACGATAAAAATCAATAACGTATTATACAGATGCATAGTTGAGTAAATAATTGTTTAATAATTGTCATCAGTTTCTAATTATCTGTAAAAATAATACAATAAATTTGAAATAATTTACTAGGAACTTCATACCCGTATAGGTAACATTTTTTCAACTACATTTTGTATTTGACTTATTCAAAAAACTTGAATAAGTAACAAGTAGTTTACTACACTAAAATTTCTTTGATGTATTTTTCAATACATTTAATTTTCTGTAATTATTTTCATTTGTTTTTTTATAAAAACATGTTTGATTTAACGATTTAAATTTTATATAAATATCCATTTATTTAATTTGTTAGCTGCTTTTGTTTTTAAATAATTTCATAATTAAAACACATTATTTTAATTTGTATTTCAATGAATGTGTAGTAAACTCAAATTGACAATACGGTTATGTGTGAGTCGGTTTTGCACCGTCTTACCTTCAGTCTACCATTCCAGACCTTAAGTCCAAAAAAGCTGAATGCCAAACAAGTTTCAATCCCTTAGAAGTAAAAGGGTAAATGGCTATACTAATCACTACAATCTGAGGCGTTCGTGTGTACTACAGTAGCAGATAAGATAAACGGACGAGATAGGCTAAATATAATATAATATAATGGGAAAGACGAAGGGGGAAAAAATGTTAATCAAATAATTAATGTCCTTGTCAAAAAGTTAATTTGCTTAAAACCAAAGTAAGAGAAAATAACAATTCGAGAAAAAATAATATAGAAATATGTGTACACAAGTTTTTTTAAACTTTTTGCAATTTTAATAATTTTTTTTTATATGTTCAATACATTAAAACAAGACCGTATGTGCTAAAAAAAAAAAAACAATTATATCTTACACCACGTTCCGTTTAAACCGCGTGTACCCACCTATACCTTGACGGCAACCCTTTCTGTATTTTAATTAATTAAAAAGGGGGTTAAAGAATATATATATATATATATATATATATTATATATATGAAAAAAAACTCGGACAAAACGGATTTTTTCATTCCATATTATTTATGTGTACAAGTACAGTGTCGCGTAACCTCCGCGACTTGACAACAATTCCTACCGACGTTTTCTTCAAAAAACACAAATAATTATCAGCAACAATCTTTACAGCGGATGCGTTTTTGAAGCTCTGACAATGTAAAAAGACCAACAAACAAAACAAAAACGACTACAACAGAACTACCCTGGTCACAAAGGGATTCCGGAGGGAGAGAGCACTCATAATATAGCCACTCGAACCCCAACGCTAAAATGTACATGTCAGCGCTAAAAAAACCGTCTTCCGGTAGTCTCTGTTTTTTTTTTTTTTTTTTACTATTATTATTAGGATCAAAATATTATAATAATAGACCGTCTCTACACATACACGTACCGTTCGGTCGAGTGGCTTTTTTTTTTTTTTTTGGGGACAAAACATGTGTTCTTCGCACGGTCCCGTGGACTTTGGGCCGTGGCTGTAGGTGACATTTGCACACAGACCTTTTCATATTATGTGTGTATTGTCGGTGTGTAAACAACCGTGTGTCAGTAGTACACGTCGGTGTACTAAAGTTTTAATTGCTTGTACACACACACACACGGATAAACGCTGGGGAGATCCGATCACGGTGATAACACGGTAATCAGCATGATAATGATATACCCGATTATCATAGTCCAACCGTCAATCGACATCGTGACGTTAAACGACAAGAAAAAGTGTCCACTGTATAGTAAAGAGGAGGTTTTGATAATATGTTTTTTTTTTATCTTGTCGTATTACTTTGTAAGCAAAGTAAAATGTCACACACACACAAAGATCTGGAAGTAATTCGAAGACATTTTTTTCTGTAAAAAGTTTATCATATTTTCTATACATATATATATTTTGTTTGTTATCTCTACACAAAACACAGTATTGGAAATCATTCGAACGAGTTAAATCTAATATAAATAGACGACCATTGATAACGGATATCCGCCAACAAATAGTTTTTAGATGATTAACAAATAAATAAATATATAAATGATTACATAAAATTTAATTTATCTCTTTTTTAAAATAAAAAAAAAATAACGCTCAACTCTGGACTGGATAAAACTATATAGTCAGTTCCCGGCAAAGTCAAGTTGTGCTTCCGATTGGAAAGTTTCTTTTCTACAAAGTTAATTTGTAAACAAATAAAAATTAATATTTTATCAGATAAAAACAATACATTTCCATTTTATTCGAAAACCATTCAACTAACCAAACCATAAGCTTTAATTTTTGTTTTTTTTTTTTAAATCACTTCACCTAAACATGATGTAAAGCATATTAATATTTCGAGTAAAATTGTCGATTGACTTGTGTTTTTTTTTTTATCGTTTCATACACTACACCTCCAACAGACTGTATCTTAGACGTTGTAATCCGACTCTGTATTATGTACATAGGTGTAACATTATTATGAATACTGTTACCGACGATGTCACATATTTTTATTATCGCCATCATTGATGTGTTAGGTTAAATAGCGCCACCGGCGTTTGGCATCCAATAATCGGTCGGGGGGACATATGATTCTCGTGAGACGCGTGAAAGAGTTGTTGTTGGCTAAGAAACATAAATAATAATAATAATAAGAAGAAGAAGTCTCTAAGGACAGTTTTATGTTATGTGTCGTCGTCGCTGTTGTTGTTGTTGCCGGATCGTTATGAAAAGATACATGTCTTGTGTTGGGAAGAATAAGAAGAAGGCTTGTGTTACGACAAGACGTACACAATTGATTAAAAAAAAAAAAAAACACCCAAATAATAATAAAAAAATAATGTCTTCTACGCGGCCGTAAAGGGTGTGTCACACACACACACAACAGAGTTATGACAATTTCAATCAATTGTGAATCGGCAGGGGATTTGTCCCGATGAAGGTTGTTCGTCCTTAGAGAAATTGAGACCAATTTGTCAGTGTCGACCTGTCTTCCTTTTTCGGGTCCTCCCAAGGACGCCTCTGGTCTGGCCTGGCCGGTTCACAATGACTTTTTTTTATTATTATCATCTACTATATGTGACGGAGCCGTTGCAATTAAAAAAAAAAAATGATAATAATAATGGTCTTTTTACCGTCGTACGACAGCAATTATTATTATTATTGAGATTTGGGCGGGAACCGATGCAAACCGCAGGTAGGTATGCCCTGGGCACCTATTACCACCTATCCGACACCTGTGCCGGTTCGGTCGCGTGTAGTCGACCTCGATAAGGGGCAAGCAAAACTGAGTTGTAAAAAATTCAGACGGTCAGACTATAAAATATCATCGGCGTGAGAGACAAGACAAGGAAAACCGATCAGTGACACTGTTTTATTGATTCCATAAGCTGGGACTTTTCCGAGCAGGAATCCGAACCGGTGACGATAAGTATTGAATTATATATACAGCATTTTTAGTTTTATAGCAACCGCCAAAGACAGCCTTTTAAATAGTCGTGGCCAGGCGCGTAGCCAGCAATTCCAAAGGGGGAGTGTTATCTAAAATATTTACTTCAAGTATAACTACACAAAATTTTATATTTTTTTGAATCTTACAATCATACAAATTTGTAATGTTTACATAAATTCAATTTTCATACGACGGGTTTTAATGGATAGTTCATTTATTATTTCTTCAGTGGTTAATATTATGTCATAGTGTTATGTGCATAGTACTGTACTTACCAGTAGATAACACAACGTTACAAGATAATGTCTAAAATAATATTGCAATACAATATAGATCATATGTAATCTAAGGAATACATATAATGCAGCTACACAGCTATTATTTATTTACTAAATAACAATCAATAATATAGATTGTAGGAATGTGAAATCATAACACAGCCGAGGGGGGTGTTACAACACCATAACACCCCCCTCTCTACGCGCCTGGTCGTGGCCAACAGTATATGAGTTAGTAAGTACGGTTTAGTTTGTTACTCGTTTAAGATGTCGCTATAAACAGGCCTAGTCCACGAGAGGTTACTGAAAAGCCCAATTGCTACTGCACAGCATGTTATGTGAATTAAAAAAAAAAAAGTTAAATACCTATTAAATATTTTTCTCAAAACTTATCACAAACATGTTTAATGTCCAATTGCGTTTATTGTTAAATCGTTCAATCTATCGACACGGACAAAATAATTGTTGTTAGTTTGCCGGAAAAAGAGAAACAAAGCACAAGTTTTTGATACAAGTATGATGTAGTACTTTATCTGAACAATATCCCTTGGAAATTTTAAGTCTATATCGTACTGAAGGGGTGAAATTTTCAAATCGTTGGTCTTTCATTATTATTCAGGCACGATTTCTGATTAAAACGATACTCTCTGAGCACCGGTCAGGGAAAACAGTGGAAAAAATTATATACAAATAAATTATTCGGATTTATTTTATTTTTATTTAATTACCTAAATAATTTTTTTTTTATAATCTATATATTTTTATGGATGGGGTGCTGCCGTGAGAAAACCCTAATGATTTGTGGTTGGCGCCCATGACCAATACGGGACACGAGTTTAGGCAATAACGCGCGTTGGCCGAGTATTGTTAGAGCGACAACATTATTGCTCTGAGAACCTAACCTATACGATATTATATTATAATAATTGTAGACGGATGAAAATATTTTGGCAAGACAAATTTGCCGTACCACCGATGATGATTTATTCTACTATAAACATGTCCGGGCTGAAAGAGCGTTTCGGATTTTATTGCTTTTTATTGTTTCGGCGCCCCCGCGGTCCGTTTAATCGCGTTCACCGTGTAATATTATTATATTGTTACCGGCCAAATTGTATTATTTTCCGAGCCCCCCCCCCTCCCCATACGGGGCCGCGTTATTTAAGTAGTCATGCTCGGCGGACCCTCCCCCCGACTAATGCTGTGCCGGCAATAAAATCACATGTCGTACAACAGAAATCGGTTCTTTCTCTGTGCACATGCACGTACCGAATTAATATAGTATCGTCCTATTGGCAGCCGCAATGTAATGTGTCGTGTCCGACAGTAATTATTTCCATTTTGCCGGCAAAAAAAAAAAAAAAAAACACATATCCCTGTGCAGATTACCATCTAAATCGGTTTCATCCAATTCTTCGTGTACCGTTTCACAGCCGGACTTTATCGGCTGGTATTCAACTTGTTTCAACACAAACGGTTCTCTTGGTGACACACAAGACAATCCCCTATAAATTTGCGTTGCACGGTCATAGTTATAAGGGACGGTTGATGAATATAGTAGCCCTTAAAGTTAAGCGGTGAATCATAAAAAAAAAAAATAATATACGATAGAAATTAGTTTTAAAAATTATGTAAAAATATGTTTGTACCATAAGTTTAATATTATATGTTTACACATCTTAAAACAAAACAAAACTTGGCACGTCGGATTTGTACATCTTTATAACTTAATAGCCGAACGGTCATCCCATTAAGTACTAATATTATAAATTATTATATTTTTTTAATTTAAAAAAAAACTGCCTTCATTCCTCCCTGTTTTACATAATATCATGATTTCTTTATTTTATATTTTGCAAGATTGCATGCAAGACCGGACTTTACTGGTTCTATGCCCCGGTTTTAATGATACAAAAAACATCTGTCACATTTTATTAAAACGATTCATTACAGTATATTTCTATTGTGTATGACATTTAGAAGAAAGACCCAATGTTTTTATTGAGACTTTTTTTTTTATGCATAAAGACTAAATAGAATTTAACCTTGCTAGAGCGTTATAAAGCTTTAGATCAATGTTTAAAGTATAACGCCTGACTAAAATAAAAATTAGAAATTTACTGGACAACCGTTTGTTGCTTAAACAATTAAAATAAACATTGTTTTAATGACATTTAAAATATGTACGTTATTTTCATCCATCGATAATATGAAAACAACAGCCGTGTGTTTTGCGGGAAACGTACATTTGTTGACAAAAAAATAAAAAATAACAATAATAAAAAATATATCTAACTCTGCGTTAAATACAACGATAGGACATTTTCCATTACCTCTACACGTGTACGCGTTAGTAGGTATTTTTGTCGTCTAAAATATATGTATATATAAAAAACCCTGATATAAATTTTAAAAAAGTCCGAAAAGCGGGTTCTCCCACTCCCCCCCCCCCCAATTGCCACCATTATACAAGGCAGGGCGTGTTTCTCTCTCTGTCTCTGCGGGTTTTGTAATATTTATATATATATATATTATATTAAAAATAAATAAATAGCCCTTCGCGGGACCAAAAAGAGTGGGCTGACCGAAAGAGAGGGGGGGGGGGCGGGCAGGGGAAATCCCAGGAGACCGTTGTTTTATTCGGCGGCCATGGGCGCAGAGGTGTGTGTAGGTATGGTGTGTATGTATATACAACAATAAATCAAAAAGTTAGCTTGCCATTTAGCATTTTTTTTTTTGGCCAAATTTATTATCACGTGCTAGCCGGCAAAACGGGGTCGGCCTGGCGGAGGGGAAGGCGGACTTGAGAGGAAGGGGAGGTTAGGTTAGGTATTAAATTTTGCCCGTTGAAGGTTTGTGTTTTTTATTTGCGTGGCGAAAAAAAAAAATGAATATAATATATATATTATAAAGAATGGCTTTTTACTCGGTTTTTTTTTTACCGTTCTATTTTTTTTTAACCCTACCCCGCCAGCGGCAGCACCGACCCTATTTAAACGATACTCTGTATTATGTTCCGCAGATAAGGCACATTCGTATTGTCCTGCTACTGCAGTAGTGTCGTCCCTCTCTTGTATGTGTTATATCCATATATATATTTATATATAATAACAACCCACCTCGTGTGTGTGTGTGTGTTATGTAGCACTCTGCTTACATATTATTATTTTATTTTATTGTTACGTATTATAAATAATGTATAAGTACTTGCTATTTTTTCCAAAACAGATATGCTCCCGCGCTACTAGTGTTACCTAGCTTTCCCCTCTCCTTCCCTCTTATCACAGCGTCACGTTTTATGTATGTGTATTGTGCGTATACTAATCTTGCAGTTTGTATTGGAATTTATTAACGGTTGAACAGACAATAACGTTATTGCTAGAAACAAATAATAATAATAATAATTATAAATTCGATCGTATCAGCTAATCATAAATTAATCGCTGTTTTAGTCGGTTGAAACGATCTCCCCCCCCCCTTCTCCTACCCCTCCAACCCTCATTTGGTCGTGTTCATTAATCAAATCGGCGCACGGATCGCAGGCAATAATTTAATCCCATTTGTATAGATGCTCCAGATGAACTTCTTATCGCGGTCAGGGAATCTATTCACGGAGGGTTAAAAATATCAGAAAACTACTCTGGTGATTCACCATCTATGTGCCAACCAGTATGTGTGTGTGTGTATTTATTAAACAATCAATTTAATAGCGTGACGTAATTTAACAAAAATATTAAGTTTTACAATTTTTTTTCCTTCAAATGTTTTGATTCTCAAAGTTAGGTACACATAAACGGGGCCGTCTAGGGAAGGACACAGTCTTATTTATTTATTTGTGTTTAGGCAGCAGGAAAATACTTTACTAGCTTAAAACGGTTCAGACACAGTTTCGGTTCATCACAGTTTTAGTACATATATTATTAGTATGTACAAATAACCAACACACTGGACCAGCAAATAATAACCAAAATTAAATCAACTAGACTAACCTACTTAACTAAATCGGTGAGTGTTAAGTGATAATAAAATACTAAAATCACTCGACTAAAGTACTGGCATGGTGTGAACAACAGGCTTAGTAACAAATAGCCGGTCGTGCCAATATTTAAGACAAAGCTAACACAAGTTAAAGCCACATATCTTTGCATATATTACACTTTTTAATAATTTTTCGTTTTCTCTACTTGGACCAATTTAAAACCAGCTTTTTACACGGTAATACAGACGTTTTAATTTGCTTAATCAGCAAAAATATCGATTTTATATTGTTAAATTTTAAAATTTCATAACTTTACTAGATGTTTATATAGGTGTTGGAGTGGGAGTAATATTATGAGTGTTTAGAAAAAACTGAGTGGAGAAGAACAGATTAACGAGATATATAGTAGTAGTCCAGTATGAAGTGTACAAAATGGAGACTGGTTTAAAGTCGTGGGCACGTAACAATAGAAATATGGATACAAACATTATGGATATGACTACATTACAAAATGCAATGCCATCCAAACCGTCTTGTCACTCAGCTACACTCAAAAACTCTTCCGGGCAATCCAAACCGACGCCTGAAACGAAACTGGTCAAGAGACTCACTTAATGTAAATTAACCTAATTTAAAATTTCTCATGTAAAGGTGGCTCTAATGTGAGCCTCCTCCTCACTGCCCTGTCATTGTCTCTTTTTGTTTCTCATCGCATAATTACTTATTGTACATATAGCTGTATAGATTGTAAATTTTCTAATAAACGTCCTAAAAAAAAAAAAAAATGTGCTTTACTGCTGTGTCTCTTTCGGTACGTGCCTCCGAAGGCGATCCGAAGATTTTGCCCTACAGTTTGCGGTCGTGAGTGTACAATGTATTGATACTATATCCGCGACTATTATATGTACATATAATATTATTATAATGGCCGGTGTTCTATTTTTCGGCGTTATAAAGTTATTAAATGTACTGCCGGGGACCGAGCGCGATGACCGAAAGTGTCGATTACCAGCCCGGGGGGGGGAAGGGGGCGGGTTTTCCCCTATTTTTTTTTCACCCCTCCTTTCGGGCCTGCCATGAGTATAAAATAGGATATCACGGGGCGGACGCGTGCGTTGTAACGAAATGGGATTTACATTATTATTGTTATATTATAGTAAGCACCGACCGACCGACACCCTTCGTTTTGTGTCGAAGAGGCCGCGTGCCGGTCCGAGGCCGTTTTCGCGGGCAGCCGATAAGCGCGCACCCGCCGGACCGCGGGGACGGACGTGCGCACGCCGCGCGCTAAATGCCGGCGATTAATCTTATTCCGTTTGCGCCCCCACAGACTCCGGTGGGTTTTTTTTATTTATTTATTTTTTACCCGAATGTACATTTAGCGCAAGAAGAAACGGTTTATATATATATACATACATACATATTTTTTAATTCGCTAATCCGCCCCCTTATGTGTGTACACCGCGCGTTGATCCGGTCAATATGCTCGTGTCGCCCGGCGGACAGGGACAATAGAGGCAGCCTGTGTACACCACCGAGTGTATAATATAATATCATATGTAATGTATACACAAAAGTCACAAAAGCCTTTTTGGGTGTGTGTTAACGCCGTTGTTCGGATTTAGTGGCGCGTAATGGACCGACGACGACGACGACGACGGTTGTGGGTGCCAGAACGGTGAATACCGAATTATATTAAACACACACACACACATCTTGAAAATCATTAACGTCGCGTGTCTACTTACATTTTGGATTCTCGGTTGGCACTTTGCCTTTAGTCACGGTTTATTAGCAAAAATATGTGCTCTGGGGTGAGACAAAGGCGACCGGCCCAAAGTCCATCCGGTCTTCTTCCCAACCGTGACAAAACACGATGATATGCAAAATCCGTCAACTACCTATACAAAATCACTTTACAACACAATGCTTGAAACAGGAATTGTACAAATATGTCGGACACAAATTTTGTATTTATACACAGCAAAGTATATAATACGGTTAATATGAAAATTGTAGACAACTTGCATTCAAGTGGTTTTAAAATCCACTGTCGATTTTACTGTATCCAATTTAGATTTAATATAGCTATATAAGATATTGTAAAACCCGAACGGTTGAGTTGTTTGGATTTGAACAGCTGTTTTGACAATATAATAATGTATTAGAATATCAATGCTTATATTCTATTACCTGAGATTGCTATTTCAAAATTAATATCGACTGTTTTTTAAGTTTTTTATTGTAACCACAAAGTCTACACAAAAACAATTGTGATGTACAATTTAAATATTAATAAATGACTATTAAACTTCATTTTGTTTTTTAAAGAACACAAACGATAAATAATTGTAAGTTTTTTTTACATTTTATTTTATTTTTAATACTAGTGTATACCAGACCGCAGGTGTTTGCAGGATTTTACCAAGATAGTGTGGGGAGGGGGGTTACTAAATATTATGTTTTTTGTATAGATATGTTGACGATAATCTCAAAGTCTTTACCACGTTTTTAATATTTCAAATAAACGTGTCGATTACTTTTCATAGTTACATTGTTATTACTTGCATACAGAATAATTGTATTTAACGGTTAAGACTATTGAGCGAGCAGACTACATCATGCTACGATCCAGGTTAGTAAATTATAATAATATTGGTTGTGACTATTATTGTAATCTTTTTAAGCAAATATGCTTTACCCTGTAAAGCCTTTCTGACGCTATCCCGCCTGTATCTTATGTGATGAGTCCGACTGGATTTTTGTACGGCACAGCACTGGCAAACGGCCGATGACGCAAAGCCGTTGATTCGATTAAGGGAGATAATCAAAAGTAATAAAATCAAGGCTGCTGCCGGTTTATCCGGATAAGAATCGAAAACAAGGGGTCGGTGCGCATAAAGAGATATTTAAAGTTGACAAACGCCGTCCCTGGAGTGATCCCCACTTAGGGGCATAAATAACCCGCTAAATCGGACGCGTTTGCAAGGGTGATGCCCAAAAAAAGGGGGTATCGGCCTTGCCATGTTTTCGCTAAATTACTTTTTGATCCCATCAATTGTGTGTGTACACATTACACACCGACGACCAGTAGCTTGGCTCCTTAGTCCTTGTACACTATATATATATATTATATATATATAGTCCTTGTACACTATATATATATATATATATACATACAGAGGGTTTGTTTATAACGATCACCCCCAGTCGGTATCTCATAAGAGATAGGTGTAAGACTTATTTTATTTTTAACAGTTTGCCCAAATTTGTGCCTCCCCGCCTATTTTTCTTGAGCTTTCCAATGTGTTTTGACTTAAGAACGGCTGAAAATGTCGACTGGCCGATGACCAGATTTGAATCCTGTCTTTTCAAGTACTGCGCCTTTTGACAGAATATATTTTTTAAGTTGCCAGCCTTTAGATAATATTATGGAAATATTGTGTTAATTAGTATGTATCGAATACCTTAAGTATAACAAATACTGTTAAGACTTAAACTATACAAGCGCTTTAAGATATAGCAAAAAAAAAAAAAAATGTTTACCAAACTTTTTTCAAAATAAAACATAGTTATATCTTATTTTTTAACAAATTATTTTGGTCTTGCCAAAAGTAGCTAACATTTTAATTTGCTTATAACATTTCCAATATTATTTAACATTAACCTTAATATTTCTTCAAATAAACGGTGTGTTTTTTTTTAAGACATCAGTTAATTTTTTTTGTAGTTTGAACATTTTTACAACATTTTAAAACATTTTCAGTAAAGTTTCTATTAATCTCGCGGCGAATAATTGATTCAAACTTCAAATAAACATTATAATGTAGCGATGTAAACTGCAGGTTTGCTCACATTTCCAATGGAGATTACAATTAGTCAAGTGTTGTATTAATATTTATTTTGTTAATTTTCTCAAAACCAAAAAAAAATGTTACATTTGAATTTTCAAAATAAAAAAAAATAGTATATTTTTATTTAATTTTTTACAATCATGTGTTTTATAAATATAAAAATGCGGAGTTTTTATAAGGCGTTGAGATTTAATTTTGTCTATTAATTCAACTTTATCTGACCATTTTACAAGAAGAAGCTTCTTAATTATAATTTAATTTTGAAATCTTAACGTTACTAATTATTGTTTTGAACAAAAAGACGAATCAAATAGATTTCATAGGAAAATGTTTACATTGTTTAAGAGAATTGCGCGCGGTCGATTTTTAAGGAGTTTTGTAAAGGCAGTATATTTAAGAAAAAAATATATTTGAATAAATACCAACCGAGTCAGTTAACCTTTACACGAGTTAGTTTGTACAAGGTCCAAGGTGTGATTTTAATAATTTTTCGGTTCGTTTTAGAGCAGGCAAACAAAGCCAGCCAAGATTTCACAGTGGACGGACAAGACGTTTGTGGGCTTTTGACTTTCGCCTCAAAAAGAACTTAACCTAACCACCGTACTGACGACGGGGGAACGCCCGGGGGAAAAAATGCGTTTGCCCGGCGTTCAAAGGGGTCGCCGGGGTCGAGGGTTGGCCGGTTCACGGATCCGCAAACACTGATTAACCTAACCCTAACCCAACCCCGTCGCGCATATAAAAATATGTATATATACCGGTGACAATATGTTGCACGGGCAATCGAACGTGTGCGGCCAAGTGACGATAAGGACTTTCGAGGGGAGGTGGGGTTGAGGGGAGGTGACGATTTGCCTCCGGGGACACGTCCAGCAACCGCATAAAGGCCAAGGGAGAGAGCCGGTGACGATTAAATTAACCAAACCCCCATACAGTATAATAATATTATTGTCCGTATGTCGATGCTACCGGAAGCAGCTTTGTCTGTGATTTTTTCTTTTTGGGGGGGGGGGGGGGTTCGAAAATTGTATTTCCAAAAGCGGCCAGTCGGTGTGTCGACGTGGCCGTTGTAAAATAATAAATTACCGTGTGTAATTGCTATCTAGTCACCGCGATGACAACAATACAGTGTATAATATATCATACGGTTTTTATCGCCGCGGTTTTGGAAACTAGTTAACGTCCAATAGCCTCTCCATTGTGTACTTAGGCTCTTAAATATACACCACCCGGAACGAGACAATACAAGTGCACATATGTGCAAAAACATTACACGGTTGCATGCTATTGCTGCATCCGATTGATCGCCGAAAATGGTATAATAATATATATATTATTCGTCATTATTTATCAACCGTAACGTACCTCTCATAACAGCAATAATAATACACTCCAAGGGCTGTATTAAAATATTATTATGAGTCGTTCAATAGTGAACTGTATAATGTAAGCAATAACTGTCCAACCCGTTCCAAAAAAAATAATAAATAGATATCATGTGCTTTATAAAGCATTTGTAATGTGTATTACATTTTGAAATAAATAAATAATATGTTGTACCCACTGAAAACCAAACTTACCCTGGCCGAATACTAAGGCTCTACGCGTCATAAAGTATAACTTGAGTTTCCCAACAGAAAATCCTGTAAAACCGGGTTTTTTTTAATTTGAAATCATCTTTTAATATTTTCCAGAGCTCTATCGACTTTTGAAACATAAATGATAACTTATATTATAACTGGTTTCTGACCAATTTTGGACAATTATAACATGTATAAACTTTCATAGCTCTACATTTTCAGCATAATATATTCTCTCGATTGGGTTTCAAGGAGTTTTTTATTAAGCAATATTTAACAAATGGGTTTTATGAAATTTCCACCTTGTCCGATCTGTTTTCAAGTTAATTTGTATGTTGGCTTTGGTGTATTATTATTAACCTATATGTTGTATACAAATGTTTTCTATGGGCAAAAGCCGGTTTGGAGGTAATAAATGTTTCCCCCCACCCCATTTCCGGTTAGGCCAACCCCGGTGGTGTTTGTACACAAACCCTCGCGTACGAACCGCACGTCCGGAGTGCACCTTTCTTCTCCTATTGTGGTACCTATGCGGTGTGCACACACAAACTTAGGATAACTCAAAGGGTCTTGAGTGCATCAAGTTCTTACTTCAAACGTCATGTGGCACGCGCTGAGCCGGCCAACATCGAGATTGACTATAAACAATAGCATTTTTTTTTTTTTTTTGTGGTACATCGCCATTCGCTTATCTATTGTGTGCACAGTATACATTATTATATTGTATTGTTATGCGACATATTTTGAGATCATCGACGACGATACCGGGGGACGAATACCCGCGGTTATAATGGTTGTGAAATGCAGCGTTATTGTTTTATACATATTATATTGTATCGGTATTAAAAGTGCACACACACATATTGTGCTGTCTTTTGTTTGGTCGTCGACGGTGCTAGGATATGTTGTCAATGGTTAGAGTAGAAAAAAAAAATATGATCTTTGGACTCGATTGGCGTTTAACATAATACCTATCGTGTTAATCGTCGACCGCGCACAAAGTTCGAGTGGACATGTTTCTATTGTGAATATGAATGTGTAAGAGAGTGTATTTCGAAAACATGTACCGTATTGTTTATGGGACCGGGTCGACCCCATTTGGGGGGGGGGGGGGGTGTTGCAAAAAAACCGGCGCGGTCGAAGGGCGGTTTAGAATATATTTTTTTTTTTTTCGGGGCACGTGCCGCCGTTTTCCTGCTATAATAATAATACATTGTGTACTGTTATACTAAATATCGCGCTAACGAGCTACCGATACCGTTTTGATTGCGTTTTTTATACTCTCACGATTAAAAAAAAAAAAACAGCTATTCCACCGCCCCGTGCATGTACGGTGTGGTGTACAACCCTTGCGCACCGACACCGATCGTGTTACTCTCTGTCGTTTCCTGAATTCTCACACCGCGCACACAATAGTCATACTAATTTCCGCATTTCACATACATACACACTGTGTACAATATGGTGGTACACAAGATAAACCGACAGCGTTTCCGGCGCTCAAAAGCCCGACTAGGTCTCGATCGGCCACGGGATAAGGGCGCTATACATACATAGATTGACAGCAAGCGTAAAAAGCCATTTCAACAAAATATATAAGCATACTATTTTTTTTTTTTTTTGACTGCCTCCGTCGAATAGCCCCTCCCAAAGTTCTGACGACCTTTCTGTTCGAATACAGTTCAAAATCTCTACAAACGTTCCACCACCGTAGCACTCTATTTCTAAACTTGGTCTTCTATACATAGGCCGTCGTTAACTGCATTCAGATACAACTTTAGAAACCTTTTTCTTACTACAAATCATTTTGTTAGCTTTGGGTTAGCTTTGGCTACGAAACGTCATCAAGACACCGTCGTCTTGGACTATCCGAACATTTGAAGGTCCAAACAACCACACCGGACAATGCCATCAGACCTTTGAATGTGCCCTAGCAACAGAACAGTATTCGCCCTCGAGAATGTCGATAGTATTACCCTTGCCAAAGGTCTGAACGCATGTCTTTGTGGCCGGTTAACCGGTATTAATAACTTATTACTAATACTTAACGAGTGACTTCAAAGGAACTACTACTAGTATTGCAAACCTTTCTCGGCTGTCGAGGCCACATTTCGCGTTCATATTTGATTACTGGAACACCACAATACAATATTTTTCCCTTACATAAACTCCTAACTGAACTTAAAACTTATAACCCATAAGTCCTCTGTAACTAGCCTAAACTGTTTTAGGTCTTTCCGGATCAACACCATCAGTCACCAAGGTGGTCATGACGACGCTATGAGCCCTCTCGACTTGCCTATTTGCCTTGTGGATGGCGCGATGACGTCAGCACTAATTGGACCTGTTCTGAACACAAAATAGCTATAGCTCTTATTCTGAGACGACCAGCTAAAAAATTTCTGTGGCATGAAATGTAAAAAATAAAAAGTGTAATTTAATTAAATCTTATTTTAATAGGTATTAGCTTGTATACATATATATTAGTACACATGAGAAACAATACTGAAAGGTAATATTTTACTTTTTTACAAACATTTTTGACACATTTCTATTTTTTAATGCTACTAGATGACTATCAGTAAGACGAAAACTTAAAAGCAATTAATGTATATGACGGTGAAACAGTGAATTTCGCTGTTCCGTGGACTATTCATAGACTCAGCCTTTAATACTCGTATGGTAATGGGTAATCGCATTTAATTAATTATTTACAGGTAACAAGTATGTACGCAGTTTTGACTTAAAGCCATGGACACATCTCAAAATGAGCAACAATAGAAATTAGAACTACTGTTTTACTTATGAAAAACAATACTGAAAGGTGAGATTTTACTTTTTTACAAAGAGTCATGTACAATTTTCGATACCTATTTATTTCTAAGGTTTAAAAAAAAAAACTTGATGAGCATGGGTGATCGCATTTTATTGATTGTTTACAGGCCAAATGTCTGTACGTCGTTATGCTTTATGAACACATTTACTTATGACTCTCAAAGGAGATGAGATTTTTTGAACTATACAGGTTAATGGACCGATTTTCGAGCCTTTCAATCGCATCACGCAAGTCATACGGAATTTCGGCATTTTATGAATAATAAGAAAGTACTGAACATAATTTTCTGTAATTTATATACTCTACTGTAAGATGTAATCTCAGGTTCATGGACTCATCCTTTAATATTTTTATGTTGATGACTAATCGAATGTATTTAAGATGAAAACTCAAGAGCAATTATTGAAGGCCTCGTCCATTTTTCAAATTTGTTCAGGAAACATAGAAAACTATTTATAAAATTAGTAAATGAACCAAACATTAAAAATGTGGTGTTATTTTTTTTTTTGTAAGAATAACATACATCAATTAAACCCATTTAGTTTTATATTTTATTATATAATTTTTACAAAAAACTATCATATTTATATGTTCAATGGTTGCAATAACCAGTTACGTCCAATTTTGTTTTTGGACATAACTGGTTATTGCAGCCAACTAATTAACCAAATATAACCGTACTCTTTGTTTATGTTGATCTGTAGACCCTCTAAAAAATTTAACAGGCCAATGACTAAAAAGAAGAAGCGATAGTGATCGTCTCTTATCTTTCAATTTGATATTAAAAGAAAGTACCAAAGTAACGAAGTAGATATTATTATTATCTTATTCATGTGCATCATCTTGTGGTCGGGTAGATTATCTTGGTTTAGTTTAGGCTAGTAATTATTCTTTAGAAATGTGCCGTCTTAAGTCCCGGCTACTTGACTGTCCGCGCCGAGTACATCTTTTCAACATTTTTCTTCTTACGGTAATTATATATTATATTCTGGGACGCTTACTTACAAAGTAATCGTATCCGCAGTTTGTTTGCGTACACCGCGGTTCTTTCGAGTAGCACAATTATCGTTGTTAAAGACAAACGACTTGGGGCCTTTTCGTTTCATTCTGGTTAGGTAAAGCCGATAATGATAAAATCGACAATGATAAAATCTTAAAAATTGGAAATGGAAATTACGTTCAAATAATCATCGCAATCGTTTTTAAAATTGTGCCATTAAACTGATACGGACTAACAACGGATACCACAAATCGAATAGTGTGTGTGTGTGTGTGTAATAAGTATGTAAGTAAAGGGCACAGAGCACAGACGACACTATGATGGCTTCGCAGAAGTTTCAATGTGTATAGCTAACGGCGGCGGCGGCGGTCGATGGGAAAGTTGTTATCTGCTGCTCCTTGAATGGTCGACAGCAACCCCTTCACAGCGTGCGCCCGATCAATATCTGCGCAGATAAGAGGGGTGGAAGAGGGGAAGGCGACGCCACCGACCCCTCCGGCGGGGAATCCCCGGCGTTTGTGTTGCCGCCATCTTGATTTCACACCTCTCTTCCGCGATGATAAAATTCAAGATGTCGGCGAACGGGGCCGGGGGGCGACGGCGAGGGGTAATAACCTCCCCCCCCCCCCGGAAACGTCTTATCCGCGTGTGGGCATTTAGATCTTCTCAGTGTGTATATTTATTACGGTCTCGTCGAGTATGATATTATATTACTATGTATGTGTACGTATACATAATACACACACACCGGGTTTTATAAATATTTAAAATCGAACACGATGCACTCACTCGAATAAGGTCGTTTCACGCGAAGCGGTGGACCGTAAGTAAGTAAGTAAGTAAGTGAAACCAATTTGATTTTTGAAAAATTGTTTTTAATACAATTTTCCTGATAAAAAAATATACACGGAAAATCAATTTATCCAGAGACGGCCTTGTACAGGGTGATTCTGTTTTAACTATTATAAATACTATAAAAAAAATAAGCAACTCGATTTCGCATAACGTTCCCTCAATTACCCAAAAACCATATCGGCCGACCATCTCTAAATGGGATTTTCCCCCTCCCAATTTTGGGCTTTTTAATTTGGCCCGCCGCGGGTCTTGCCGTTTTATTATATTATATATACAAAACTCGGAAGACATAAAATTAATTTTGCCCGTCTCTGTTTGTTTTGTGCTGTCTAAGTATTTCTTTTTTTTTTTTTTTTACTGCGAATACCGGCCGTCTTAAGTCGGACGTTTGCATAATGTTGTTTATTGTTTACCAATTTAATGTACTATCAACAGCTGTGTTAAAAATACCAACCGACTATTTTGACTATTTCACTAGTACTTTAATTAACTTACCCGGCAAGTTGATAATTTAATAAAATTAAATATAATATAATATTCTTATTAATCGAATAATAAGTGAAATTAAGGTTTCAGCAGCCTAATCCATGGCCATGCCTTAAATTCCTATCGGGTTTGATAGGAATTATGCTCTAAATAGACACTTATATACCTACTTAGTTAAAAACTGTTTAACCCGTTAAACCTTGTAGTCTTTTATCTCTTTTGGTATTTTTACATGCGATTGCGATAACATTACTATGTAACTTTTATTTACCGTTTTTGTTAATCTTATGCGAGTGCATGCACTTGGATATTATTATCAAGCTTGTGGTGAGGTATGCATTTTTGGAAACCAAATAATTGTCGTCGGTGTTGTATTCAGATCTATGTGATACACTTGAAAATTGCAAAACACTATTGTTACAGCCATATCACTCGACTTGATGCGGATAAGATTGTATCAGTAGTTTATGAGTTTACACGGTTAAAGTCAGTTTAATCATGATCGACCGTTATCGACTACACGAGGACAACCGTACAATTTTTTTTAACAAAAATGAATTCATATACATTTTCAAACAATATATTAAATGTCCTTTGCACATATATTGACAAAAATCAACACTTTATCCCATCAAAATAAACTACATCTTTGTTGTACATACATATTATTATTGTCAGCTGTGTAATGTGTATTTTTTTAAGCAAAATCATTACCTTGCGGATCCAAAAGCGACTTGAGTCGAAAAAATTTAATCAACCACAACCGCTTATAATATATATTGAATGCGTTTTGGTATACCGAATGACTCTCGAGGGGTTACAAATGCATTCACACGAGTCTTAAATCTGACGCCACACTGACGCTGCTACGACACTTGGATTATTGATGGCCTTTTGTTGTTCACCCAAAAATACTCTATCATTTCATATAGCACACGGTGTCATATTATTTTGTAAATAATTCTTCACATCAGTAGGTATAACACAGTGTACAGTCGCGTGAAACCAACAAATACATGAACTTTGTTTGCCAAAAACAGTGTCGTTATAATATTATTTTTCCATACAGCAGTGTAATAATATTCGGGGTCGCGTTAAGGGAAGAGGAGCCAAGTGTCCCGGAGCCGGTATAAGTTAAGGGGAGGGGGGTGCTAATTTTATAATATTGACGGGGGGGGAAAGGGGAAGGAGCAGGGCCTTCGGGATGATACTTTTAGCGCTGGCAAAACTTAACGACAAAGCTTAATTGTTATTTTTTTTTTTTATGTACCTCCGCAGAAAGGTAAAGAAATACCGAGACTATATTTTCCGCATAGTATAACGCAGTACAAACAAATAAAAATAAAAAATAACAGCAATAAAACAAGTAAACCCGCTGTGACGGTGTAAAAAGCTCACTCTCTCTCTCTCTATCCGGTTCGTCTGATCTGTCGCATTATTTTTTAGGCAATTGAACTTTTGGGTTTATTCGAGGGAAAAATAACACTATATATTATATAATAAAACATATTACTATATTTTTTTTTTCTTTTATGTAACCTTACTGCCGAGTTCGGACTCGACGGGGGCGGCTTCACGATAGCACCATTACAGGCGCGAAGGAGCGAAGGCGGGCAAATAAATATAATTGAAAGGATACAAAAGGTCGGTGAAGATTTTTTTTTCTTATTTTTTATTTTTTTCATCTTTCACCGCGACGTATATCATCGCGTTTGAAAAAAAAAATTATTATTATTATTGTTATAACAATCCGGGGGGGGGTGACGGGTTAGGTTTTGAGGGGTGACAAAGGAATACCGATAAGAACGTCGCTAAGGGTGTGTGGGTACTACGGTGGTGGAGAGGACGTTATAGGATGTAGTACAACATAACCGGGATACGGTCGGAGAGGGGTAGGTTGTGATTGAAGGGTGAGGTGGGGTTGGCAGGGATGAAAAAGGGAGGAAAGGACGGGCGGGCGGGCGTGGCGGCAATCTGGATGGCGCTGATAAGACGACGCCCGTAGTTACCGGCCACCGGTTACCATGGTTACCGCGCTTTGCGGAAGCAGCGCCCGTGTCATACCGGAAACGATGCTACCTCGGAGATTTTCTCGTTACACACATAAATATATATATATATACCGGGTGATTGGTTAACTATGGACCACTCAATATCTTAGAAGATATTAGACTTTTTTAATTATTTTTTTTTTGTACTATTATAGTTATTAGGTGGGACAAATTTAATGTATTTTTCAAAATTTTAACACCATCCCTTATGCGTTAAAACCATATCAACTTTAGATTTTTAAATGGTAACCCCCAATTTTTTTTTGATGATCGTGTTTATTTTTTTTAAATTTAATTTTAGGTGTAAAAACTAGCTAAATCAGACAAGTACTTTTAAAGTTATAGCTTAGTACTACACTATTATAATATGAGATGCTTTTATAAGTTTTACAGCTAAAGAAAAAAATCGTTTATCGCCGGATCTCACGTTTCACAAAATAAGATTGATTAACGACACGGTTGTAGATTAAAGTTAATAGTTGACGGTCGTCGGTCACAATGAAAACGAACTAATAATAAATCTATAATAATATTTATATAGGTAATGTCTTCTTATCTGTTTTTTCTGTAGTGTTCCTAGCGGTGCGGTGTACCTGTACGTATTGAATATTAGGCATTAGCTGCTGTTAACAAACAATATTATGAGCCCTAGTAAATAGTTTTTTTTTCAATTTCAACCATAGGTTACCGTGGTCTAATCACGGTCTTATATAGAGTATAATCTGTGGTTCTACCAAAACGATTCGTTACTAGTGTAGATTAATATCAACAGAACAAATTATTATAAAAATACGACTACTTGAAAACTAATCAAAAAGTTCATTATTCTAATTTTTCAATTATTATGGTTATTTAGCGTCTTGGTTTTTACTTTAAATATTTAGCGTCTTGGTCTTAATAAGTGTTACTTGTACTGGTGTCTTAACTAGTCAAATTATTAATTCTGTTAGTGAAAATATTTTTAAAAAAACTTTAATAAATAACATTCAATTTTTTATTTTTTTAGTATAATATTGTATTACATACAGTTAATAGATAATATGTACAGAATATATACAAAAATAAACAAAAACTAAACTTAATATGTACAGAAACTATTTTAGCATTTGTTCGAACTGGTTTATGATAGGTACATAAGATGTCAAACAACATCTTTATAAGGCATCTATTGTATTTATTAAAATGTTTAGATAACAAAGGATTCCATAAGAAATACGTTCATCCAATACTTGTGCACTAAAATAAATTTTCATTTTTATAATTTAAAGTTGTAACACGTCAATTTTAACTATTTCTAGTTCAGTATTTTTATTTATTAAAAGCTGTATTTATTTATTAACTCTTTATTATATTACCACCTTATACTGTATATATTTAGTAGTATTGACTATTCTTACTTATTTTAATGTGTTCATATGAACAGTAAAAGTATGTTTTTTATTTAATAAATGATTGTTTTTTTCGTTGTACGAGGTATAAACAAAAATTTAGAGTGACAATGAAAAAGTACAATTTTTTTTGTTTTTGTATGGCTTTTTAAACAGTCATAAGCTTAAAATTCAATAATAATATTACTAACAAACATTTTAATACTATATTATATTATGTTTATTATGATAATAGTAAAATAAAAAAACAAGTAACAAGATAAATAATACGCTTATAAGATACGAATAAACATTTTTATTTGCTAAATCATATTGAAAAACTAAAACTAAATAAAATTAACATATCTATAATTAACTTGTAAATAATAGAGGTACAACATATTGCTGTATATAGTGATGTATTTATAGGAAGTTACCTAGGACGGTAAAGTTTGTTTGATGATTTCCCACTAGAAGAAATCCATCTCCATTTACATATTTAAGTTAAAAAATATTTATAAGTATATTCATTCAATTTACTTTTTTACACTTAATCCAAAAGTTAACATTTTTTTTTTCTATTTTGTGTTTTATAATTTTATTTACTTTACTACTTATAAAAACTTGATCGTAAACCACTAGAAAGTTGTCAATAAATTCTGTAATAGCTAATGCCAAAACTATGCCATCATGAAAATAATTTCAAGATTTGGATTAAGACAATAACATATTTTAGAAATATTAACATTCTCAGCAGCATTTTAGATTAAATTAATATTAAATAAAGAATTCATCATTAATAATTAATAAATAATGTATAATAATTATAGATATGTTAAGTATATGTGTGTTTAAATACTTAGAGTTTAAAAACTTTATGTCACTTTCAAAATGATAAAGTACTTTTAAATTATTTTATTGAATTACATTTTTAGCTGAATAACTAAATATATATAGTTGTCTAATATTTGATTTGAACTTGTGAATCCATCTTATTCTTCTTACTGACTTAATGGAAAACCGTTATCTGCAATAGTGTGCCACAGTAACTAAAAAAAAAATAATAATAATAAATTGTTAGTGATGAATTCATAGAAATTAACTAAATTATTGCAAACTGATGATCTTATATATTTTACCTTAAAATAAAACACCTATAAATTTACTGAAAATTGAATACCACAACATTCGAAAATGTATTGATGGAATTGGTTTAGACTGATTGACTACAATAATATAGTACACCAAATTTGACGTTGGTAGTAGTGTAGTTGTAGACAACAACAAATATCAATTTAAGTTGAGATAGTCCATATTAATATTGAACATACTGAAACATATAATTTAAAAAATTAAATAAGTTTCTTAGGTACTTAAATAATTATATGGTTAAGCAACAAATATCAGTATTTACACATATTTTTTATAATTATACAAGTATGATAATTTTTAAGTTAAACGTTAATTTTTAAGTAACGCATTTTAATAAAACATATTAAGTATGATAAACATAAGTAATCCAAAAAAACTTATTATTTAAAAACATTTTATATGTTCATGAATAATAAAAAATGATTAATTATATTTTTCTAATAAAAAAATGTACTTATACAATACACCTATATCAATAAATACATTATCTTACCTATTATTGATTCAGTAAATGATGATTGAAGATTCAATTTTTTCATAAAAAATTTTATAATTTTTCTTTGAATTCAGATACCAATATGTTAAAACACAAAACTACACATTTATAAGTTTCTCAGAACAGACATAATACTGTAAAAATAAAAGTTTTATTTAAAATATCATCAAGCATAATTCAAATTACTCTATTTATTTGAAATAACATATTATTATTATAAGTACCTTTAATTTTGATATTTGATGTGCATACATTTTATAAGTAAGGTTTTCTAGACTTGTCACTTGAGCAAAACTCCATCTCGGTAATTCACATTGATTATGGATATTTAATATCAATGTTATTATTTAAAACACAATAAATGTTGACAAGTTCATAGATCTAGTAAGTTATGATACTATATTATTATAATATACTATGAAATTAAGACGTACAAATCGCATGAATAAACAAAATGTGTCAAATTAACCAAAACAAATAATTTCTAAATGCTGGAAAAATATACACAAGGTATTGATAACAAATTAAACATACCTACTATTTTACAAAATAAATGTAAAAGTGTGTAGTGGTGGTATATTTGTCAGTCGATATAGCGGTAATCATTATTATTTACTATCGGTGAATTATTTACCTAAAGTAAATAGTGTTTGGTACGGTAATAATTTTTAAACGCTACTATAGCTATTGTCAAAGTTAATTGTCAATAAATAATAACAGAGAGCAGTCAAGTTTCACCTTAATATGTTAGCGTCTCCAAGATATTTAATTTATTTTTTATACTCCCTTTAATTTTAAAACTGTGTAGCTCGTTAACTACTCAATCAATTTACCTAGTTTTTACGCCTAAAATTAAATTTAAAAAAAATAAACACGATCATCAAAAAAAAATTGGGGGTTGCCATTTAAAAATCTAAAGTTGATATGGTTTTAACGCATAAGGGATGGTGTTAAAATTTTGAAAAATACATTAAATTTGTCCCACCTAATAACTATAATAGTACAAAAAAAAAATAATTAAAAAAGTCTAATATCTTCTAAGATATTGAGTGGTCCATAGTTAACCAATCACCCGGTACATAGAATGTTTGGGATAGGGTTTTTCAGGGTAAAAAAACCTTATTCTCTTTGCCCGGTTTTATTTTTTGTATACCTTCAAAAACGCTCCCACATAATGTCAAGTTTCTCTCTCTCAGTCTCTTTTTATCTCTCCAATAAAAAAAAAAATAAAAATGATAATAATAAAAAAGCTCTCCGTGCAAATTTCTCAACGGCACATCCGTTCGGTCGTTTCAAGATCGACTAAAGATAATATTATAATAATATTGTGATACCGTGTTCAACCGAGATTTGACTTATAATTTCAAAGAGATTGCCCTTGTTGTACAATATTGAACTTGAAACACCCCCCTTTTGGCATTAATCAATATACTAATAGGTATATGAATATTATTTTACATCACCTTTAGCAGTAGCATTGTTTGTTTACCGGTTAATGTACACTAATTAAGGAATCATAAGCAGAATAAACCAGGCTGAATGTGCATTTCAGAGCAAGAAAAATATGTTTATATCTAGAACAGAAGAAAAAAGTCTCCTAGCGTTCGAGACATGGTGTTACAGAAGGCTACTTAGAATAAGCTGGACAGAACACATAACAAATGAAGAAGTTTATCGAAGAGCCAGAGAAACAAGAAGCTTTGTGAAGACCTTAAAAACAAGAAGAGCCAAGTTAATTGGATACATACTGCGTCATAACAGTCTACTTAGCAGGATAATAGAAGGTGCCATCGAAGGGAATAACAGCACAGGGCGACCGCCACTGGACTACATTAGTCAAATAGCAGTTAGAGATATGGACTGCAGATCTTATTGCGAATTAAAAAGGAAAGCCGAGAAGCGTCAGGAGTGGAAAATTGCTGCCAACCAGCCTTTGGGCTGCTAACAAAAAGAAGAATTAAGGAATCAAGTAGTCGGAAAACAAGGAACACAGCAATTGATCCGCTAGTATCTTTTTGCAAACCCAGAAATCAAGTACTTAAGCTTTTTCGACTAGACTTGGCCAACGCTCGATTACAACATGTCACTTTTAGGTAATTTTTGCTAGATTTCCGGATGAACAGTTACACGTCAACTCATTTGGACGGAAATCCCTTCAACGAGTTCGGTTAGCCGAGCAAGTCCGGTTTGAACGAATCGACGGCGGTTTCCCGTTTTTTTTTTTTGGACGCTTCGCTCTTTTTTAGGTAGGTTCAGCTCGAGTGCGTCCGTGAGATGTGTGATGGATACTGTGGCTAAAAAAACTCAATGCGTGTAGGGTTTTAATGCCATTAGAAGCCTATTGTCGGGGGCGGTTAGCGCGTGTCCTGCACGTGTACGAGCCCACGATAATCTCAGTTTAGTCACCAGAGAGCACCCGCTTAATAACCGATTATCGTCGAAGGGTATAGCGTAGAGGTATAATGTCAGTGTTTGTTCGGGCCTATGGTGGATGGCGGCGTGTACACTATAGGGTTTATATATTATACAATACAGGAAAAAACAACACGGACGGCCTTCGGTTTGCAACAATAATTCGGGGCCGACTTAATCGGATTATCTTTAATTTTTTTTTTGGCTGTGACGTTCCGGCATCGTTCAATCTTTGGCCGGCGCGAAAAGGGCGAAAATCTGACTTGCCCGCCGCAATCGAGATTTAAGTCACGACCCGGTCGTGGGAACACATTGTTATTGTATGGTATTAACTCCACGGTTTCGACATGAATACAATATAGGTGAATTTTGTCTTTTGGCTGGGGGGGGGGGGTCGGTGCAAAAAAATCCCCTCAACGGTAGTGCCGCGTAGTAGAGCATTGATCTAAAAGAAAAACATTCACACAAACGGTGCTGTAGTATAATACTTGGTGATTTATATTTTTCAAAAGAAACACCAGAAAGTTTGCAATTGTTTTTTAAGAGATATTGTGTCTTAACGAACCATCCTGTACACAAGAACGGCAACCGATTTTATACGGGATTCCCGCCGTCAACAGAGGTACCCTGGTCATAGTTTACCATCCGCCCGTCCATGCACTATGACCAGGGTACCTCTGTTGACGGCGGGAATCCCGTATGAAAACACTTGCCGTTCTAGTATATAGGATGATTCATTGAGGACAAGAGAAACGATATCTCTTAAAATAATTTACACTTTTCTGGTGTTTCTTTTGAAAACATTTTTGTACATGACATCTTATTACACCTTATTATTATATCTTATCATAACTTAATTAAAATGACTTGTTGAATTTTTCCATTGGTCGATATCCGGTTTCGAGTAATTACTTTTAAAGTTACTGAAGTTTAAAATTTAAAGCAAAGTGTAGTACTATTATTTTTTTTTTTTATTTGCTCACATTACTCTTAGGCATTCCATCACCCGTCTTAAACTTTAAATTTTAGGAACATTAAAAATAATTATCCAAAATACAAAAATGGACTTGTCGACATTTATTTTCTATAACTTAAGCGATGGTAATTATTATCTTTTTCCTTTTTCATTACAGCCTACAGACAATATTATTGTTTGTATCAATATAATGGTTTACGTTTACAGGAAAATGCATACTTAAGCTATTTCTATTATTCGGGTTGTCATGTCGGCCCGTTACAAGTTAACGTCACATAATTAAAAAATTGTAAGTACAATAAAATTACTAATTTATCAATTTACATCTCCGCCAAGTTCTTTCTCGGTGGCATTTAAATACACAGGGTCGCATTTGAAATCTATTAATACATGGAAATAACACTTTGGTGTATTTAATGAGTCTACAATTTTTTTCAGTAAATACTTTGAAAGCTGACATCATATTATTAAATTATTTTATTTGGACAACATTGTATTTGTATTGCGGTACGGTTATCACAAAGAGCTCTGAGTATTATTTTTGTGGCGCCATCTGTTGATTGATAGAAAGTATTATAAAATGTTAAAAATTAACCTCAAGAGTGCAGCACAATACACGATTCTCTCGGTTGCTGTTAAAAAACGCTAGGTATGTGCTAAGTTTTTTTTTGAAGACCCCCAGCTATATTACATAAATAAAATATTATGTAAAACAATGTGTACACACACACACACGAGGACAACGTTATAATGACTACAATAGTAATAATTATTTTGCAAGTTGTGCGAAATTAAATACTCTTGCGCGTCTGCTATTGTTTTTTAACGTTTATGAAAATACAATAATACACAAAAACATTAATAATAATATTGCGCATGTGCACTGGCCAGTGCAAAAACCGTTTGGTTGTGCATAACCCATATAATTAAAAAAAAAAACATGTATTTTTAATTATTCAAATATAGTTTTAATATAGTTATTAATTTTCAGTTGGAAATGTATTTTTCTATTTCTAAAAAACACTTAAATCACGTCTGATTAAGTAAAAAAAAATAATTCTAGGAAGAATTAACAAAAAAAAAAAAAACGTTTTCTGCTTGAATAATTTTTTATCAAGTCGAATATTTGTAGTACTTGCCATTTAGTGTTTAATATTTGTATTGAATGTTTTTATTTCATTATACAGATTTCGGTAAAATTGTTTAACGGACAATTGTATTTCTAAATTGAGAAAGGACATATTTTTATAATTAAATTAATATTAAACCAAGTATATTTTGTAAAGAAATAACACTGCGAGGGCTTGGCAAGTATTTTAATGGGTTTCCTGCTCAAGTGGTCGGTGGACGTTTTTTTTAATGTCAGTTTTAATATACATAATATATGTGTGCTCTCGAATTCCAGTAGACTCTGGTAGATTTTTGTAACGATAAGAAGGTGTATCGGTGTGGAGATTAAGAAAGTTTACAAAATACCAAACGGTTTCAATGAGCCAAAAAAAAAAAAAAAAACAATGACTTTGAATTTCCAAGGAAGGCCGTGTGAGTGACGTCCGCTCGACGATAAAGCGATTATTTTCACGCTGTTTCAAGTGCATTGTTTTTTTCCAAATATTCGTTTTCATCCGGTTGGCTTTTTTACTGAGGTTTTATTTTGTAGAAAAAAAATGTTTAGAGAAAATATAAGGCTGGTATCTTCGACTGGCAGTGTTTATCTCTTAAGGCTATTTCCGTTTAAAAAGGTGTTCTGTTTCAAACAAATCCTGTACCGAAATTGTAATTTTTTTTTTTTTTTGCAGTTAACTGCAATTTTGTTTGACACGTGAACACGATAACGTCGTTCAAGATAAGTGCAATGCACAAATTATCGTCTCAACGGGGCAGACTCACAATCTGATGTGGTGTATAAAATCACACCACGACCGGTACAAACGCATCATTTGGTACTCATCCGTCCAAGTCTAAATTGTTTTTTTTTTTTTATAATTAATAAAAAAAAGTTTCAATTTTTAACCCACACTGATCATGGCCCGTTCCCGTCTTTTCGTTAGCTTGGCTTCTTGCCTGATGATCGCTCAAGTAAGTCGTCCAAACATTATGGGAAAAATAAATACCTATATTACAAGTACTTTACACAGTTGTATAGTTTAAATTTCTATTGGAAAAAAAAAGTTGTGAAAAACATGATGACCGTCTAAGTCAAGTCTAAATAAAATATATTATGTACTATATATATATATCAATAAAGAATTCTGAGGTTTTGGCCAAACGATTTTCGGGTTGATTTTCTTTGACAAGATACGTTGGTAAGGTTGAATTGGAAAAAAAGTCTGTGTTTAATGTCCTCTTTGTTTGGCAGTTGATAATAAAATAATACATTATCGAGTATTATATTTCGCTTAATATTATATTTGTTTTTTTTTTTTTTTGCAGAACTCCTATTTTTCAGACGCACTTGCAATCAGCAAAACCGTGAGTTTAATATTACCATGATTATAATGACTGTAATTTAATTAGGTAGAAAGATAATAAATACTACATTCTGTGATATTTTGCTATTGAAAATATCAATTGTTTCTGTGTTTTGTTTGGTTCAATCAAACCGTTAACACTTGAAGGTTAAAAAAAAATATTTCAGTACAAATGATTGAATATAAATTTAATAGAAATCGCTTAAACTTATTTTACTTTGTCCCATTTGTTTACAACGCTGACATCTTGTTACCTACTTGGACTAAACTAAATTTTAAAATATAATTAACAACTTAAATCACCACTTTCGTGTATAAGTTGTAAGACAATTTTTTTTTATTCATTTCTTATTTTTTATTTTATTATTATTATTATTTATAACGACATAATATGTTAATTGCTTAAATCTAATAGATCTAATGTAGTATCTATCTTTATTGTTGTTGTTTCACTGTAAGCATGATTTACAATAATTTTACAGTTCAGCGCTTCTATCGGTTCATCGCCTGGAACCACTGGCACTGGATCGAATGTTGTAAGTAAAATATGTTTTTACCGTTTGTATTTTTTAACAACTTAAACATTATCGTATAAGTAAATCAATTAAATGTATATTTGTACCGCCAATTCACTGGTCTTGTCATTGTTATACTTTGTACAACAATTAATTGGCATATGATATTTACCAAATTTTGAGTTAACGTTAAGGGGTTTTTTTTTTTTAGGGTGTCCCGTTGACGGGAGGTAATAATGGTTACAACACAGGTTGCAACACAGGATGCAACGGAGGGTTCAATTCCGGTTGTAACAGCGGATACGGATCTGGATTCAACAACAACGTGAGTAAAACCTAAGAATTGTCACTTACACTATAACGGTAGGTTTTTAATTTTTCTTTCTTTTTTTCCAGGGGTTCAATAACGGCGCGGGCAACACCGGAGTTAACACCGGATTCAGCAATGTAATTAGATTTACCTCAATATTAAAAAAAAAAAAAAAACGACATATGTCTAAAACTGTATTGTTTTAATATTTAGGGTCTTTTCAACGGTGGATGCAACGGTGGATGCAACAACGGATGTCCTACACTGATAAACAATGTGAGTATCATAGCATGTCAATAACCGTCGGTACAGCTGGCAATGTTATTTCTTGTCACATTGTCACAAATTAATAGCACTGATAATAAAATATTATTTATTGTTTAGGCCAACCCATACGGAGGATACAACGGTATATTCGGAAACGGTCTCTACGGCTATGTAAGTGTTGGTTTTTTCTTTTCGGTTAAGGTCGACTTCCCGGTTTCCATCACTTCCATATTATCTTATCTCGTCTCTTTTTTTGCCAAGCTATCCACAAAAATGTTTGCACCAAATTCCCTTAGTCTCCCATCTTTTTAACCTACCTATTGCACATCCGTCTTCTCTTATCCTCATCGGCGTCCACCTTTCAATCTCACAATCATTTAACCGTAAATTACACTACTTCTTTTTGGCTTACTTATCCATCTCAAATCTGCTGTCTGTTTTATTAGAACGCGGTTGTACATATATACAAATTATTAATTATAGTTTACATATTTTTGTTGTTTTAAAATAAGTTAGCAGGTAATCAACTATTCTTGCATACCCCTTTGATAACCTTTTGATTTTTGTTAATATTATTGTCTGCAACACGAATTGAGACCTTGTCGAACACTTTTTACAAATATCCAAAAACATTAACATCTGTGTTAATATTTTTCTGGAACTTACTATCACTTACCATTAACGCCAATTGTTGCTCTATGGGTTTACATTGATTGGAGAAAATACAAATATCAAGTTTTATGTTTGGATAGCAACAGTTTTGGCCGGGATCTTCCTAATGCATGTACTTGACTTCTCTGGAAACATATTAATTAAATATATCATGAAATTTGTATGCATGCAATTAACAATTCGTTTAAGTCATTCTAAGTCCGTGTTCTGTTCGCTTTAGGGACTTGGAGTAAACAACATTTGTGGATCAGGACTATTGAACACTGTAAGTACAACAGCTATTAAAATTGCACAAAAGCGATTCAAAGTAACATAGTATTTTATGGTAGCAACGTTTTACACGGTTTTTCCATTATAGGGAATAACCAGTGGATGCACCAACACTCTTCTGACATGCGGTAGCGGATACGGATCTGGTTGTGGATGCGGATCAGGTTGCGGATTTGGCTCGCGGTCCGGATACGGATACGGTTCTGGGTCTGGAACTGGAACCGGAAATGGAGTTGGATACGTATCCGGGTGTGGATGTGGATCTGGATACGGATCTAGGTCCGGATGTGGATCTGGCTACGGGTCTGGATCGGGATGCGGATGCGGATGCGGACCTGCACTATTTGTTTCCGGATGCGGATGTGGATCCGGATCTGGTTACGGATCCGGTTACGGATCCGGTATAGGATCTGGCCCAACTGTCGGCGGAGTAAGTCATATTTTGTAAATCTGCAATTGCTGAGTGTAAAATAAGTGTACAAGTAATAACTAACATTACTTTGTATCATCAACAGGGTTCAAACGGAGGACAAGGAAACGGTTTGGGAATTGTAAGTAACCGATCTTATGCTAAAATAAACCATGTCGATTTTATCATGCTAGACTTAGGAAGATTTCAAAGAATTTATTAAGCTTCATAACAATTTGCATTTATTACCAAAGCCAATCATACTACTCTCTTGTAGAAAGCATTCATTTAAATAATTATTCATCCAATTATCTTCCTTGTTTTGTCTGGTCTTTCCTGTTAGAGTTTCTTCTACACAATTTACCTCGTTTGCTGGCATAAATGGATTTACTTTAAATAGCACAACATTTGTGCAAACAATTTCAACATTAAACAATTTTAAATAGTTGGTTTTTTTTTTTTTTTAGGAAGTAAGCAAAGGATTATCTGTCAACACTTTACTCGGAAAACTCTCAGTTGAAAAAGATGCGTCAGTCAATGTCAGCCCATAACGAACCAACGTTTAACATGTAAGTTTAGTTTCATCACAGCAAATCCATGGTTTTTGTCAACAGTTTTATAATTTTCATCATAAACACTTTTTAGTTTATACATTAAAAATAAAATTTAGTTTCAAATAATTGAAACATTTCTGCATACTGTTTGACTTTGAAACTATTGTTGACAAAATATTGTATTAAAATAAAATAACAACATATTTTGAGCTCACGTTTGCAAAATGTTTTTATGTTTCTTGTTTTTTACATTATAACTATAAAAAACTGAGAACCTAACTAAATATATATTTCTGTTTTTTATTTTAGGAAATTACCAATTGTTTGTTTACCATCTGTTAATTACAACAAATTGTTTAAAAATTGAATAAAGATTTTGTTTTTACTAAATTTTGTTTTGATCACGGTTTTTTTTTTAAGAAATTTACATTAATATTTTTAAATTGCACCTTATAGAAATCATTACTTATATTTTTTCTGGTCGCATAATATGTAATATTATACACATTTTTGTAGGACTTTAAACTAAACCTAACATTATGGTAATTATGGAATATTTTTCATTTAAAACTAAAATAAACACAGTGTCTTCAGCTATAAATATGGCGTTTAACAGTAATTATAGTTGTATGTGTCTGTGCTTATAACTATCAATTACTAATAAATAAAATAAAATAAAAATTAAATGTAGTAGATTAACCGTCGTTTGATGCTATTTAATTATTATTACAATTAAAAAATAAACTTTAACATATTAGCACATCTGCTAAATGTTTATACGTACAACATGCATTGAACGCCTTGCTTTGATTTGCAACTAAGCCAGAATGTACTTAAATAATATTATAATATTAATAATTTACCTTGAAAACAGCTGTTAGGTTTTATATTTTGTAATACATTCTACGATCCAAACGTAAGCAATATAATTATGATCTACAAATCTTTGTGTACAGGTCTGCAATACATCATCACAGCCACCTGAATAGGTTTTGAAGTAAAAAAACGCCAATACATCACTGTTTCTATATATTATTTGTTGTATTTAATATTGTATAATATCAATATGGAGAAAAAAAAACATGTACTTTGCGGTCATCGGTCTTGGACGTGACTGGTAAATATTTTTTATTTACAAAACAAAGACAATAATATTAAAAAAAAAAAACAGTAAACATTTATTGTCTTTTGACACAATTCAGTTATCAAAAATACATAGTACGGTTGAGTTTTAAATAGATATACAAATAAAACCGCTTTAGGATTAGGTAAAATAATTATTACAAATTATTATATGGTAATTTTATTGTTTCCACGTTGGTAAATGCACATACAGTTGGTATTGTTTAAGTATATATTTAGCGGGTATCTTTTGTCGTGATAATAATATGCCAAAAGCATGCCGTTGCAGCTGTGGAAATCCCATTCTAATTATTATTATTATAAACGTTATTATCGCTTATATAATGTCTAGTGATAGGCGCATCCTTCTGAATTCAAGTCATAACTGTATTTGTCACGCTTTACCTTGTCACCGGACTCGTGTATTGTGTTCGCGGTTCGTTACAACAACAAGCTTGAAGATTATACATCTTTATCAATGTGTAATAAGATAATGAAAATGATTTCAAAAATGCGTATCACACCTGGCAGTGTTATGCTGTACATATATATACAAGAGTAAGCTGAATACGGTTGGCACTTGACGTTTGTGTTTATTAGCTCAGCACCACAACGTTCTCTATCCTGTCTGGAATATTCGGTCATCGGTCATGAAGGGCGTGGCTAGTTTCATTTGTGCGGCGTCTTGCCTATGTTCCATTCAAGTAAGACTCTAGTTGATTTATTTTTGTCCATTTCTTTTTTTTTTACAAAGTATTCTGTCTGAGTAAAACGGTTATTGGATAGTGAGAATATTGTACTGTGCAAATGGATGTATTATTGTGTTTGTTAATATGACTCGAGAGCTATTTGGCTCAAGTAGTAGTTATGAAAAATGCCAGCCCGCTCTATCACTAGCTTTTGATTACTTTCAAGGGACAAATAGAATTGATAAATACAAAAGTATTCACAGAACAAACAAATCAAATTTCCAGTAAAACTGTATGGATTTTCCTAGATTTGACAGATGAACAAAATTAGATGAATTTTAATTATTAACGTTTTTGGTAGTTTCTACTAGAACTCACTTTGTACTTATATTTATTTTTAGGTTGCTCACAGTGTACAGGACCAAAAAACTGCTGACAGTGAAAATACTAAAAGTGTAAGTAAATTACAATTAAATAGCTGATGAACTATTTTGGAATGAAAAAAAAAGACATTTGTATTAATCATTCATCTTTGGCTTGTTGTTTATAGATTTTTCTGAACGATCAAACTAGCTTAACAGATCTCGAGAAAATCATTATGGTAAGTACTGCGTTTGAGTTTCAATCATCGTCAATTCATTTAAAATCTTATCTAGTTGCTGTTTAAATCAATAAGACAATTAATATTTTTCCAGGGTCTGAAATATCCTTTTATAGGACCAGTGTCCAAAGATGTAAGTCTTATTATTTTTTTTTTTAAATAACAGGTTTAATTAAGGTTTCAAAAAGCACTCCTATTGTGGGAATTATAATATCTCCAATCTTACACCCCTTTCTAATATTCTCCAATTATGCTACTCTCCCCGAATTCCACTTTTCAATATATTAAGTACAAACGCAATACATGTCCACCATATTATTATTTCTGCTTCATTTTACATTGAAACGCCTTATCTTTATTGTTATAATCACATTGGCCTCTGTTCTATCATCACGTTCAAACTGCATAAATATCTTTTCATTTTTATTCTTCCTGAAATCTAAAAATAACTGTTTATACTTCCTCGTTTTATCGCACCAGTTGTACTTGGTTTGTATTTTCATATTTTTTTTTTAGATGTACTATTTCTTCATTTGGGTGAAAATGGTGCTATTTTTTCAAATATAGCCGTGATAATATAACTGCCCTCAATAATATATTATAGGAGATGATTTTGAACTTACTTATGTGATAACATTCAGATCGTTGTAATAATTATGTAATAAATCAATTAATTTTATTATTATTTTTCCAGGTCAGCCCTGCTCTAGGTTATGATGCCAAATTCACAGATAACATTTTACCTAGCGTGAGTGTTTATAATATTTTAAAGCGATTAATAGGTATTTCCCGTTTAGGGCCAGGTCAGAAATATTAACAATAAAGTTTTGAAGTCTACGCTAAAAAATAAGGATGTTTTAATTGGGTGTAGAGAAACTGTCGTGAGCAAACTGTAGCGAATAAAGAAGATCAATTTAAGTGTGTGGGTTACAAAGAGTAGGTCACTTATCTGTTGGATAATATTAGAAACGAGCTGTACACATAATACAAGTGTTCAGCGGCTTAGAGTCTAGATGTACTTAACGGTGGTGGTGGTCGAAAAATGCAAGTTCTACAAAACTATTTATTTTTGATTTTAGAATTCAAAAACGGCATCAACCGAAGTTCCCGATAGGATCGCCGTTTTTTCTGTAAGTATAAAAAATACTTATTGAAAACCTTATAGTTTCTGAGTGAGGTGGTGGGAAATTACATCTCCAGTGTAGTAATAAAGTATATTTTTAATCAAGCACACACTTCCCCTCCCCCTCCAGTGCCTATTTTACCTCTAGTTTTTTTTTAAAGTGTATTTATTGTTAATCGTTTCAGTCAATGAAACGGCTGAACTCGATGGATTCGCCAAAAAGCAACGTTGTGAGTACAACAATTATTGTTATAATTGCATTTTAATCGTTCATTGACCGAACATCTTATGTATTTTATATATTAATAATTCGACCATATTATTTTTGTAGGACGACAACGGCATAGATCTTCCAGAGTTAATGAACGCGCTAACCTCCATGTTACAAGTAAATTGATTTCTGTCAAAAAAAAAAAATAAAATCACCATACCAAACACTTAAGATTATCGCTTAAAAAGTAGTAATTGATAACACACTTTCTAGACTCTATCCGGTTCCCAGAGAACACCATTTAGCAGTGCATCTAAAAGCGGTTCAGAGCCTGTGGAGTCAGAAGCAAAGTAATTTTATTAGTGGACAATGACCAAAGAATTGAGTACAAAATGAAACAATTGCATTATTATCAGTGATAACATTATAAGTAAACTGTATTATACCTAATGTAATATTGTAATTTATAATTGTTCAATGTATACAATTAATAGAACGTCTCTATTTATTTATTATTATTCGAAAATAAAATTCAGCATTTATGAAAATATCAATAATTGTTGTCATCTAGATATGTTGTTTTTTATTGCACTTCGATACTACCCTCTCCAATGTGTTAACATTTACTAACTAAAACCACTTGGGTTCATAGATATGAAGCGAATTATTATATTTTTTGCGGGATCAAAATTCCAAGTGCGTTTATAGACCAAAAAGTAATTTATACATTTTATATTGATTTACAAGCAGCCATCTTTAGCGTTCCCAATAGACATTATTGTATGTTTTATAAATAAAAAAATCCACCCTAATACTGAAAATGTTTTTTTAAGCACAATTTTAGTAGAGTTGCGACACTTGTGCACACACAAAAAAAATTCACATATTTTCATACAGTAGAATTTTATCCAAAAATTAACTTCATGCTGCCTATAGTATTAATATGGTTTATTTCTTGTAACAAAAAACCTTATCGTACAGTTGTTTTCAGATCAGAAAACATATTATATGTGTACAGACAAATATTTTTCATAAAGCGACAATAAAATTTTATTTAATTTAAAAAAATGTAATTATAATAATTATCATAATATTGTTTTCTAGATATTTGTAGCTTATTGTCAAATGAATTCTTTAGAAAATACAAAAGCTGAATTTTCCTAGTGAGTATTTAAATTAAATACCTCATTTGTTTATTTTTTTCAAATAGCCTTTATTCAAATAAAATATTTAGCTCGACAATTAAATTTTGAAAAATACCTCATCTTAAGTGCAGTGGGTAAGCTTTTATGTATTTATATATTTAAACAAATGGTATTTATTTTGACCAGCGTTTGCGGGGTTTCTTTTCACTCGGCCCCTGAAAATAAATAATTATTATTCTTAAAAATATATTTTATTTGTTTGGTACGATTTGAAAAAATATAAATATTGATGATTTCTTGGTAGTTTAATTGGTGGATTATAATATGGATTTATATCGCGTTGTATATTCATTAAAGCATTCAATTAAATTACATGAATAAAATTGTATACAGCTATAAAAAGAACCATAAAACATCAAATTTAAAACCGAATACCCAACATTAAAAGCACTATCAACTAAATATTCGTATGTAAACCATTTAATATGGTAATATATTAATTCAGTAATGACCTCTTCAGCTTCCTTTTGCTCGTGCAGTACAAATGCCGACATCAAGAACTCGGCAATGTTCAAATATGAGTCACCTAAAAATAATATTTTTAATTTATTTTGAAAACACTTGTTCACAAAAATGGTATTTCGAATTTATCATTTAGTTCTAATTTGAACGTTGAACGTACAACATATCTCTTATCTCATATCAGATAACAGCTTAACGATTTTTTCGTTATAATTTTTTTAGTTATGTGCCAGAGCTAAGACATGAAAATGTCAAAAAATTGTTAATGCTTGTATTTGTATAACATTATATTAAAGTATTTGTAAAAATGTATTATATAAAAATAACTATTAGTGATCTCACCAATAGAATAACCAGTAAAACAGTAAATGGCACTTGTAATACCAATATAAGAAAAAACAAATGAGATAAATATTGGTAATCTTCTTTGCAGTTGTATTTGTCAAAATTGCCAAAAAAAATATATATATAATAATTTGTTTAAAACCTAAATATTAGTCTTACAATTGTGGGTTTTTTTTTGTGTCTGTAAACAAATAATATTTTTCTTAACTAAAAAGAATTAATGAAATATTAGTTTTGCCCTTACCAGTGTTTAGATAGTTTGAATATTGAAAAATTCATTTTTTTTTTTTACTCACTTTTATTATACATAACTTAATTAATAAACATTATGTTATTGATTTAAAATTTAAATATATTGAGCAGCCGACATTTTAACCATATCCATAAAATGCAAAAGCGTTTCATATTTGAACGGGAAACAGTAGCTTTTTAATTCGTTTAAATAGAATTTGAAATCTAAAATGATTATCTTTATCATGCTGTCGTTAGAAAGTTGACCTTCGTTAACGTTGAAACTGAGCCAATCGATTTCGTTTGTGTTTGTACCGTTCAAATCGTTTAAGATCCCATTGGCCTTTGCCGTCACACTTGCTAATATGCCTTTTACGACGTCGGTATCCCTCATTTGCGAAAAGTCGAGTTCTGATGAAATTACCACTAGAAATTCTTCTTTGATCGATACATTGAATGCTTCATTGAAAACGTCGAAAATCAGTTCTATGATTTCTTCTAGCGTCGGTTCGTTGAGTATAGGTAATTGTTTTTCATATACATATAGTATAACCGAAATGTAGCAATAAAACGTAGCGTCGATAATTTTGACCAACAAGTGTTGGTGATCGAGCCGACCGTACGGATTGGAAATCCAAGTGCGATTTTCCACGAATGCTCTGGTAATAACCACCTCGACCCGATGTCGTTGTATCACCTTACTCCAATCGACATTGAACCCCTGGGTGATGGTCCCTCCTCTGAACAACAATTGTCTTTCGTCTTCCCAAAACGGTTTCAGGTATAAAATGTCTATTAGTCCATTATAATTACGGTCGAGTGGATGCGAAGCATTCGAGTTTCTAAACCATCTGGAACTACTTAGATCGGTAAACATCTTATCGTATTTACTCTGGTTTTTCCTTACAAAATCAGGTTCCATTACAGTCGGAGGTAGGTATTTTTTAGCTATACAATTTCCAATGAAATCTGAGAAACCGGTTTGCAGTTGGTCGTCTTCGAAAGGGTTTTCGTGGATATAGAGTTTATTGTCATCGTACTGTCTGATGGCAATGATTTTCAAAAAATAACTCCAAAGCCATTTGCCCATTTGTAAATATCCAGCCGGAAATAGTAGAAATATCAATTCGGCTTCCATTTTCAGACGTTTTATAACATTCTCGCTTCTATTGAAAGGTTCTCCGTTTTTTATCTTTTCAACAAAGTTCTTCAACCACAATATGTTTGATCGTGCAATCACACATACACTACACATGATGTCCCGACCTTTTTCCTCCAATTTATCCCGGCTTTTTAATTTTGTATGGTATTCATCAATACCGCCACAAGTACTTGTTGACAGATTTCGCTCGTCTTCTCGTGTGATTTCAATTTTCGGACGTTTGTTGAATGTTTTTACATTGTTTACGGCACGCAAATAGTATTTATGGGATGTTTGAATGAAAAATCTCGTAGGATTGATCTTAAAAAAGAAAAGTTTATTTTATATGCGTAAATAGGTATAATGTCTTAAAGAAAATAATAATTTTTAAATTGTTCAACTTCTATCAACCGCAAAACATAGGATCAAATTTTTTTCACAGCATATCATTAGCTCTAAATAAATGCTTACCTTGCTGTTGCCTGCTGTTTCGAATGTTTTTAAATTTGACGTTATAACAAAACAACATAACAAAAATGCAAAAATGTTGCTAATCATAGTCGTTTATTATTTATTTAATTATACTTTAGTAAAATACAAGTCATTCGTATGAAACTGTGTAACTTATAATTGACTATTATAATTGTAAGACTTTAGGCGGCTGTTAAAATTTACATTTGTATAAAGCGTAAAAAAGTAAATAAATCTAATTTTTTATTTATTTTGATAACACTTGTTCACACAAATAGTATTTTTCGGTCTGCTGACTGACTCATGGTGACGCTCTTTCTAAATACAATTTTGTTAAAATGTCTACAATTTAACTTCTTATAAACAAATTATAACAAAGCCTTAATTTTATGTTGAATAATATTGAAATTTTAGTGAATTATTTATGATTTTAACACAATAAAGTACTCTTTATCTTTTTTTGTGTGCCCTTAGTACATTACAATAACTTAAAAATCGATGGTATTGAATTATTATTTTATCTTAAGTTGGTAATATGCTCTATTATTTGTAGTATTTGTGTACACAGACGTATGAATGTTTGTTTTTCAACTGCTTCATTCCTGAACTATTGTCATCATACACCTCCTTCACTCATTTTGTCCAGCTCTTTGAAATATTAGCGATTTTACTCATTGTATAGGTTTATTAATACAGATTTTAAATTAATTTCTCTAAACAAAAATACTGCTTCATACTTACATTTGCAAGGTAAATTATTCATAAAACGAAGTTATTACATTTTCAATAAAACCCATAGAAACAAAATACACACAATGACTATGTGTATTTTGCCAGCAGTTGGTCTTGTGGATTTTTTTTATACCAGTCGATTATAATGTGTGAAATATGAAACTATTGTGATTACTCGAAAATTTCTTAATATGTCCTTACGAGAAGCGAGCAGAGAATTAATTGGTTCTAAAGACAAGTGTTTGTAAAGGGATAATACAAAAATGAAGTAAATCAATGAAGTATACAATTGATTTTATGGTTCCATTTTTAAAAATTAAATGAAATTGTGTTGTTTGAAATATTAAAGTTAAACAGGATTTTTAAAAATTAGGTAAAAAAACGTCCATAAATAAAACATGATTTTTTAAAAGTCGACACTAAAACGTTTGCTTAAACATTTATTTTGTTCTATTTTAGAAAAACGAATTATTTTTTAACTTTGATGTGAAGCTGAGAAGGTATTGATTCTACAGTGATGTGTTGGCTCCCCTAGTTCTTGTCAAAACTTTGAGGATTAGTATTTTTAGGTAAAATAAATACCTAAAATTAGTGTAGTGTGTAATTTATTTAAATACCTTTAAAAAATCGGAAAAACAGATTTTGTTTATTTTGCAAAAAATTGTTAATATTTATATTTGTATAACATGATACGACTGCCTTCTTTGCAGTTGTAAATGTATAAAATGTCAAAAAAAAAATGTATTTATTTATTTTGTTACATACTAAACATTATTTTGGCTTCGATGCGGAACTGAGAAGGTGTTTGTTTTACAATGATGTGATAAAATAAAGTAATTCATGTATGGACAATAATTACAAACTTTATATGCTATTGATAACGTTATGTGGTAGCTCATATAATTTAAATTATGTTAAATAGTTTAAAAAGTATCTGGAATGACACTTGTTACAAAAAATGCAATTAATTTTTAATCAATTTTTTTTCGTATAAATTCTTAAACGTAATTTAATTAATAAACACTGTGTTGTTGATTTAAAATTTAAATATATTGAGCAGCCGACACTTTAACCATATCCATAAAATTCAAAAGCGTGTTATATTCGTATGGAGAGCAGTAGATTTTTAAATCGTTTAAATAGAAGCGGAAATCCATAATGATTATCTTTATCAATCTGGCGGTCGTTAGCTGGCCTTCGTTGACGTTAAATCTGAGCCAATCGATTTCGTTTGTGTTTGTACCGTTAACACTTTCGCTATTAATGAAAGGTTCGCCGTTTTTTTAATTTTTCAACAAAGTTCTTCAACCACAATGTGTTTGATTGTGCAAACTACAAATGATGTCCCGACCTTTTTTCTCTTATTTATCCCGGCTGTTTAATTTTAAATGGTATTCTTCAGCACTGCCAATAGCATTTGTTGACAAATTTTTCTCGTCTTCTTCTGTAAATTTTTGCTATTTTTGGTCGTTTTTTGAATGTTTTCACATTATTTACAGCACGTAAATAGTTATAATGGTTTGGTGTAATAAAAAATCGTGTAGGATAAATCTAGAAAAATGTATAAATTTGTATAATTAAAAAAAAATTATTAAATATAAATTGCGTACAGATATAATTGTTTTATGATAACTTAAATTACAAATGTCAGTTTTTGATTGGAAGTTATGAAGATATTGTCCACTATGACTACTAATATACTTCCATAGCATTACAGAATGTATTATAGTTAGTATAATAAAAAGGATGTAAATTTCAGTATGATGCACCTGTAAAATATAGTTTATTTTGATTATTTTTTAAGGAATTGTATTAATATGACTAAACTCACAGAAACTTCTCATTTGTTCAAATAAATATTCTTAGTTACATGTGTATTTTAACAAAAGAACATTTATAACTTATATTATTATACTTATTAGAAGCTTCCTTTTTAAACGAAAGTAATAGTTTTTAAATTATTCAACTTCTATCAACCGCAAAACATAGGATCGAATTTATTTCACAGCATAGTAATAGCTCTAAATAAATGCTTACCTTGCTGTTGCCTGCTGATTCGAATGTTTTTAAATTTAACGTTAAAGCAAAACAACATAACAAAACTGCAAAAATGTTCCTAATCATAGTTATTTATAATATTATTAATTATACTTTGGTAAAATACAAGTCATTCGTATGATATTGTGTAACTTATAATAAACTGTTACAATTGCAAGACATAAGGCGGCCGTTAAATTTTACATTGTAATAAATCGTAAAAAAGTAAATATATGTATTTTTAAGACTATTTTGAAAACGCTTGTTCACACAAATGGTAGTTTTCGATCTGCCCACGTATGGTGTTCGTACTCTGTCTAAATAATATTTTGTAAAAATGTCTACAATTTAGCTTCTTATAAAAAATGTGTATCTTAATTTTAAGTTTAATTATATTGAAATTTTAGTGAACTTTTAGTGTTTTGAATGCTATAAAGTAATCACATATGTATTTGTGCGCACTTTATACATAACAACAACATAAAAATCGATGGTTTTGAATTATTATTATATCTTAAGTTGGCAATATTATCTACTTGTAGTATTTGTGTACACATACGTATGAATATTTGATTTTCAACAGCTAATTTTTTTGACCTATATCAAAATAGGAAAAACATATTTTGTTTTTTATAAATAAAATTGTTAATATTTATATTTGTATAATATTTTATGAGAGTTCTTGTTGAAATTGATTATATAAAAATCACTATAAGTGATCTAACCAATGCAATAACCAGTAAAACAGTAAATGACACTAATTCAATAACTTATTTATCTAGAACCTATTTACTCAAATCGGTGAAACTGTTTAAAAAGCATAAGTAAATCATTTAACTTTTAATTATTATTCAGTGATACTTTTCAAAAAAATAAAACAACAATTTTGAATATTTTTATTTTATCACACAACATTGATTACAGCATAAAATATAAACATTATGTTATTAATATGTTTATTTTTAAATTATAACATAAAAATACTACATAAGATGTAATTCATTTTTATGATTTTTTCTTAAAATGTATTTAACCTAATTTAATTAATGAACATTGTGTTATTGATTTAAAATTTAAATATATTGAGCGGCTGTCAATTAAACTACATCCATAAAATGCAAAAGCGTTTTATGTTCGAACGGGAAGTAGTAGCTATTTAATTCGTTTAAATAGGATTGGAAATCTAAAATGATTGTTTTTATCAAGCTGTCGTTCGAAAGTTGACCTTCGTTAACGTTAAAACTGAACCAATCGATTCCATTTGTGTTAGAACCGTTTAAATCGTTCAGGATCCCATTGGCCTTTGCCCTCACACTTGCTAATATGCCTTTAACGTTGTCGATATTCCTCACTTGTAAAAAGACGAGTTCTGATGAAATATCCAATAGGAATTCTTCTTTGATTGACATATTCAATGCTTTAACGATAACGTCGTTAATAAGTTTTTTTATTTCTTTTAGCGTCGGTTCGTTGAGTATAGATAATTGTTTTTCATAAACATATATTATAACCGAAATGTAGCAATAAAACGTAGCGTCGATAATTTTGATCAACAAGTGTTGGTGATCTAGCCGACCGTACGGATTGGAAATCCAAGTGCGATTTTCTACAAATGTTCTGGTTATAACCACCTCGTTCCGATGTCGTTGTCTCACCCTACTCCAATCGACATTGAACCCCTGGGTGATGGTCCCTCCTCTGAACAACAATTGTCTTTCGTCTTCCCAAAACGGTTTCAGATATAAAACGTCTATCAGTGCGTTGTAATTACGGTCGAGTGGACCTAAAGCATTCGAGTTTCTAAACCATCTGGAACTACTTAGATCGGTAAACATTTTATCGGATTTTCTCTTGTTTTTCGTAACAACATCAGGTTCCATTACAGTCGGTGGTAGGTATTTTTCAGCGATACAATTTTCGATGAAATCTGAAACACCGTGTGGCATTTGGTCGTCTTCGAAAGGGTTTTCGTGGATATAGAGTTTATTGTCATCGTACTGTCTGATGGCGACGATTTTCATAATATAACTCCAAAGCCATTTGCCCATTTGTAAATCTCCAACCGGAAATAATACAACCATTAATTCGGCTTCCATTTTTAGACGTTCTATAACAGGCAAGCTATTTCTGAAAGGTTCTCCGTTTTTTAACTTTTCAACAAAGTTCTTCAACCACAATATGTTTGTTTGTGCAATCACAGAAAAGCTGCATTTGATGTCCCGCCCTTTTTTCTCTAATTTTTCGTGACTTTTTAATTTTGCATGGTATTCTTGTATACTGCCACAAAAACTTGTTGACAGATTTACCTCGTCTTCTTGTGTGATAACAATTTTTGGACGTTTATTGAACGTTTCTACATTGTTTACGGCACGTAAATAGTTTCTATGAGTTGTTGGAACGATAAATCGTGTAGGATATATCTAGAATAATTTATAATTTTATACAATTAAAAAAGTAACTAAAAAAATAATATGCATGTTACCAACTACACGAGGATGAAGTAAAACTTCTCTCAGAGTCATTCAACCGATAGAGCTTGAGGTTTGCTTTGCAATAGAATATACTTAAAAATGTTAATTTCAGTTTAAATTTATTTAACCTAATAATATTATTATTTTATTATGCATTAGTTTACAAATTAATTATACCATATTTACATGTTGTGATAATTTTCTGATTCTACGATCATGACGGATGTAATTGGTTTATGATGACAGAAATTACTTATATAAGTTTTTGGTTGCATGTTATGAAGTTATCGTCTGCTATGACTAAATAAATATTTCCATAGCAATTTAAAATATATAGTTTGTGTCACTCGACGATAAATTAAAGATCAATGTTGGAATCTTTCACTATGACGTATTCTAATGGTAAACATCAGCCTATTAGCTGTTAGTCTCTTGTTCATACAACTCTCAAAAACATATTTATTTATAATTTCAATTTAATATGAGTTAAAGCCCTTTGTTAGAGATTACACATAGATTTAAACAAACAAACCATTCGAATCATTTACCACAATGTGAGACAACGCGCACGCGCAACTAAAAACGGTCGCGACTGCCAACCTTAACCACAGACGACAATCTTTTTTTTTTTGTAACCTCTGTAATGAAGTTTCACTTCAATAAAAAAATTTGATAATTCTTATTGAACTATTTAAAACCAAAAACCGAACTTAATCATCATTGAAACAATAAACGATTTATTCAATGAGTATTTTGCTCCAAAGTAAAATAATGCTGCTCTCAAATAAATATTTAAATACAAAATAAATGTAATTTATGTTAATTATTTAGTCTGAAAATGTATAATTATGACTAAACTCACAGAACCTATTCATTTTAACAAAATAACATTGTACAAGCTTCTTATCATTATAAACTATTTTAACGAAATTAACAATTATTATATTGTTTGACTTCTATCAACCGCAAAATTTAAGATCGAAATTATTTCACAGCATAATAATAGCTCTAAATAAATGCTTACCTTGCTGTTGCCTGCTGATTCGAATGTTTTTAAATTTAACGTTAAAGCAAAACAACATAACAAAACTGCAAAAATGTTCTTAATCATAGTTATTTATAATATTATTAATTATAATTTGGCAAAATACAAGTCATTCGTATGATACTGTTTAACTTATACTAAACTATTATAAATGCAAGACGTTAGGCGGTCCCTAAATTTTACATTGTAATAAATCGTAAAAAAGTAAATAAATCTACTTTTTTTAAATTTATTTTGAAAACACTTATTCACACAAATGGTATATTTCGGTCTACCAACGTATGGTGTGATCATAGTCTAAATAATATTTTGTACAAATTTCTACAATTTAACTTCTTATGAACAATTTATAACAAAGCCTTAATTTTATGTTGAATTATATTGAAATTTTAGTGAATTATTTATGATTTTAACACAATAAAATACTCTTTATCTGTTTTTGTGCGCACATTATACATTACAATAACTTAAAAATCGACGGTTTTGAATTTGTATTAAATCTTAAGTTGACAATATTCTCCATTTTTATTGTAGTATTTGTCTACACACAGATGTATGAATATTTGTTTGTTTTTCAACTACTTAATTTCTATGCGTCATCGTACACCTCCTTCACCGATGTCGTCCAGCTTTTTAAAAAATTAGCGATTTTACTTATTGTATATATTAATACCGATTATAAAATAATTCCAATACAACAAGTATGTAGTAAATTATGCTGTACAATTGATTTTATATTCCCATTTTTTTAATATTAAATTGAATTGTGTTATTGAGAAAATAAAATTGAGACATATGATTATTACAAATTAGGTGAAAAATGGCAAATATGATTTTTAATAAATCAACACTAAAACATTTTATTAAAAAATTCTTTTATTCTATTTTAGAAAAACGAATTATTATTTAGCTTCGTTGTGAAACTGAGAGACTTCATCGAGACTTACCAAACGGGGATACTCTATTTTATAATAGATTCTTATACACCTTTGAGTTTGCCGTTATTATGCAGAATTTATGTAAATTATATTAACTCCATGTTATTGTTTTCTTGGTGTAAGAATTGCTGCCTATATCTCGCTTCTCAAAAGTCTTGTCAAGAAAAACGGAAACGGATTTAGTTTTTTAAGTAAAAAAATTGTTAAAATTTATATTAAAGTTTTGGTTAAAATTGATTATATAAAAAACACTACAAGCGTTTTAACCAATACAATAACCAGTACAACAGTAAATGGTACTTATTCAATAACTTGTTTTTCTAGAGACGATTTACTCGAGTAGGTAAAACTGTTAAAAAAGCATAAGAGAATTATTTAATTTTTAATTTTTATTCAGTGATACTTTTCAAAAAAATGAAACAATAATTTTGAATATTTTTCTTTTATTACACAACATTGACTACAGCATAAAATACAAACATTGTGTTATTAATAAAATGTCTTTTTTATTAAATGTACTATAATTATTATAAAATAAAATTATTTATGTCCATACATGAATCCAATTATTACAAACATAGTATGCTCTAGATAACATTATGCGGCGGCTCAAATAATTTTAATTATATTAAATAGTTTTAAATATATCATTAGCAAATATTTTAAATTTAATAATTATCCGGAATCACACTTGTTACAAAAAATACAATTCATTTTTAAGATTTGTCTGAATAGTTTAACAAACCAACTTAATTAATGAACATTGTGTTATTGATTTAGTATTTAAATATATTGAGCAGCCGAAAATTTAACTACATCCGAAAAATGCAAAAGTATTTCATATTTAAACGGTAAGAAGTATCTTTTTAATTCGTTTAAGTAGAATTTGAAATCTGAAATGATTATCTTTATCAAGCTGTCGTTAGAAAGTTGACCTTCATCAATGGTGAAACTGAGCCAATCGATTTCGTTTCTGTTGGTACCGTTTAAATCGTTTAAGATCCCATTGGCCTTTGCCCTCACACTTGCTAATATGCCTTTTATGACGTCGATATCCCTCATTTGTGAACAGTCGAGCTCTGAAAAAATAACTAACAGAAATTCTTCTTTGATCGATACATACAATGCTTCATTGATAACGTCGATAATCAGTTCTTTGATTTCTTCTAGCGTCGGTTCGTTGAGTATAGATAATTGTTTTTCATAAATATATATTATAACCGAAATGTAGCAATAATATGTAGCGTCGATAATTTTGATCAACAAGTGTTGATGATCCAGCCGACCGTACGGATTGGAAATCCAAGTGCGATTTTCCACGAATTCTCTGGTAATAACCACCTCGTTCCGATGTCGTTGAATCACCCTACTCCAATCGACATTGAACCCCTGGGCAATGGTCCCTCCTCTGAACAACAATTGTCTTCCGTCTTCCCAAAACGGTTTCAGATATAAAATGTCTATTAGTCCATTATAATTACGGTCGAGCGGATGCGAAGCAATCAAGTTTTGAAACCATCTGGAATCACTTAGATCGGTGAACATCTTTTTGTATTTACTCTCGTTTTTTGTAACAAAATCGGGATCCATTGCAGCCGGAGGTAGGTAATTTTCAGCTATACAATTTTCAATGAAATCTGAGAAACCGGTTTGCATTTGTTCGTCTTCGAAAGGGTTCCCGTGGATATAGAGTTTATTGTCATCGTACTGTCTGATGGCAATGATTTTCAAAAAATAACTCCAAAGCCATTTGCCCATTTGTAAGTCTCCGACGGGAAACAGTACCACTATCATTTCAGCTTCGTTTTTTAGACGTTTCACAAAATTCTCGTTATTAATAAAAGGTTCTCCGTTTGTTATCTTTTCAACGAAGTTCTTCAACCACAATGTGTTTGATTGTGCAATCACACAAAAACTACATATGATGTCTCGACCTTTTTTCTCTAATTTATCCCGGCTTTTTAGTTTTAAATGGTATTCATCAATACTTCTACAAACACTTGTTGTCAGATTTCGCTCGTCTTCTCGTGTGATGTCAATTTTTGGACGTTTTTTTAATGTTTTCACATTATTTACGGCACGTAATAAGTTTTTATGAGTTATTTGAACGAAAAATCGTGTAGGACAAATCTAAAATGATTTATAAATTTATATGATTAAAAAAAGGTAATTCAAAAATACAATGCGTGTTAGGAGTACGCGCGGAAATAAAAAAAATTGAATAATTCTTATTAAACTATTTAAAACCAAAAATACTACTTAATCATCCTAGAAACAATCAATGATTTATTCAATAACTGTTTTGTTTCAAAATATATAAAGTTAAGTATGATACTCCTCTTAAGTAAATATTTAAAAACAAAATTAATATAGTTTATTTTGATTATTTAGCCTGAAATTGTACTATTATGACTAAACTCACAGAAACTTCTCATTTGTTCAAATAAATATTCTTAGTTACATGTGTATTTTAACAAAAGAACATTTATAACTTATATTATTATACTTATTAGAAGCTTCCTTTTTAAACGAAAGTAATAATTTTTAAATTGCTTAACTTCTATCAACCGCAAAGTATAAGATCGAAATTATTTCACAGCATAATAATAGCTCTAAATAAATGCTTACCTTGCTGTTGCCTGCTGATTCGAATGTTTTTAAATTTAACGTTGTAGCTAAACAACATAACAAGAATGTAAAAATGTTCCTAATCATAGTTATTTATAATTTTTTTAATTGTACTTTGGTAAAATACAAGTCATTCGTATGATATTGTGTAACTTATACTAAACTAATACAATTGTAAGATGTCAGGTGGTCACTAAATTTTATTTATTTTGAAAACACTTGTTCACACAAAAGGTGTTTTTCAGTCTGCTGACTCATGGTCATGACCAACTGTCTAAATAATATTTTGTAAAAATGTCTACAATTTAGCTTCTTATAAAACGTTTATAACAAAGCCTTAATTTTAAGTAGAATAATATTAGTGCACACTAAATCATTTGCTTAAAAACTATTTTTATACTATTTTAGAAAAGCGAATTATTATTTAATTTCTACGTGAGGCTATGTAGGTATTGAATCTACAGCGATGTGCTTGTTTTTTGTGTCTGTAAACATGATATTATTTTTGGTCTCCCCTTGCCACCCTATCTATCACATGGAGAATTACCAGACGGGCATACCCTATTTTATAATAGATTTTCGTACACCTTTGAGTTTGCCGTTATTATGAAGAATGTTTGTAAATAATTATAATTCCGAATTATCGTTTTTTTTTTGGTGTAACAACTGTTGCCTATACTTGGCTCCTCTAAAGTCTTGTCAATACTAGTATCTATTTGATTTTACCTAATGAAGTAGTGTGTAATTCATAAAATACCTACAACAAAATCGGAAAGAGGATTTTGTTTTTTATGAAAAAAATTGTTAATATTTATATTTGTATAACATTACATTAAAGTATATTTTGTTAAAATTGATTATATAAAAATCATTATTAGTGATCAAACCAATACAATAACTAGTAAAACAGTAAATGACTCTTAATCAACTTAAATAACTTGTTTATCTAGAATCGATTTAGTCGAATTAATTTTTAAAACATTAATTTTGGATATTTTTCTTTTATCACATAACATTGATTACAACATAAAATATAAACATTGTGTTATTATGTTTTTTTTTAATTATACCATAACTATAGTATAATAAAGTAATTTATGTATGGACAAATATAACTAGCTTGTTATGCTCATATAGTTTTAATTATATTTCATAGTTAAAAATATATCATTGATAAATAATTAAAATTAAAAAATTATACGGAACGTCACTTGTTAAAAAAATTAAATTACTTATAATACCTAACTTAATTTATGAACATTGTGTTATTGATTTAGAATTTAAATATATTGAGCAGCCGACAATTTAATCATATCCACAAAATGCAAAAACGTTTCATATTTGAACGGGAAACAGTACCTTTTTAATTCGTTTAAATAGAATTTGAAATCTAAAATGATTATCTTTATCAAGCTGTCGTTAGAAAGTTGACCTTCGTTAAAACTAAGCCAATCAATTTCGTTTGTGTTGGAACCGTTTAAATCGTTTATGATCCCAACGGTCTTTGCCCTCACTCTTGCTTATATGTCTTTGATGTCGTTGATGTCCCTCATTTGTGATAACTGGAGTTCTGATTTAACATGCACAAGAAATTCTTCTTTGATTGATACGTCCAATGCTTCATTGATAACTACAAAAATAAGTTCTATGACTTCTTCTAGTGTCGGTTCGTTGAGTGTGAATATTTGTTTTTCAAAAACATACAGTACAGCATAAACGTAGCAATAATATTTGGCTTCGATAATTTTGATCACGAAGCGTTGGTGGTCGAGGCGACTCTCTGACGGCGATAATTTTCAAAAAATAACTCCAAAACCATTTGCTCGTTTGTAAACGTCCCTGCAGATAAAGTTTAACTATCAATTCCGCTTCATTTTTTAGACGTTCTATAACAGGCAAGCTATTTCTGAAAGGTTCGCCGTTTTTTAATTTTTCAACAAAGTTCTTCAACCACAATACGTTTGATTGTGCAATCACACAAAAGCTGCATATGATGTCCCGACCTTTTTTCTCTAATTTATCCCAGCTTTTTAATTTTAAAATGTATTCTTCAATACTGCCACAAGTATTTGTTGACAGATTTTCCTCGTCTGCGGGTGTAATAACTATTTTTGGACGTTTATTGAATGTTTTCACATTATTTATGGCACGTAAAAAGTTTTCACGAGTTCTTGGAATAAAAAACCGTGTAGGATAAATCTAAAATAAGTTATTTGTATAGTTATAAAAAAAGTCTCTCTAAAATAAAAACGCATTGGATAATTGTTGTTAAACCATTTTAAAATAAAAATGTAACTTGGTCAATGATTATTTTGATTCAAAATGAAGTAAACTAAATTTCAATATGTAGCTTTAGTTTTACTTTATTTTGATATTATTGACTGACTAAATTAACAAAAACTTCTCATTTGTTCAAACAAATATTCTTAGTTATTGTGTTATCTGTGTATTTTAATAAAATAACATACATAACGTATATTTTTATACTTAGTGGACGTTTTCTATTGCAATAAAACATCTCAATGGATGTACATAGTAACCTAGTAATAGCATAGTAAATTTTTTAATTTTTTAGAGGCTTTATTTTATTATACAACATTTCAAATGAAATAATAATTTTTATATTTTTTTAAACGCAAAATGTAATATGTAATATCGAAATAAGACCACAGAAAGTCTTCAGTTTAAAATTAATGCTTACCTTGCTGTTATTTGCTGGTTCGATTGTTTTTAATTTTAACGTTATAGTAAAAAAACAACATAAATAAAATGCACAAATGTTGCTAATCATTGTTATTTATTTACTTTTTAATTATTCTTTAGTAAAATACAAGTCATTCGTATAATATTGTGTAACTTATACTGAACTATTATAATAGCAAGACGTCAGGCGGCTGCTAAATTTTACATTGTGTTTAATTGCAAAAAAAGCATAAATCAATGATTTTATTTTTCAGTTTTATTCGACAACACTTGTTCATACAAATTGCAACGGTTTTTGATATTATATTATTGTTTAATTTGATTTATAAACATGAACATTTAATTTACATAATCTTCAAATGATTTTTTTTCATTGAGTGAACGCTATTTTGTTGGTATTTTAGACCAAAATCCGACAAAATTTGCTTATTTATTATGGTCAAATTTCTATTTTGTAAAGTCATTTGAGTTCTTTGACTACTCTTTACTCGGCTGTGTAGGGGTTTCAATTAAAAAACTCATTTTTTTTAACTCAAATATAATTTTAAAAATGTCTACATTACAAAAAAATATTTTACTTAAATAAAGCAATACATCAAAAGTCAGTGTGTATAATTTTACAGATCTGAAATCGGACCATCCTGAGTAGTCGAAAATGTTGTCAGACTTTTTAAAGATATCGAGCAGCCGACAATTTGACTACATCAACAAAATGTAAAAGCGTTTTATATTCGTATGGCGAGCAGTAGCTTTTTAATGAGTTCAAATAGAAGTGGAAATCCATAATGATTATCTTTATCAATCTGCTGGTAGACAGTTGGACTTCGTCGACGTCGAAACTGAGCCAATCGATTTCGGTGGTTTTTGTACCGTTTAAATCGTCCAGGAGCTCATTGGCTTTTGCCGTCACTCTTGCTAAAATGTCTTTTATGTCGTCAACGTCGCGTGTTTTTGCCAACCGGAGTTCTGATAAAATAACTACAAGAAATTCATCTTTGATCGATAAATCCACTGTTTCGTTGATAACGTCGTGAACAAGATCTTTGATTTCTTCTAGCGTCGGTTCGTCGAGCAGGGACGATTGTTTTTCATAAACATAAAGTATAACCCATATGTAGCAATACAATCTGGCGTCGATAATTTTGATCAACAAGTGTTGATGATCCAGCCGACCGTACGGATTGTGAATCCAAGTGCGATTTTCCACGAATGCTCTGGTAATGCCCATCTCCTTCCGGTGTCGTTGTCTCACCCTACTCCAATCGACATCGAACCCCTGGGTTATTCCTCTGAACAACAGTTGTCTTTGGTCTTCCCAAAATGGTTTCAGGTATAAAACGTCTAACAGTGCATCGTAATTACGGTCAAGTGAAAAGTCTTTAAACCATTTGGAATCGCGTAGGTCGGTAAACAGCTTATCGCTTGTACTCGTGTTTTTTGTAACGAAATCCGGTTCAACTGCAGCCGGAGGTAGGTATTTTTCTTGCACACAATTGCCAATGAAATCCGAAACACCTGCTTGCAGTTGATCGTCTTCGAAAGGGTTCTCGTGGATATAGTGTTTATTGTCGTCGTATTGTCTGATGGCGATCAATTTCAAAAAATAACTCCAAAGCCATTTGCCCGTTTGTAGATTCTCCACCGGATATAGTGCAACTATTAATTCGGCTTCCTGTTTCAAATGTTTTATTTTAACACTTTCGTTACTAATGAAAGTTTCTCCGCTTATTAACTCTTCGACTATGTTCTTCAAGCACATTATGTTGGATTGTACAATTACACAAAAACTACACATGACGTCCCGACCTTTTTTCTCTAACTTATCGCGGCTTTTCAATTTTAAACGGTATTCATTAATGCTGTCGCAATCTGTTGTTGACAGTTTTTTCTCGTCTGTGGGTGTAATAACTATTTTTGGACGTTTGTTGAAAGTTTTTAAATTATTTACGGCACGTAAATAATTTTTATGAGTCGATTGGATGATAAATCGCGTAGGATTAATCTAAAAAAAAAAATACTTAAATTTATATAGTTTTCAAAGTATAATTTTTAAAAATAATCCAAATCGGAGCTTTCGGTTTAAACGGCTAATAATTGTTAGTATACTATTTAAAAGCAAAAATGTAATTTGGTCGTCCTCGAAACAAGCTATGGTTTATTCAATGACTATTTTGCTTCAAAATATAATAAACTTATATCCGGTACGATAGTAGCTGTTAAATATAATTTATATTGTTTTAATTGTCTAAAAATATATTATTATGGTTAAGTTAACTCATCATTTGTCCATACATATTCTTAGCTGTAGTTGTAGTTTAACAAAATATCATATATAAAGTATATTATTATACATAGCAGAAGCTTCCAATTATTATAAAACATTTAAACGGTTGTAATAATTTTTATATGGTTCAACTTGTGTAAACCGCAAAATATAACATTCAAATTACTTCACAAAAAAATGATAGCTCAAAATCAATGCTTACCTTGCTGTTGCCTGCTGATTCGATTTCTTTTATACTTGACGTTATAGCGAAACAACATAACAATAATGCACAAATGTTGCCTATCATAGTTATTTATTATGTTCTCAATTATACCACCTTAAATAAAATTCAAGTAATTTGTATGATATGGGGTGACTTATGTAGTATAAGTCAAAGTAAACTGTTATACTCGCAAGACGTCAGACGGCCGCTTTATTGTACATAGTATAGTATTAATTAAAAGCATAAGTAAATAATTACAGTTTTTAATTGAATTCGACAACACTTGTTCTCACAAATGGGTTTTTTTTTTTGGTCTGCTGACGTATGTTGATTATATATTATACTCTGCCTACATAATTTTTTTTTACAAATTTCTACGATTTAACTTATTAGAAAAAAGTAATAACAAATCCGTCATTTTATGTCAAGAAATATGTACGTATTTATTTATATTGCATATATTAACTTAATAATCGAATGGTTTGAATTATGATAAGTCAATAATACTTTACACGTTTATTGTAGTATTATGCACACAGATGTATCAATATTTATTTTTCAATTGCCAGATGATATTGGTATAACTTGTTAGCAGTTTGTCTTGTGAATATATTTTTATAGTGTCAGTTTTATGTTTTATGACATGATTTTTATCTGTGATAAAATTTAATATGGTAGCAATGTAATAACGCAAAAGTTTGTCGTCATAAAAACGTTACGCTGTTATCTGATGAGAGATCGGAGATGGGGGGTAAGAGATAAGATATGAGGGATGGGGTTGGGGTTGGGGTGGGATTTAGCTCTGGCACAGAACCGAAAAAAGTGTTACCGAAAAAGCGTAACGCTGTTATTTTAAATTATGTGTTGCGTTCACATCGATCAAATTGTAACTGAAAAATAATTTTTTGGTAACACTTTTTTCGGTTATGTACCAGAGCTAATTCCCACCCACACTAAAACTGTGGGGGGGGGGGGTACAGACATAATTGAGAATGTTCAGTTAAATTTTTTTAAATTATAAGTTATAAATTAAGCACGCCTATTTCTAATGATTTGCAAATCTCCCACTTGGGATTCACGTCTTGTGAATTAAAGAGAAATGTTGCTAACATCATGTTGTTGTTCAGTGGCGTAACTTGAACATTTTGGTTCTGGTACACATTTTCACTGTGCGTATAAAATATGTATACAGGGTGATTGTTTTATCAAGAACCAGTCAATATCTCACCGGGTTTAATTATTACTAATTGATTTTTTTTTCTTCCTAACTTACACGATTCGTTTACTATATGTATAAACTTAAGCAAATTAAATTTAAAAACGCGTTGCCGGCTAAATAATTCCTAAAAAAAAAATCGATATATACCTGGGTTACCGTGGATAAATGTTATTACCTCGTGTTCTGTCGTACAGAAAGCATTTTTTGTTTCACTGAATTTAATAATTGTAATATTGTTAACTATCAAACCTGCATTCATTCAAAATGGAAGGAGCATACCCTTATTATTATTGGGTACGTATATATATATATATATATATTATAAGATTTTATCATGAACGTTTGTTAAGAGCTTAGCACGTCCATGGCAGTTGTATGATGTTCCCTGGCCTTGTCGTTCACCCTGGAGAGACCGCCCGTGACCGACTACTAGTAGGGCTGAGCGCTCACGGCGAGCCGTGTCAGGTTGCAGGACTTAAGATAAAGTCGTCCTTGGGGGTGGATCCCCTGTCCAAGTTAGGGTTATCGCGCGCTAAGTCTCAGTAGATGGCTGAACACACTGTGATTCCAATGCGGTGTCCCATAACCTTCTCTCTACCCTAGCGGCTGAGTAATTAGCGAAAAACATTCATTTTTCTAATTTCAATTTAGAAATGTTGAGATTTTTGCAGTGTGTTTTTTGCCGCATAGCGGTATTTTGTTCATCCCGAGGCCGTTAATCTGTCTGGATTGGTCCAGGACCTATATGCAACGGGTTCGACCCCCCAAGAGCAAAGGAAACAGGAGAAATTTAGGGGAAACGATGTTGAACATAATTAGTGTATAATGAGATATTGAGCGGTTCACGATAAAATGATCACTCTGTACGAGATACATAATATTATAACTAATCTTAGTGTTCAGACGAATATTCAGCATGCAGTTTGTAGGACAATGATCAGAACGGCGGGAGGGAGGGGGGTTATTGCACACTGTAAAAAAAATCGGAAAAATATTCAATTACCTCTCCGAAAAACCGAAACATTGTAACACAATGTTTACACCCCAGACCAAAATTAGTGTGAGGCCCCCTCCCCTCCTCAGACCAAAATTGGAAATTTTTAAGTTGCTGCGTGTAAATTAACAACAGTCAATTTTTAGTTGCAATAAACCGTATAGAACAGTAATGTATTTTAAACAACATTTTGATTTTTGGGGGGTCTCCATTTCTTTTTTTGTATTACCTGGTGTCCGTAATTTCTATGTTCTTATTTTTCGTAAAGACGGTGTTTTTTACTCTCAATCTAAGCCACCCCCCTCATTCAATGCCGACCACTAAAAACGTATTTATCTAACATAAATATTTGAAAAATGAATTTGTCAAACGTTCTAAGTGCCAAAGTATAAAAATTGAACTTTATAATTTAAATTGCATTTTATCCATTACCGAATTGTATTACTTGTATTTTTTTTTTTTTATAACAAAGCTAAATTCCGCAACAGTGTCGGCGGTGACCACTATAATTTTCGGGATAACAACAGATAATCTAAGCTTATCTAATTATATTATTTGTAAATATTGTAGAAATATGACTTTACTTGGGAAATACTGTATTTTTGTTGCACAGAGAAGCCACATTTTCATTTTTCCTGTGTGTTTTATAGATAAAAATTATAATACAAAATTTACATATGTACACATTGTTTTTTTATGAAATAGTGTTAGATTTATATATAATTATTATTTAATGAAATAAATCATAGAATATTATATATGACCCGTCCAGCACTTAAATAATTAATTTATTTATTAAATAATTAAAGAATTTTTATAAACATGTTTTCAATTATTAATTTTGGATTTATAAATGAATTACCAGAAAGCTGAAATGTTTTACATAAAATACTGATTTTTAATGATTTTGTTTGGTGACCTATAATACTATAAAAAAAAAAAAAAACAGTAAAAAAGAAAAAAAACTAAAATATTCATTACGACCATGGCCAATATAGGCTAAGCAAATTTGGAAACGCGTATTTTATTGTAACAGACGTGCAAAATAAGTATGCTCCAATATAAATGTTAATAAGTAAGTACGCTGGTACGAGGTACCAAGTTTATTCTGATATCTGAGAAAATTATTTATACGCTAAAAAAAAGTAATTAAGTTATCAGAATGATTCAAACTATGATGGGTATTGTATTTTCTACTCTGTCCATTGTTATATAAATGTTAACGAACAGTAGCTATAAAAAAGATAACCTGCGACGTCCTCTTAAGTCTACAAAAGTTCATGAAGTTTATTCGAGGTTTATGATCCAATACGATTTTAGTTAATAAAACCTATTTGGTAATGTGTTCAATTACACACAAAAGATAATATATTTTTTTGAATTTCTCGTACACACAAACGATACATTTGTGTTTTAATGAAATAAAACCGTAGTAAACTTAAGCAAGTATACATAAACTATAATATCATGCTATTTCGGACTTACAAGAAATAGGCTTGGAGCATAAGCTATACTGTTACTAAATGAACACCATTAGGATGAACATTAACTTTAAACCTTTTTTACAACTATTAATTAAAAATGGAGTTGTACTTGATACATACTATAAGTTATTTTTATACAATTTCGTTTATAAAATATAATTACACCGTTGCAGGTGGTTATGGATTCGCAGGCATACGTGCCATACGTCCCATATGCGTCGTACTGGCAGCCGGTAAGTACACTGCATATGACCTATGTGCACAAACGGTCATACTATCACAAATCAGACTAATGGTCTATAAGTGAAAATTTGTTTACTGAAATCGTTTTTTTCTGTTGTAGAACCCCCTGCCATTTTTTGCCACTCCGCTTACATCGCCGGTGGAGTCAGATACACCCGAAACATCGTCGTCGGTGGTAGATATTTCGATGACGCCACCAGCGGTGGTATTGAGGGAATCGTCGTGCCAGGCCACGGCCACTGCGCAGGCGTGGACGCAGGCCACCGCGACTGCGCAGGCCTCATCCCAGGCCACGGAAACGGCAGAGAAGCGGTCTCAGACCATGCCAACTGCAGATGCATCGACTCAGTCTTGTCGGTCCATGACAACGCAAACAGAAGGCTCGACGGCATCCTCTGCCCAACTGTCAGCAACGGCAAGTCAGGGAGTTACGGCTGGAGCTGCGGATACGACGGCACCCTCTGCCCAAATGACTAAGGCTGCCTCGTCGGCAACGGCGCGTCAAGAAGTAACGGCTGGAGCTACGGGCACGACGTTACCCCCTGCTCAACTGACCAAGGCTGGATCGCCAAACACGGCAAGTCAGAAAGTTACGGCTAGAGCTACGGGCTTGACGTTACCCCCTGCTCAACTGACCAAGGCTAGATCGCCGATCACAGCAAGTCAGAAAGTTACGGCTAGAGCTGCGGGCTCGACGTTACCCCCTGCTCAACTCACCATGGCTGGATCACCAAACACGGCAAGTCAGAAAGTTACGGCTAGAGCTGCGGGCTTGACGTTACCCCTGCCCAACAGACCAAGGCTGGTCTGCCGACCACGGCACGTCAGAAAGTTACGGCTAGAGCTGCGGGCTCGACGGCACCCCTTGCCCAACAAACCAAGGCTGGTTTGCCGACCACGGCGCGTCAGAAAGTTACGGCTAGAGCTGCGGGCTCGATGGCACCCCTTGCCCAACAGACCAAGGCTGGTTTGCTGCCGACCACGGCACGACAGAAAGTTACGGCTGGAGCTGCGGGCTCGACGGCACCTCCTGCCCAACTGTTGGCAACGGCAAGTCAGGGAGTTACGGCTGGAGCTGCGGGTACGACGGCACCCTCTGCCCAAATGACTAAGGCTGCCTCGTCGGCAACGGCGCGTCAGGAAGTTACGGCTGGAGCTGCGGGCACGACGTTACCCCCTGCCCAACAGACCAAGGCTGGATCGCCGACTACGGTAAATCAGAAAGTTACGGCTAGAGCTGCGGGCTCGACGGCACCCCTTGCCCAACAGACGAAGGCTGCCAGGTCGACCACGGCGCGTCAGGCGATAACGGCTGAAGCAGGCGTAAGTGTTATTCCTTTTTTTTATAGCAATTCTAGCTTATTATTTGTCCTTATCCTCCACTCATTGCTTTTGTTATCTTTCATCGGTCCATAAATCTTCCTTAGAACTTATTCCTCTCTCCCATACTATCATCTTTCTTTCATCTTCGTCTTTTCGTAGTGGCTACATTTCCACTCCGTAGGTTACAACTGGACGCAGTAATGTCGTATATAGCTGTATCTTAAGCTCCCTCGATAAAGATATATATCCTAGCAGTTTTGCTAGTCCATAGAAAGATCTATTGCTGGCAAGTAACCTTGCTGAAATTTCCTTGACTATCTCATTCCTTCCAGATATAAATGACCCTAAGTATTTAAACTGCTTGGCTCTGCTGAAAACATAGTTTCTTACATTCAAGGATGGGTACACACCCGCAGTTTCTCATCTGCCAACAACCATGTACTCCGTTTTGGTTTCGTTTATCTGTAATCCTACTTTCGACGCCATTCTTTGTAGACGGTTGAACAGTGATTTCAAAGCATTAGGTGATTCTTCCATTAGTACTAAATCGTCCGCGTACGCCAATAGGCCTATTGCGGAGTCCTGTAGTTTCACTCCTTCGACGGGTCTAACGTTCATTGCTCTAATGATTTTATCTAACATTATATTAAATAACACCGGTGACATTGAGTCGCCCTGTCTCAAACCTGACTTTACTGATATTGGCTCCGTTTGACTACTTCCAACTTTGACTTTAATAAATGTCTCCATAATACTTATCTCCACTAACCTTATCAATTTTTGTGGGAAGTTAAATTCTCTCATAATGTTAATTTAACTCTTGACCATTGATTACGTTATCATATTATACGACGTTTTTATTATTTTTATACCACCTATGAAGTGGATATATTCATCGTCTGATGCTATTAAATGGCATTCTTACTTCTAATTTGACTGTGTTTTAGTAAAGGATAGGTTATATTTATTTTAACTTTATACTCGAGTTTTCGTTCAATTACCTGGACTAACTACACAGAACTTGAAAATTACTTTTTATGTCCACAGATGTCAAAAATGAAATACCCAAACGTATGTTTGCATGATTATTTTGTAACGTGCTCATGTCCGGACAAGTGGACGGTGTACCCGGTGAAAAAATAGACGTCCATACTGCCGGACAGGTAAAAATCTTAGCATAACCTCTCCGAACGGCGTCCCAGTTAAACCTCTTGTGATTGTTTACAGAATGCAAAACTATACAAAATAGCCAAAATGTTAGCGACAGATCCGACTTACGTCTTGTGATACCAAATACATAATTAACAATTAAAATGTAATATAATATTGAACATTCACTTATTATTAATAAAAGTATTAGTTAAATATAGAATTGCGTGTTTTAATGTCGTATTTGATCAGATAACTTTATTCAATTAAAGCTTAAGCACACATCATTTGTAGGTCAGTGTGCATTCGTTTGTGTGATTTAAGTTCAGAGTTAACAGAAAATTACTTCAAGCATACATCACGTATTTCGTATAGCTTTTATCTAATGTGTACTCGATTGTGTCTTGTTAGTTTGGAATTTTGAGAAAATGCTTTTAAGCACACACCACATTTGTGTGGCTTCTCACCAGTGTGTACTCTTTTGTGATTTCTCAGTTGTATTTTCTGAGAGAAAGCATTATTGTGATAATTAAAATTTGTAATCTAACAATAATGCATAAATATGCTAAAATAGTGAATTGAAACCTGAGAATTATTTAAATAAAATAAGGAACTTCGTTCCAAAAATTATTGACATAAAAATGTCGAATAATTATTAAACTTTTTTTTTTTTATCTTTTAACTAAAATAATTTTTTATTAATTTTACCCTCTAAACTACTCTTCAGATTTATTGTGTTTTTAAGTTCATTCCTTACCTCTGTAAACGAGAAATCACAGTAAAAATGTCTACGCTTAAATGAAAATCGGTTGTGTTTCCCACAAATGAATATATTGTGTAACGGGTTCTATCTGAAATAAAATTATAGAATATCTTTTGAACAATGTGGAGGTTTTTTAAAATCATTATCATACCACAATCTAGCACATACATTACACACAGTGGAACAGCATACACTACTACTAGTGGAAGTACTAGTAGATGCTACTTGAGAAGTTCTGAAAATAGATTTTTGGCGCTCGTTGAATTCATTTTGTCTCTCCGCGTTTGTTTTAGGCATAGCTAATGTTACAAAAATATGTTTAAGGTGAACGGAATCGAACTGCAGTTTATTTATTTTATATTACGGCCTACATATATAAATAAACCTAATTCTTTTTTAATTGTATTTAAATAGCAATGATATGTAGTTGTTAATTATTTAAATTTAATCACACAAAGAAATAACAAGAAAGAAAAGAGAGAAAAAACTAAAAAAACCGTTTTCGGATTATATCATTACCTATATCATCACTTCAGATTTATTCAAATTTCATTTATAATTTTTTATTAAAATATAATTACCTAATAATTTTTTGTTACGGTTTATAAAATGTACAATATACATATTATATTAAGTATATTACCTAATTCTAATTTTCTATTCTATTTTACTTATTTATTTTATTAATTTAATAAAATACATACTTGTACATTATAATTTTTTTTATATAATATAATAGTTATTTTATAATTTTTACATTTTAATAGTAATAAAATGATTAGATCAAACAACTTTAAACTTAACCCGTGTCTTGTTAGGCGATGACAATATATGAAAATATCATATATAAAGTATATTCTTATAAGCAATTTTCTTATTTTCTGACGAGAAGTGAACTATTTTTTTTTACAGCCATGTGTTTTAAAGGAGATAATACAAAAATGGGGCTATACAATTAATTTCAAAGTCCCATTTTTTTTAAAAATTAAATTAAATGAAACTTTGTGATTTGTAAATAATAGATGGAAAGGATTACTATTAATTCGGTGATAAAGGACACAAATATGATTTTTTAAAAATCGACACTAAAACTTTTGCTTGGAAAATTATTTTATTCTATTTTGAAAGAACGGATTTTGCTTTTATCAATAAAATTGTTAACAATTATTTGTATAATTTGATATATTAAAGTAGTTGTTAAAATTTATTGCATAAAAATCATTATTAGTGTACAGTTAATCTAACCAATACAATAACCGAAAAAACAGTAAATGGCACTTAATCAATAAGGTAAAATAAGGTAAGTTAATTGACTTTAATTTTTATTCTGCAACACTTGTCTAAATAGCAAAGAAGTGAAATAATTATGGATATTTGCCATTACTGCACTACATCGGTCATTACTTGATATATGAACATTGTGTTATTAATATATTTTGATTATGTTTAATAAAATACTATAACTAAAAAAAAAAATAAGTATTTCATGTATAGTACAATAATTACAAAACTTATTATGCTCTCGATAAAATTATACGTCAATTGTTGAGATTTTTTTCATTTCAATATACAGCTAATTCAATTTAAGAACACCGTGTTAATGACTTTCAAATGTAGGCTTTTAATGAGCTTAAATACGAGTGAAAATCCGTATCAAATTATCCTTATCAATCCGTCAGTAGACAGCTGTTGGTCTTCGTCGACGTTGAAACTGAGCCATTCGATTCGGTTTTTGTTTGCACCGTTTAAATCGTTTGGGACTTCATTGGCCTTTGCCTTACTCCAATCGACATTGAACCCTTGGCTAATGGTCCCTCCTCTGAACAACAGCTGTCTTTGGTCTTCCCAAAACGGTTCAAGATGTAAAAACTCTATCATCCCATTGTAGTTACGGTCGAGTGGATGCGATGCAATCAATTTTCTAAACCATCTGGAACCCCTTAGATCGGTGAACATCTGAACGTATTTGCTCTCGGTTTTCCTCACAAAATCAGGTTCCATTACAGGCGGAGGTAGGTATTTTTCAGCTATACAATTTCCGATGAAATGTGAAATGTCGGTTTGCAGTTGGTCGTCTTCGAAAGGGTTCTCGTGGATATAGAGATGATTGTCATCGTACCGTCTGATGGCGATGATTTTCAAAAAATAACCCCAAAGCCATTTGCCCATTTGTAAATTTCCGACCGGAAATAGAATAACTATCAATTCCGCTTCCGTTTTCACACGTCTTATAACATTCACGGTGTTAATGAAAGGTTCGCCGTTTTTTAACTTATCGCGGCTTTTTAATTTTGAACGGTATTCTTCAGCACTGCCAAAAGCATTTGTTGCCAGATTTACCTCGTCATTTTAATGTGATTTTTGCAATTTTTAGACGTTTTTTTTAATGTTTTCACATTGTTTAGGGCACGTAAATAGGTATAACAGTTTGGTGTAATATGAAATCGTGTAGGACAAATCTGGAATAATTTATACATTTTTATAATTAAAAAAAGTAACTCTAAAAATAAAATGCGTGTTACGAATGCAGTGAATGCACAGTGGATGTTTTATAGTATCAGTCAGATTATTATAACTACCATGTAATGTGTGAAGTATGAAACTATTGTGATTACATGCAGTTTTCTAATTTTCTGACGAGAAGTGAGCAGAGAACTATTTTTTTTTTTACAGCCATGTGTCTTAAATGAGATAATACAAAAATGGGGCTATACAATTAATTACAAAGTCCCATTTTTTTTAAAATTAAATTAAATGAAACTGTGTGATTTGTGAATAATAGATAGAAAGGATTACTATTAATTCGGTGATAAAGGACACAAATATGATTTTTTAAAAATCGACACTAAAACTTTTGCTTGGAAAATTATTCTATTCTATTTTGAAAGAATGGATTTTGCTTTGTTGAATAAAATTGTTAACAATTATTTCTATAACAGTATATATTATTAAAGTGGTTGTTTAAAATATATTATGAGTGTCGCTTTAGTTAGCCAATTACTGAGATGTGATAATTGTGTTAGCCTGTCTTCTGTGTATATGTGTGTGTATAATCTGCTCATAAAGTATATATATACATATATATATATATATATATATACATTTTTTTTGTTACAGACTAAACATATTTTAGCTTCATTTTACAATGATGTGAGTTTTTTTGTTTTGTCTAAACGATAACTTGATTTTCTCCGGACCGATTTACTCGAGTAGCAACTCTATGGACCGAAATGTTTTGCGATTGGTACATTTGTAGGTTTAAAGTAAAAAAAGTCAACTTCTTCACCTACCAAATTGGGGAAAACCTCAAAAAAACTTACTGGGCGATTAGCTGATTCGATTGTTTTTATGTATGTCATTATAGCAAAACAACATAACAATAAATGCACGAATGTTGCTAATCACAGTTGTTGATTGTTATTTAATAGTAGTGTTTGTGTGATAAACCCGTTTGTAGAACTTTACAAATCGAACCATCTTAAATAGTCGAAATTATGTCAGGTTTTTCATTTTTAAACGTCAAAAAACTGACCTCTTTCAATTCCTTTGTTTGTTATGTGAAACTGTTTCAATAGGGTAAGTTAATTAAGTTTAATTTTTATTCTGCAACACTTGTCTAAATCATAAAGAAACGAAATAATTTTGGATCATTTTCTTTTAATACCCTACGTTGATTACTACCTGATGGATGAACACGGTGTTATTAATATTTTTTGATTATGTTGAAAAAAGTACAATAACTAAAATAAAATTAGTATTTCATGTATATTGCAAACTTATAAAAGTGGATATATATTTTTTTTTATTTCAAAATACCTTACACAATTTATGAACATGGTGTGAATGATTTAAAATTTAAACGTATGGAGCAGCAGACAATTTAACTAAATCCGTAAAACGCAAAAGCGTTTTATATTCGAACGGGTAGCAGTAGACTTTATATAACAAAGTAAATAGTTTTTATGAGTTGATTTTATTAAAAATCGTGTAGGATTAATCTTAAAAAAAAAAAAATTATAATTTTATAGAATTACTAGAAAAGTTTCTTGAAAAATAAACCAAATAAGAGTGGTCCGTTAGGTTAGGTAATAATTGTTGTTTTACTATTTAAAGTTAAAAATGTAATTTGGTTATTCTCGAAACAATCTATGATTTATTCAATGACTATTTTTCTTCAAAATAAAATTAACTTAATTTTCAGTATGACGTAACTGTTAAATTTAGTTTATTTTGATTTTTTAGTCTGAAAATTTATTATTATTGCTAAATTAATAGAAACTTGTTTAAGCAAATATTCTTAGCTGTACCTATGTGTTATAACCAAAATAACGTTGTAAAAGCTTTCTATTATTATAAAACATTTTAATGGAAGTAATTATTGTTTTCATATTGTACAACTGCTATGAATTGCAAAATATAAGATTGAATTTATTTCTCATAAAAGTATATGTAACTCAAAATTAATGCTTACCTTACTGTTTCGTGCTATTTTGATTGTTCTTATACTTAATGTTATAGCAAAACAAACAACAAAAATGCACAAATGTTGCTAATCATATTTATTTATTATAACTTTTAAATTATACTATTTTAAAATACAAGTCTTTTGTATGATATGGTGTGACTTATTCAAACCTATTATACTCGCAAGACGTTAGACGGCCGCCAAATCGTACATTGTAGCTTAAGTTTTTATTGTGTTAAATTGTGAGAAAGCATAAGTAAATAATTCTTTTTTTTTTCAATTTTACTCGACAACACTTGTTCATACGAATTGCATTGGTTTTCAATATTATATTTTTCTGTTTTCACATTACAACTTGAGTTACGAACATTGTGTTACTAATTTGACATTTAAATAGCAGTGAACGGTATAGCATATTTTTCAGAACTCTCCAATTATTTTTTTTTTTCGTTTAGGTGTTCTTAATTTCGTAGACAGGGTGATCGTTTTATCGTGAACCACTTAATATCTCATGGGGTGTAATAAGAAATTTAATTATTTTTTCATAGTGCTAAAAAAACTACCAAGAAAATATATATTTTAATATAATTGTTTACTTGGTGATTTTATGATTAGAATGTTTTTATGTTTGTCGCTATAGCAAAACAACGTAACAAAAATACACGAATGTTGCTAATCATGGTTATTTATTATTATTTAACTATAGAATTGCTATGATAAATACATGTATAACAATATGGTAACAATATTATTTCATACAATATGATATAATTAACGCAAATCTTTATGCTTATGCAATAATTAAGAAAAAATGGGTGTTACAAAATTTGGACCATGTCAGTATTTAATAACAGATCAATTGGTAAAAGCATTAAATTATTTTTTTTGACTTATACAATTTTTTTAATGATTAGATGCTATTTTATTGATAATTTAGACCAAGACCTGACAAAATTAAACCTATGTAATATGGTCAAATTGCAAATGTGTAAAGTCATTCAAGTTCTTTGACTACTTCTGGCTATGTAGGGTTTTCCATTAAAAAATTCTGTGTATTGTAATTAATTAATTAAAATTTTTAAAATGTTCAACATTGAACAACAATTATTGTACTCAAAAAAAAAACAATATATTAAAAATTCGTTTTGTATATTTTTACAGATCTGAAATCTTGATCAACCTAAGTAGTCGAAATTTTGTCAGGCTTTTTGGTCTTAAACGTCAAAAAAACTGACCGCTCTCAATCCTCTTAAGGTTTTTATTATGTAAAACTGTTTGTAAAAAGTAAATAAATAAATTTTTATTCAGCGACACTTTTGGATTATTTTCTTTTATTACACTACACAACTTGATAGATGAAAATTTTGTTATTAATACATTTTTAAAATAATGATATGCTGATAAGTAAAATAAAACAAAGTATTTCATGTATAATACAATAAATACAAACCTATTATGCTCTCGGTAACCCTATACGGTAGCTCATATAGTTTTAATTATGTTAAATATTTTAAATATAAAAAGTAAATATTTTTTAATTTTTCAAAATCATCGTGAACGAAACTCGTGACAAAAAATTGCAATTCTTCGTTAAGAGTCTTTCGTATAGTTTATTTAAGCTAACTTAATAAATTAACATTGTGTTATTGATTAAAAATTCAAACGTACTGAGCAGCCGACAATTTGACTTGGTCCATAAAATGTAAAAGCGTTTTATATGAGAACGGTGCGCAGTAGAATCGTAGTGAGTTTAAATAGAAATGGAAATCCAACACGATTGACTTTATAAATCTGACGGTAGTCAGTTGGCCTTCGTCGACGTCGAAAGTGATCCGATCCACTTGGTTTGTGCGCGTACCGTTTAAATCGTTCAGCAGCGCATTGGCCTTTGCCTTCACTCTTGCCAAAACGTCTCTCACGTCGTCGGCGTTCCTCATTTCGGTCAACTCGAGTTCCGATATGATGAGCACGAGAAATTCTTCTTTGATCGACACGTTCAGCGCTTCGTTGATGACCGCATAAACGAGTTCTTTGACTTCTCCCAGCGTCCCTTCGTCCAGTGCGGATACTTGTTTTTCATAAGCGTACAGTACAACGTAAACGTAGCAATAGTACTGGGCTTCGATAATATTGATCACCAACCGTTGATGATCCAGCCGACCGTACGGATTGTGAATCCAAGCGCGGCTTTCCACGAATTCCCTGGTGACGACCAGCTCGTCCCTGTGCCGTTGTCTCACCGCACTCCAATCGACATCGAACCCCTGGGTTATTGCTCTGAACAACAGGTGTCTTTGGTCTGTCCAAAACGGTTTCAGGTACAGAAACTCTACCATTGCGTCGTAGTCGCGGTCAAGTGGAAAGTCGTTAAACCATTTGGAATCGCGCAGGTCGGTCAACAGTTTATCGCGCGTCCTCGGGTTTTTCGAAACAAAACCAGGTTCAGTTACACTAGGAGGTAGGTATTTTTCGAGCACACAATTGCCAATGAAATCCGAAACACCCGCTTGCAGTTGGTGGTCTTCGAACGGGTTTTCGCGGATATAGCGTTTATTGTTTATGTACCGTCTGATGGCGATCAATTTCAAAAAATAACTCCAAAGCCATTTGCCCGTTTGAAGGTTTTCCACCGGATACATTGCCACTATCAATTCGGCTTCCTGTTTGAGACGTATTATGTTGCTCGCGTTATCGATGAAAGACTCTCCGCCCATTAACTCTTCCACCGTGTTCTTCAACCACGTTATGTTGGATTGTACGATTACACAAAAACTGCACAGGATGTCCCGACCTTTTTTCTCTAACTTATCGCGGCTTTTTAATTTTAAACGGTAATCGTCAATGTTGTTAACATTTTCCATTGTCAGAAATTTCTCGTCTGCGGGTGTAATAACGATTTTTGGACGTTTGTTGAACGTTTTCAAATTGTTTACGGCACGTAAAAAGTTTTCATGAGACGTTTGAATAAAAAATCGTGTAGGATTAATCTAAACATTTTTACAAAATTATCAAAAAGTACCTGACTCTAAAATTTAACCAAATTGGAGTTTTCGTTTAACAGCTGACAATAATTATTGTTGTTATCTTACTATTTTAAACCTAAAGTATAACCTAATCGTTCTTTGAACAATCATTGGTGTATTCAATGACTATTTTGCTTGAAAATAAAACAATTTAAGTTTGATGCAGCTCTTAAATAAATAAATAAATAAATACAAAATTAATTTTATTTTTTTTTTTATTTGGAATTGGTTTTTTATGCCTACAAATTATTTGAAACATCTCATTTATCAAACAAATATTCTTAGTTGTGTGTGTGTGTTTGCCGAAACAATACAACATAATATATTTATGTATTTTTAAAAGGCAACTGAAGTTATAATTTGTATGTTGTTAAATGCTTACCCTGTTGTTGCCTGCTGATTCGATTTTGTTTATATTTGACGTTATAGCAAAACAACATAACAAAAATGCACAAATGTTGCTAATCATAGTTATTTATTATATTTTTGTTTTATACTATAATAAAATTCAAGTAATTTGTATGATATGGTGTGACTTATGTTAACCTATTATGCTCGCAAGACAACAGACGGACGCTAAAATGTACTTTGTGTAGATTTGTAAAAAATCACAAATAAATAAATGTATTTTTTAATTATAACTGACAACACTTGTTCATACAAATGGTATTATTCGGCTTGTGCTACCAATGTATGTGTCATGTCCTTAGGTACATGTGTGTTTGTTCAGTTGTATGTAATTGAAATGTTTAAGATTTGGTAATGATTAAGTGGTTAAGTTTCATTTTGATGGGAATTGTTTTGACTGAACACTTTAACGAAATCGACAAATTCGATTTTTTCGAAAACCTGAATTTAATTAATACTAGCATTGATCGTTTATTTGTTTTTAATACATTTTAATAATTTTAAATGACCTCTTAGCGTTTGCCTTGTTGTAACAACTTATCGGCATGATCTTGAACTGCATTCTGTAGGTATTGATTTGGTCTGCATTGGTTTTGGAAGATAACTAAGGTTCAAGGCTCTCGTGAAGCCTTCGTAAAATAATATCCATTCTCCACCTAAAAATCTTCAATTTAAATCAAACATCTTTTACAATATAAATCTTTTGTTTTTTTTTTTTTTTACAGCACAGCGCCGAAACAGCAAATTATAAACTGTTAATACCGCATGAAATATTTAAACATAAACACTTTGTAACATGTTTACTATAGTTTGTACGTACACTATTATTAGTTAATTTTTTTGAAACAATAAGCCTGGACAACAAAGACCATTGGCTAACATGGCTAACATGTTAAAAGTGATTTTTTTGCCGAGGTAAACATACATTTTGGGGCTAAACTAGGAATCTGCAAGGGTAATATTATGCATTTTAATTGCAATTTTCAGATGGAATTCGAGTACCTATTCCTAAATTAAAATATGTTTTATAGAATAACCGCTGTTCATCAAATACACGTGTGTGATGGTCTAAGTCAATATTTAGGCAGACACTGTGAGTGTTAAAAGTAAAAATAGTGACAGCAGTGAAAACGTATCTACATAAGACATTTACTAATTACAATAAAAAAAAATTAATATCACTATGCTTGTATTGTCTATTGAGGATAATATTGTTTAGCCTTTTACTTAATAAAAAAAATCGTGTTAACGAATAAGCCAGCTGTTTAATCCAATTTTGACACAACGCTATTATCAGAAATAACATAAAAATTGCACACAACTTACAGCTATAGACCATCTTGGTATATGGCCTTGAATTGCGGCCTTGGTAAATTGGTCATAATCAAGTCTGAATTCGTCTTGACCTAAAAACATCCAAATTATAACAAAAAACAAAAAATAAGTGTTAAAAAACTGCATTACGATTACTTTCATTTTAGTTTTAAATTTGGTTTTCCGAATGTTTCTGCTATGGTAAGAAATTCACTTCCTTCCTCGCCGTCATAACACCTAAATAAGTTGTCCAAATATATATATGTATATGTATACATCTATAAATGATCTATATGCTAACATTGGTGGAAAAATAATACAATAGACGAATTATAGTTTTGTTTAAAACCAAAAAGATTGATTGTAGTTTTCACAAACATGTTACTACAGTTATCTAAGCCTTTCTTATTTAATGGACGGAGCGATAAAAAAAGTACATACTTTGTATCAATAGTAATAGTCTTCTACACTTTATACAAAACATTATCTATTCTATATGAAATCTACCACATAACGATTTTTTAGCACAATAACCGTCGGTTAGGTTAGGTTAGGTGGTAGGTTAGGTAGGTTAGGTGGTGGAAATTGCAACCCTTCAGCCCTACTAACACCAACCATCCTTTAAGTAAGAGGTAAAATGGAAAAATAATGCCGAATCAGCGACCTAGAAATTTAAGCCTGATGGAGAAAATCCAGACTTTTAGCTTCGATGCGATGGCTGATGTTTATTTTTTTTTTAAAAACATTTATCGCTTTGTTGTTTTAAAAATAACAATATTGTCTTTGCGTCACACTTAAATAAAACTGTTTCTACATAGTGTGCATAACACCTGTTAAATAATTTATATTGTGATCTGTTATTTTTGGTTTAGTCATAAGTTTTAATTTAATAGTACCCAATTAAGTATGTACAACGTTCCATGCCAGGAAATAGTTTAAATATTTAAAAAAAAAAACACAAAATAAACAATATCCAATAATATTATTTCAAATTTTCTGGTCAAAAAACAAAATGCTACACACTAAAAATGAGAAGATAGATATTTGTCTTAGCTTAAAACACATTATTATCATTATAATTTTCTATGGAATAATACAACCGACATGTAGATCGGTGATAAACGTTGAGTAGAGCTGTTGATTTAGACACAAAATAAGAATCAACACAAGTTGTATGGCAATAATGACAAAGGAATATTCCTAGACTTGTTGTACACTGTAGGCTTACATGAAAGAGAGGATTTGTCTTACAAAAATGTTTAGCCCCCTCTACCCGCATGAAACATTGACCAACCTCTGTCTATATACTTAAGTATCATTTAACTTAACCTAGAGAGGCACTATGCTAACGGCAGTACACGACAACAGTAATTAAAATAGGCATATGCGGCCGAAGAGTAATTTTATACTGGTCTTGCACTAAATTATTACATTGGAGGATATGATAATAAAATACATGTATCATTTTTTTCAAGACGTTTGTTTATACGGACAAAAACTATTATTATCTTACAAATACAAAACCACCGATAACCGGTGTAACTGAAAACAACAATATTCGTTTCGGTGCACGCTTTGAAAATATAATAATAATCACTGATGCGTTTTCGTTGCACGCTTATCCGGATATCGTTTAATCAACAACAACAATAATAATAATTTGCTTCATTTAAAAAAAAAATTCAACACATCCTATTGTTCCTATTTTTTTTTCCCGTATAGTTAGTCTTCTATCACAGTTCTTGACGAAAATGATTAGCGCACGGTGTGAATAGCACAACACGCTGTTTAAAGAATGCATTGAAATGAATGCAGCATACAATGTCAGCGAATAAAATGTGTAAACTCAAGGTTGTTTCGCAATCGACAGATAAAACGTCTATAGGGTCCCCTCTTCCTTGGATAAATAAAAAAAAAATCACCAAATTATTCCAGTCAAACTGACTAAGTAGTTGCAACGCAAAAGAAGATTTTGGGATAACCCATTTGACTTGTGTGTGATAAAGAAAAGAACCATTCTTTGACCAACGGCCTTTGGTCGAATGCCATATCTCTTATCACTTCTTCTTCGCCTTTTCACACGTTGCCTTATCACACGCAGTAGTAGACAGACTTGTCTCTTTATGCACATGTCTACCAGCGATTATTTGTTTATCTACTCTACTCCACATTTCCATCTTAGTAACCGATAACTAACAATAATATTGCAATTCAACTTCTCGATGGGTAACCGAAGTTATATTACACACATATTTCTATCGTTTTAACAGCCCAATTAAAAATTGTCAACCGGTTGTAACACTTCTTCGTACAGTGCTGGACAACCTCACCCAGTTTACCATATTTTGTACTACCGTGTAAGTAGTTTTGAAAAAAAAACTCTGGTCTTCCTGGCCGGAGATTGACAAAACATACCTCATAAAAAATACCACTGCATTAACGTTACCAACCCACCAATTATATGTTGGACGACCGAGGTATACACAGTTCTTGGAAAGTTAAATAAGAAAACGCCTCTACCAAGTTACGAGGCAACAAAAATAGTAGCGAGAAGATCGGTTGACAAGGCAAAGGTTAGGTTAGGTTAGATTAGGTTAGGTTAGAGTTAGGTTAGGTTAGTAGGTTAGATAGTTAGGTTAGGTTAGGTTAGGTTAGGTTAGGTTAGGTTAAAAGATGGAAAATAATTGACATAAAAGTGACAAAAAAATCAATTTCAATAGGTTTTTTTTTTTAAAAATGTATATTCATATTTTATTCAATTGTGTTTTTGAAGAAGTGATGATTTAAATAGTTAATTGGTATATTTTCGGTACAAAGTAGTTAAGGAGTCTAGTTAGCAAGACTAGCGACGCCGACGGCGCAGCCACCACATCCGCCTCCACATCCGCCTCCGCAACCGCCACCGTAACCCAACAAAGCAGACACGACGTACGGGGGAATGGAGTTTAAGGAGGCGGGCAAATAAGATGCGATTGCGTTCAGCAAGGCGACGATCAGTTGTTGGGGCACGACATTGATCAGGTTTGGATAGGTGACGATTTGGACGAGCAAGTTGACGATGTAGTTGGTGTTGACGTTGACCAATATGTTGGGCGGTTAGGTTAGGTTAGGTTGGAAATTGCAACCCTTCAGCCCTACTAACACCAACCATCCTTTAAGTAAGAGGTAAAATGGAAAAATAATGCCGAATCAGCGACCTAGAAATTTAAGCCTGATGGAGAAAATCCAGACTTTTAGCTTCGATGCGATGGCTGATGTTTATTTTTTTTTTAAAAACATTTATCGCTTTGTTGTTTTAAAAATAACAATATTGTCTTTGCGTCACACTTAAATAAAACTGTTTCTACATAGTGTGCATAACACCTGTTAAATAATTTATATTGTGATCTGTTATTTTTGGTTTAGTCATAAGTTTTAATTTAATAGTACCCAATTAAGTATGTACAACGTTCCATGCCAGGAAATAGTTTAAATATTTAAAAAAAAAAACACAAAATAAACAATATCCAATAATATTATTTCAAATTTTCTGGTCAAAAAACAAAATGCTACACACTAAAAATGAGAAGATAGATATTTGTCTTAGCTTAAAACACATTATTATCATTATAATTTTCTATGGAATAATACAACCGACATGTAGATCGGTGATAAACGTTGAGTAGAGCTGTTGATTTAGACACAAAATAAGATTCAACACAAGTTGTATGGCAATCAATGACAAAGGAATATTCCTAGACTTGTTGTACACTGTAGGCTTACATGAAAGAGCGGATTTGTCTTACAAAAATGTTTAGCCCCCTCTACCCGCATGAAACATTGACCAACCTCTGTCTATATACTTAAGTATCATTTAACTTAACCTAGAGAGGCACTATGCTAACGGCAGTACACGACAACAGTAATTAAAATAGGCATATGCGGCCGAAGAGTAATTTTATACTGGTCTTGCACTAAATTATTACATTGGAGGATATGATAATAAAATACATGTATCATTTTTTTCAAGACGTTTGTTTATACGGACAAAAACTATTATTATCTTACAAATACAAAACCACCGATAACCGGTGTAACTGAAAACAACAATATTCGTTTCGGTGCACGCTTTGAAAATATAATAATAATCACTGATGCGTTTTCGTTGCACGCTTATCCGGATATCGTTTAATCAACAACAACAATAATAATAATTTGCTTCATTTAAAAAAAAAATTCAACACATCCTATTGTTCCTATTTTTTTTTCCCGTATAGTTAGTCTTCTATCACAGTTCTTGACGAAAATGATTAGCGCACGGTGTGAATAGCACAACACGCTGTTTAAAGAATGCATTGAAATGAATGCAGCATACAATGTCAGCGAATAAAATGTGTAAACTCAAGGTTGTTTCGCAATCGACAGATAAAACGTCTATAGGGTCCCCTCTTCCTTGGATAAATAAAAAAAAAATCACCAAATTATTCCAGTCAAACTGACTAAGTAGTTGCAACGCAAAAGAAGATTTTGGGATAACCCATTTGACTTGTGTGTGATAAAGAAAAGAACCATTCTTTGACCAACGGCCTTTGGTCGAATGCCATATCTCTTATCACTTCTTCTTCGCCTTTTCACACGTTGCCTTATCACACGCAGTAGCAGACAGACTTGTCTCTTTATGCACATGTCTACCAGCGATTATTTGTTTATCTACTCTACTCCACATTTCCATCTTAGTAACCGATAACTAACAATAATATTGCAATTCAACTTCTCGATGGGTAACCGAAGTTATATTACACACATATTTCTATCGTTTTAACAGCCCAATTAAAAATTGTCAACCGGTTGTAACACTTCTTCGTACAGTGCTGGACAACCTCACCCAGTTTACCATATTTTGTACTACCGTGTAAGTAGTTTTGAAAAAAAAACTCTGGTCTTCCTGGCCGGAGATTGACAAAACATACCTCATAAAAAATACCACTGCATTAACGTTACCAACCCACCAATTATATGTTGGACGACCGAGGTATACACAGTTCTTGGAAAGTTAAATAAGAAAACGCCTCTACCAAGTTACGAGGCAACAAAAATAGTAGCGAGAAGATCGGTTGACAAGGCAAAGGTTAGGTTAGGTTAGATTAGGTTAGGTTAGAGATTAGGTTAGGTTAGTAAGGTTAGATATTAGGTTAGGTTAGGTTAGGTTAGGTTAGGTTAGGTTAAAAGATGGAAAATAATTGACATAAAAGTGACAAAAAAATCAATTTCAATAGGTTTTTTTTTTTAAAAATGTATATTCATATTTTATTCAATTGTGTTTTTGAAGAAGTGATGATTTAAATAGTTAATTGGTATATTTTCGGTACAAAGTAGTTAAGGAGTCTAGTTAGCAAGACTAGCGACGCCGACGGCACAGCCACCACATCCGCCTCCACATCCGCCTCCGCAACCGCCACCGTAACCCAACAAAGCAGACACGACGTACGGGGGAATGGAGTTTAAGGAGGCGGGCAAATAAGATGCGATTGCGTTCAGCAAGGCGACGATCAGTTGTTGGGGCACGACATTGATCAGGTTTGGATAGGTGACGATTTGGACGAGCAAGTTGACGATGTAGTTGGTGTTGACGTTGACCAATATGTTGGGCGACGAGGCCAAGACGGTGAACAGCGACACCAGCGTGGTGCACGGCAACACGGACAGCAGGGACGGGGCAGTGCCGAGCACGCCCAAAAGCAGGTTAATCGTTCTGGTGGGCAGTACGGTGATGATGCACGGGGTCAGGATCACGGCCAAGATTTTGCCCAAGACGGCGGTGGGCACGGCGTTGACCAAGAAAGGCGTGGAGTCGAACAGGGTGTCGAGCAGTCCTTCGACGAATTTAAACAGGGTGGACGGCGGCAGTGCGGTCAAGATGGTGGGCGACCCGGCCAAGAAGGTCAACAGGGACACGATGGTCGGCAAAGGCAGACCGTTGATCAGGGATTCGCGCAGCGACAGGACGGTGATCAGGTTGATGATGGCACCGGTGGGCAGAGCGGTCAGGATGGCCGGCGTGCTCACTTGTCCGACGAGCACGACCAGCGCGGAGGTGGGAGCGTTGTAGAGGGTGCCAGGCGACAGGGAGAGGAGCACGGTGATGAATTTCACGAGCACGGGCAACGGCAACAGGGTCAGCACGCAGGGTTTGCCGGTCAAGATGGCGAGCAAAGCGTAAAGGGCCGGTTGGGTGAGCGAGCACACCAGTTGGGGCGCGGCCGTCAACACGAGCACCAGGTTGATGAGAACGGGTGGGGGCAGGATGGCCACCAAGTTGGGGGATGCGGCCAAGTACATGATGACCTGGGTGAGCACCTGCGAGGGAAGAGCCGCTATGGAAGTCTCGGAGCTCAACACGGTGAGTAACTCGGCGTCTGAGTTGATGCCGGTTGGCAGAGCACACGGCTAAAGATTTAAGGAAAACTTAATTAATTATAGAAATATAGAAAAAGCTGGTCAAAAAGCTGTGTGATTGTATTGACATGACAAATGAGTCGCTCAGAAGCCAAACTGATCAAGTCCATAAAATGAAATTTTCCAGTTAAATTTATTCGAAACAATGTATGTAAGTACGATTGCCAATGTACTCAGCGCACTCTAGTGGTGAAAAATTCAACTATGGAGTTAGTTATCTTGGCCACTGAAAATTATACACTTTTGCAATCCAAACATGCTATTATTCGCAATTTGAAAAAAAGTGGAGTTAATCGGTTTGGCTCCTGAGCGCCTCAAATGCAAATAAAAAGTTTTTTAAAAGTGAACTTTTTATAACAAGTCAGGTAAACATATAATCCTAGCAATACTATTTTATTTGTTATTGCAATTGTTTGACTGATAAATCATGTTTGGCGTTCCAACGAGAATGCAAAAGTATTTTTCTATTTTGTATTTAATAAAAAAATATATGGCTGTTAATAACTACTCACGTTGTTTGGAAGTATCGCCGTCGATCCAACTCCGTTTCCATTGGCATTTCCATCTTGGTCGTTGTTAGCTGGTGTCAATGCGGGAGCAGATTCAATTCCGGTTGAACCCTAGAAGAAAGCACATAATTTATTAAGGACAATGTTTAGGTAGAGGTCCACTTTAAATAGAGAAAAATAATTAAATTATGCGACGATATTTGATCGGGAGATTTCAACACTCGGTGGTTTTTTAAGTGTTCAAGTTAAGTATAAAATAGTAATACGATTTCAAATGTACTTGAATACAAAAAGAAAAAACTCTAAAATTGTCCAACGGATTATAGTTTATGCAATGTTGTGTTTTTTATGCGAATATGAGAAAAGAAACAACACATAGGTAGTCCAATCGAGTACATATTTTCGGGTATGACTTGTGTGTGTGTATACATTTTTGGTAACCTGAGAATAATAAAACACAAAAATATTAAACATATTTACCGTTCCGATTGAAGGCGTAGCGACGGTCTGGTCGGCTTGTACAAAGTTGTGGGCCTAAAAAAAAAAAAAATGAACAAATTAAATTACAATGTATTTTTTTTTATACAGCGAAAAAACTGTATCGTTAAAGTGTTTTTTTTTTGGATTTTTAGAATGTTTTCTAGATGTCAACTCACCGGCAGCACCAAAAGGCACACAAATACACAGGCGACGAATTGGTTCTGCTTCATTGTGGATTCTGCTACAGCACACAAACACAAGACGGAATGTAACTCCGGATTCGAGATATCCTTCTTTTTATATCAAAAACGTTGCCGAAGCTCTGCTCGGATAAAAAATTGCACTCAAAGATAATAGCCGTAGGTAGTGTTATCTCCAAAACGATTATTGTCAAACATAGCGTTTGTAGCTTATGCGCGCACATTCACATTGGACGTTTATAAAAAATATATATATATAAACTACACGGAACACTTCCGTTGTGTGAATTTTTACAAACAATTATTAAAACCATCATATTGTTTGTCCATTATCTATTTAATTTCAACTCTGGGCGTGAGAGGACTTCCAGAGGACAATCAATTAATACTAGTTGCGCCAATTCTGTGTAGTTAATCAAATTAATCAAATTCGTCTAGTAAAAAAAACAAATAATAAAAAAAATGTTATGTCCACTCCTTACAAAGCCCTTTGCCCGAAGGTTAGGAAATAGGATTTTGTATTAAAGTGGTTAAAGTTTGATTTTTTTCAAGCAAACCGTTAAGTAAAAAAAAAAATATGAAGAAAGAATTTGAATTATTTTTTTCATTCTAGTCCATCGGGTAAGTACCTCAGCATAATATTTGTTATAAAAATATGTCAATAAAATATGTAAACTTATATCAAAACAAATAAAAAATGTATTAGTACTGCTAAAAATAAATACATTTGTTCAACTTGTTTCCATTCCAACCGGTTCATAATTATTGAATAACTTGTTAGTCAGCTGTTACAAAGAATAGGTGTACGTTTTTCCAACACTATTTTAGTGTAAAAACATTTCAGGTCTAACTCGATCGGATAAATACGTATTACATATTATTATGTTGTTGACACTTTCCGAGGTGTTGAGATTGGATCTTGGTCATTTTTTTTTTTACCACTCTTATGTCAAGTAGTTCGAATAACAGCATTCGTAGTGATAAAATGGTAATTGAGAGATTTAAACATTTCGAATAACTTCAATAATTCGATTCGTTTTGTTAGCAATATTATTATTAGTATTGCTTGAGTAAGCATAACACCATAATATTGTAATTCAACACATTGTATTGTAATTGCATTAAGTAATAAAAACTACTCTTATTTTTTTATTTTTGGCTATAGGTACTCTCAATTGGTATTGCATTTCAATAAATTCGTTTAATTTCAAACACGAGGAGGCATAATATTGTCTAAACATACGATCCAGGTGATAATCGAGATACACGTGCCGAATATATCATTACCGAACGGTATGATCGTTGCCAATGAAATTAAATATACTGATTAACAACAAAATTGTCTTCAAGGATGAAACGATGCGTTACTTAATCGGCGAGTGTGTGCGTAAATCGTTTTTCGAGATAAAAATACACACATTTCACGATAATATTTATTTTATCATTCTTGAATTCTATCTAGGTACACAATGCAACGCAAAAGTGCACTATAAAAAGCAAACCGCATCGACGGTCGGCTCATTCGAAAATCGTCATCAACCGAGTTGAATATAATAAAAAAAAACACCAAAAAAAAATTCAAATAATGAAGCAGTCAACGTTCATTGCCTGCGCCTTAGTGAGCCTACTGTCGTTCAGTGTGAGTATTAAAAAACGATATTAAAAAACATATTTTATATCAAACTTACATATTGGTTTATTTTTTTTGATTTTTTAGAGCTCAAACGCCCAATGCTTAGCCCGCCCTCCGTGCGCAGCACCAGCGGCTCCTCTACCCTTGGCCACCTTACTTCCCCTGCTCGCTAACCCGGCTGCCTTGCCCACGGTCCCTCCATCCTCGATCGTTTGCCTCTTGACCACCCTGGCCAACAATCCAGCCCTCCTGCCCACCATCCCCCCACCGGTGCTCATCAACTTGCTCACTTTACTGGCGTCCAACCCGTCCCTGTTGGTCGCCATCCCCCCCAATGTACTCGTGGCCATCTTGGCCGAATTGGCCGCCAACCCGGCCATCGTCGCCATAGTCCCGCCCCCCGTCATCCTCGGCCTCGTCAAGTCCATCGCTTCAGCCGCCCCAGCTCTGTTGCCCCTCATTCCGCGACCAGTTCTGTTGGCGCTCCTGAGCCCCGTACTGCCCGCCCTAGGTCTGCCACCCTCGTCGCCGACCGTTGTCGCTAGCCTGTCCATCCCCGCCGCTCCAGCACCGGTGATCGCTCCCGCCCCGGCTCCAGGCCCAATCGTCGTCCAGCTGCCAAAGAAAACCGTATCCAGGACCCCGATAGTCGTCCCGGGCGGTCCAGCCCCCAACTTGCTCGTCAAGTTGCAACAACAACCGTCCTGTCCCCCGACCATCCTGCCAGCCTGTGCTCCGGGTCCGATCATCATCAACGACAGCCAAAACTCACACAGCGGCACCATCACCAACGCTCCAGCTCCAAAACCGGCCAACATCATCTTCTCCCTGCCCACTCCAACGCCCAGCGCACCCATAGTGTTGCCGCCCGCACCTTTGCCACAGATCTTGTACAGCCCAGGCTCCAGCTTCAGCACCCCAGACATCGTGTTACAAGCCCCGTCCTGTCTGCCAAAATTGTTCGTCCTGCCATCTCCAGCCTGTCCACAGCCCTGTTACGCACCACCCCCGTGCCAACAACTGCCCCCATTGCTCGCCACTGTACCTAGTGTACCCGCTAATGCATGCGGATGTTAAGGAATATTTTACCATATTTCCGTTGTTGTTGAAAATTGTTTGATTCCTGTTGTCTGATTGACTTAAAATATGCATAGAAATTTTCTAGTTCTGTTTGATACTCAAAAATCAATAAAATTTCTTTGTTAGTTTATTTAATTATTTGACTGGTTAATTTGTTTTGCTAGATTTTTTCTATAATCGACTATTGTACTTCATCTTGCTTTACTTTGCACGCTCATTCCTCTAATGTGTGTATTTAATATATATATATTGATACAACGCACAATCGTTTATTAACTCTGATATGAATCGTTACTTTTAACAAACCGTTTATACAAACTTGACTTTCAGCGAAAACACATATATTTACAGCTGTTGACGAATCATATTTTATTTGGTCATCGAAAACTACTTTGGCGTCATGAGTTGTGTAAAACAGTTTTGTATACATTCATATAGTAGTACATTGTTAGGATTTAGGAGTGTATCGTTGTCCCATTCAAATGTCGACAGTCACTTTATAAGGTAGTCAAGGAAGTTATAATATGACTATCCGATAGAAGATAATGATCATTCCTCGAAATGTCATGATGCACACTAAATCTATTACATCTTTTACCAAATCTTTTTCAGTACCTATCTTGTCGATAGGTACACTGTAATGAATTCACTTGAGTGTAATGCGATTCCTAGGAGTAGGTAACGCGGATTTCAATGAGAACCGATAACTAATAATAATTGCAATAACGATCATATTATTATACTTATCTTATTATATACTAAGTTCGGCCCTGGACTGTCTTGTATTTAAATACTTTTTATGGATTTCACAAGTCATTGAAACAGATATTATTCAACGTCTTGGTGGATTTAAAATTGGCAATGCTTTAGTTATAACATTATCATTATAGGTTAAAAGTAATTTTCACAAAATATAATTTTTTACATATTTTTTTCTTACTTAATAAGCAATACCTTTTGTTGTGTATTAAAGTATATTAAAAATTTTAAATCGTTGAGTTTCAATGGTTTCTAGTGATATTACATAATATGATTTATTTACCAATAATCAATGCATTTATTATAATTATTTGGTAAAAAAAAATACACAAGTTTGTGCAACGGCTATAGTAATATGTCTTTGATATGTTTACCTTTTTTCTATATATGCAAAGGAATTAGTTTATCCCTCCAACCCTTTCAAGATAGTCGCCGGTAGTCGGTTTACTTAAATTATTAACAATTAAATTTAAATACTTTTGTTAGCAATACATAATTAATTTGACCTAATTAATACACTTTTATTCCTCGCAAAAATCACATAAGATAAGAATATTTTATTTTGATTTATTGAAATATAGCCAAAGGTAGACTATTAATTAAAATTATGAATCCTTATAAATATCAGATATTACAAAGCAAATTTAAACTATGTAAAAATGTATAATTATGTTAATTTATGGAGTAATTATTAAGTTATTAGTGTAATTTCAGTTTTATAACTTATGCGGTAGTTGAAATGATCAACACAATTAAGATCTGTACAAAAGACATAACAGAAGCATCGAAAAAGTTAAAATATTGCTTATTCCCAATCATCACAATTTGCTCGATTGTTCTTAATCACAAATTAAATGAAGTATTAATTTTAAGGAAGGCGCAAATAAACAAAAGATAAGAGTTAAAGTGTTAACACATAAAAAACAAAATTTGTTTATATAAAATAAATGACATACAAAAAACCGTTAACAATATTTGTGTATGTACTTTTAACTTTGAATATATTTTTAATATGAGAACATTTATAACACCATTGCAATATATTTCCTATTTTTATGCCTGCGACCTTTTCTTTTTTTTTTAAAGAATTCCATACGATTCAAACTACACAAAAGATTTTAGTATTTAGTGAGTTAAAAATAGTTTGTTTCAAGGAAAAATGTAAAATAAAAGTTAAAATATATTTTCTAATATTGTGGGAAGTTTTCTATTTTCTCCATTTGACTCATCAAAGTACCTACTGAACGCGATTTCTGATCGACAATGAAAGTGTTAAAACGATTAAAAAAGGTATATAAGAAAATAAAAATATAGTCCCAAAGCATTTAACAGAATCTACAAAGAACCAAATGAAATCTATTGGCGGAAATAGTTTGTAGTGCTGCATTTTAATCATCAAACAATTAATACCGATTAGATAATATTATATCAGACGAACCACCAACATGAGTATTATTTCGACGAATGATTACATTTTCTAAACTGCATATAAATAGAAAGAAACAAGACCATTTATTCACATTCGACTTGAACATTCAAAAACCAACTTCCAAAAATGGCCAAGTCAATGGTTCTGTCTGCGGCGCTGTGCATTTTGCTGATTAAGGTTGGAAATTGTTTAAATAATTTATAAATGACACTTATTTTTATAGGACAAATTATTCAAAAGACAATCTTTTTTTCAGGGATCCATCGCACAATGCGCTTTACCAGCACCTTGCGCATCAGCACCCTTATCCCTCCCAGCAACTCCGGTTGGATCTCCTCTCCCGTTGGCCTCCTTACTTCCTTTGCTCAGCAACCCAGCCGCTTTACCTTCAGTCCCCCCTACAGCCATCGTTTGCCTTTTGACCACCCTCGCCAACAACCCAGCTCTCTTGCCCACCATCCCTCCACCAGTGCTCATTAATTTGCTCACTTTATTGGCGTCCAACCCGTCCTTGTTGGTCGCTATCCCACCCAATGTACTCATCGCCGTCCTCGCCGAATTAGCCGCCAACCCGGCAATCGTCGCCTTAGTCCCACCCTCCATCATCCTCGGTCTCGTCAAGGCCATCGCTACCGCAGCCCCAGCTCTGTTGCCACTCATTCCCCAACCTGTTCTGTTGGCTCTCTTGGCCCCCGTGTTGCCAGCTCTTGGTCTGCCTTCATCGTCTGCGCCAGTTGTCGCTAGCTTGTCCATCCCCGCCGCACCAGCACCAATCATCGCTCCCGCCCCGGCTCCAGGCCCAATCGTCGTCCAACTGCCAAAGAAAACCGTATCCAGAACCCCAATCGTCGTCCCAGGCGGACCAGCTCCCAACTTACTGCTTAAGCTGCAACAACAACCGTCTTGTGGCCCGACCATCCTGCCAGCTTGTGCTCCAGGTCCGATCATCATCAACGACAGCCAAAACTCACACAGCGGTACGATCACCAACGCTCCAGCTCCACCACCAGCCAACATCGTCGTGTCCCTGCCAACTCCAACGCCCAGCGCACCGATAGTGTTGCCGCCCGCACCTTTGCCACAAATCTTATACAGCCCAGGCTCCAGCTCCAGCACCCCAGACATAGTTTTACAAGCCCCATCTGGTCTACCGAACTTGTTTGTCGCTCCAGCCGCCCCAGCTTGCCCACAGCCCTATTACGCACCACCCCCATGCCAACAATTGCCCGCCTTGCTCGCCACTGTACCAAGTGTGCCTTCTTCCATCTGCGGTTGTTAAGAACTGTTTCAGTCTAAAACCATTAATATACTTATATATTTTGCATAATTCAAAATAGCCATTTTCTAGTTATTTTGCATCAAGTATTTCGGTTTACATATTGAACGAATAAATAAACGGTTCTATCTTATGAGTATGTGTTTGATTTATGTAATAAACAATGAAATTAAATAATCATACTGGTAAGTACTGGATTACTACATGCAATGATCATATATTAATTTTCGATTCAACCATGCATAGTTTACTTATGTTATTTATACTCATTAACTAACAGCACAACTGGTTAAATAAGGTATATAATATAATAAATAAAAATTAGGCTTGTTACTTTCCGTAATATTTCCTATTAACCCTTTTAGCGTGGTACGATTAAATGCTGTCCTTTCCGGTTTGGTTTCGCTTTTGATAATAGTTTAGATTTTAATTCATGTATTGTAAAATTATATTTTAAGCTAAACCACTTTATCGCTAGGTCCCGCCATCAGAAATGTAAACAATTTATGAAAATTCCATATACTCACAAAATGTTTACCGAAAAAAAATAAAATATTGTTACATTGGCACATAAAAAATGTGGTGATTATCTATGTCACAATAATGCCGACTGGTTCATATTTCTTGACCTACCGTATTCAATTTAAAAACATCCGGTGTCAGCATTGTATACCACTGTCTGAGAAGTAAACATGTTGCTACTATAAATTGTACCGTATAACCAGTAGAAAATTTAAGAAAAAAAATGATTTATAGATGTGTTATTATTGTGACCGGTTATTAGAGTTTCCCACGTAAGTGCAATTCATTTGAAAGGTCTTGAATGGCCTTGACATTGACAGCATTTGTGTAGTATAATTGTATTGGCTTTTTTTTTGTTCTAACATTATTATAAGTGAACTTTGAACTTTACAAGTCCATTTTTCCGATCTTAACAATAAAATCACTTTCAAATAAACGCTTTATCGCGAATCGGGTGATGGTAGAAATACAAAAATCGATAAAAAAAAACATTATATAAGCTGCAATGTGTATAGAATTTTATTTCACTTTTTTTTCTGCAAGGTTAGGTTAGATGTGTTACCAACAGGAAGTATGTTATCAACAATAATATAATGTGAAATTGTTTTTCATATACCTATCTGCTGGCTATTGATTCAAACTCACTTTTGTGTTAAATGTGAAAAAGAACATTACATTTTTAATTTTAAATATAAATATAAATGTAAAAACAAACTATAACTTGAAATTATTATAGTTAGGTAATACACACATTTCACAGCTAAAAAAGTTTAAAATATATTATATTATTAGTATGGTAAGTTTCTATTTAAAACTGTTGTTCTATTCTAATATGTGTTATGTAACTATATACAGGTAAAACATTCCAATTAACAGAGACCAGTTAGAAACATTTATTGGAAAGCCTAAACTTAAGTATGCAATTAATTAGTACTTAGTGGGTTAGAAATAAAACAATTGTATTTAAATAGATAAAAAAAACTAAGACAAATGTTGACGATTTGTCAACTCTTAATACTTTGACTCACCCTGTTGGATAATTGCCTAGTAAATGCAAATTTAATTTACCCAACCCCACAAGAGGGTGATTTTTTTTTAACTTCTGGGCATATTTTTAGGATTTTTGAGCCGAATATGGTCGCAGAAGGTAAGACATTTTACACATGTTATGAGTGTATTATGTTAGACCTATCTATAGACTGATTTCCAGCTTAGAAATTTTAAAATTGCATATATTTTATTCAATAATAATAATAGTTATGCGAAGATTACAGTTTTAAGTGAATAACATTATAAATTACAATAACAATTACAATTATCAATACTAATAGCAGCGGCAGAAGGACAGTGGCGGTGAGTAGCTTGTTTTACACTGAAACGGTTAATACAGATGTAATAAATATATAGTAATGATATCAACAAGCCGTGTAAACATATATGTACCTATGTTATTGAGAGTATTGACCAGCTTATATAAGTATAAAAACTAATATTATAGTTCCATTCCAGATCTACCTTCAGCCTGTGTTTCAGATTTTAGCCCCAAAACAACACCGTGTGTAATATTGATAATATTTTAGTGTTTGTTGGTTAAAAAAATTACAATTAGTCATACCAAGTAAATTTTTTGCAAAAAAAGATTAACCGAACTGGTTCTGAACAATATTGTATGGACGTTATTTGTAAAACAAGAAAAAAGAAGTCTACAATAATTATAAACAACGGTTATCTATAGCTATTGTTGGCGGCAGAGAAAATACCATCAGAGTGCACTTTGTGATTACTTTGTTAAAAAGAAAAAAAATCAACAATTATACTCAGGGAAATAAAAATTGCGAATAAGAAAAAATTGTAAAATATTGATAAAACCGTCTAGGTTTAAAATGTAACATCTACATAGGTTGATTATGTACAGACACTGCCATTTTGTCTAGTTACAATTTATATAAAAACAATAATAAAAAAAAAACAATATTTATTAACTCAAAATTTTAAAAATCACATATTATTATATGACAGCAATATATTAAACAAGTTGGGAGTAGACAAAAGCGACCTAACCACAAAATATGTATGAGATAAGGCAAATAGGTAAAAATTACAAAAGAAAGGTGTATCAACAAAAGAAATCCATACCCAAAACCATATGATATTACTTAATAATGATTTTTTTTTTTTAATATTATTATTATTAAAAAACTTCTTGGCTGCTGAAAAAACATATTTAAAAAGGAAAAACTACTTATAATTTGTTTAGTTAAGTGTTCTTAATAGTTTTATGGCCTTTCAAAATGCAATTTGAGCGCTTGGCAGTGCGCCAGGTCAGGCATGTCAGTGTATGAACCAATTCATCCAGTTTTTCTCACCCTCATATCTCTGCTCCTTCTTAAGACGGGCTTTTGAAATTTAAAACATAGATTAAGTAGCTTAGGACAATAAAAAAAATTTGAGCTCTTAATATTAAGTCTTTTCGAAATGGGAGAATATCAAAGTATGCATTTTTGTTACTGACTGACAGACCCACTCAGCATTAAAATTATAAGGTTCTTGAAACATGACATTTTGTATAAATGTTATACTTAATCTCAACTTATCGTCATAGAGCTGTCAATATCTAAAATTAGTAGTCCTCAATTATGTTAAGTTGACCTCTTTAAAAAAATAAATGTTATTTAAAATTGCTGTCGTTTATTATTTTGAAACGACTATTATGCAACTTAACCTAGAACAAGTTCCTTAAAATTTTTCAAAATATTTATTTAATTGTTCATTTCTCAAACAAACGTATGGCCAAAACATTAAGAACAAATTGTAGTTACCAACCGGTGTTTTTTAGCACACTATACACTTCAGTACAAAAAAAGATAAAGACAATCTAATAAATCCAACTCCGGAAATGAGCTACTCGGTAGATAACAAAAAAACAATTGAAAAAAAACTGAACGATAAAATAGGTAATTTTTCTTTGAAAAAAACTTATCACGTTTTAGACTTTATCATTTAAAATTTTTAGTATATAAGGGGAGAATAAAATGATCATCAAACATTCAAGTACAGCGTCCGGATTTACACAGCTAAAGTAAAAAAAAATCAAATAAAAATGAAATACACATCTTTGATATTTGCAACAATTTGTCTTCTGACATGCAGAGTAAGTTTAAACGTTATTTAAACTAAGTATGAAACTTATTAACTTTTTTCTACTTTCTTAGGGTTCAAACGCTCAATGCATTTCTCCACCTCCATGCACGTCACCGGTAGCTCTTCCACCAACTCCCGTTGGATCTCCTCTCCCGTTGGCCTCCTTACTTCCTTTGCTCAGCAACCCAGCCGCTTTACCTTCAGTCCCCCCTACAGCCATCGTTTGCCTTTTGACCACCCTCGCCAACAACCCAGCTCTCTTGCCCACCATCCCTCCACCAGTGCTCATTAATTTGCTCACTTTATTGGCGTCCAACCCGTCCTTGTTGGTCGCTATCCCACCCAATGTACTCATCGCCGTCCTCGCCGAATTAGCCGCCAACCCGGCAATCGTCGCCTTAGTCCCACCCTCCATCATCCTCGGTCTCGTCAAGGCCATCGCTACCGCAGCCCCAGCTCTGTTGCCACTCATTCCCCAACCTGTTCTGTTGGCTCTCTTGGCCCCCGTGTTGCCAGCTCTTGGTCTGCCTTCATCGTCTGCGCCAGTTGTCGCTAGCTTGTCCATCCCCGCCGCACCAGCACCAATCATCGCTCCCGCCCCGGCTCCAGGCCCAATCGTCGTCCAACTGCCAAAGAAAACCGTATCCAGAACCCCAATCGTCGTCCCAGGCGGACCAGCTCCCAACTTACTGCTTAAGCTGCAACAACAACCGTCTTGTGGCCCGACCATCCTGCCAGCTTGTGCTCCAGGTCCGATCATCATCAACGACAGCCAAAACTCACACAGCGGTACGATCACCAACGCTCCAGCTCCACCACCAGCCAACATCGTCGTGTCCCTGCCAACTCCAACGCCCAGCGCACCCATAGTGTTGCCGCCCGCACCTTTGCCACAAATCTTATACAGCCCAGGCTCCAGCTCCAGCACCCCAGACATAGTTTTACAAGCCCCATCTGGTCTACCGAACTTGTTTGTCGCTCCAGCCGCCCCAGCTTGCCCACAGCCCTATTACGCACCACCCCCATGCCAACAATTACCTGCCTTGCTCGCCACTGTACCAAGTGTGCCTTCTTCCATCTGCGGTTGTTAAGAACTGTTTCGGTCTAAAACCTTTTGACTACTTATATTTTGCATAATTCAAAATATTGTGTAGAACGGTTTACAACAAATTGTTGCGGTTGTAAAAAAACTGTTCTGAATGTTACCCTATATTATTTCTATTCTTAATACAAGAATTGAAATTCTCAATACATTGGGATAACATTAAATCAAAAGAATTATTATTCTATTGTAATATTGTTACTGTTAAAACTGTTTAATCATTTTTAATAAACAATAATCACAAATACTATACACATTGTTGAAAGCTTTAATTATGTTGTTATCCAAAGCGTGGAAAATCAAAATGTGGCAACTGAAATTTTGTAGTTGAACTTACTGAGTAAATAAAGGGTTATCGACTGCCACTTCAACTTTAATTTAGTTAACATTACTTAACGTTAAGTTGTTCAACTGTAAATTGTCAAGTTGTCACTGATAAATCATTTTTTTGTAAATAAAAATTGCTCTCAGTGTAGATTCATATAGTATTATTATAGTTTTATTCAGTAAGAGTAATACCAATGACATATAGCATACAACTGGTCATTTTTGCACACAATAAATATTTAAGACAACAAAATACTAACGGCTATTGTGTCATCATTTTTTTAACCTGTGCCAGAGATATAATAAATATATACACCTCTACCTTGGTCCTAGAACAATTTTTATATGTATAATATTAGTCCAGGTAAAACAGCAGCACAGATGAATGAGCAAGCTTAAGCTGAGAAAAATTAATAAAAAGAGAAATTTATACAGTTGCGGTTGATACGTTTAAAAATGTATTTAAAAAAGTGTGATTTGAACGATTAAGCCACATCTCGAAGATGGTCAGACGTCGACCTCGACTGACTAAGTTGGCCAGTATAGTTGATTACTTTAGTAATGGTGTTCTGGCTATTTCCATCAATTATCTTGCACACTCTATCAAATGTAGGTTAAACAAAAGTCAAAAAAATAGCGTTTTCCCTTGTCATGGTATACTGTGTATTTGGTACACCACATTACACCTCAGAAATATTATCTTTCTCAAAATGACAAAATAAATCATATTGATCGCTGCTCTAATAACTTTTAAAAGTAATAATAAACATAAAAAAAATGTAGCTAAACCAAAATATGTTCACAACTTTATTGTTCAGGTTGAAATTATCAAATGCAGGCGAGTCAAAGTGATTAGCAAAAAACATAGCTTAAACACAGGAATTACAACAATATAAAATTAAGTTATGTGACATTATCTTAAAACTTAGTGTCTTCATTGAATTCAATTAATATTTTACAAAAGAGGATAAATAACTTGTTTGTGTTTTTCAGTTAGTCCTACACTATTTCTTTTCAAAAGAACTTATAAAATTTAATTGGAAAATAGAACAGTACTTAAACTATTTACCAGTTAAGTTTAAAATAATAATGGTGTTTATGTATTGTACCTTTAAAAAGTTAAACTTTTATGCTGACATTTTAGTGATCTATAAATGTTTGAATCAATGTAAAACAAAAATAAAAAGTGAACCCATTATGAATTATTGGCCAATGTGTTAATCTGTCTCCACTTTTTTACATTCTAAATTAAGATTAATATTATAGGCTTAACATTTTATTGGTGACGCTTTTACCAATAACTGAGTTGCTTAAAAATCTTGTGTTTTTAAGTTACTTAACTGATTAAGAGGCGAACAAAAATTTGAACACTTATAAAACCATTTGTGTAAATTTATAATTGCGTTAAATCTCCATGTAACTATACAGAAACTATTTTCTTAATAGAATTGTTACAAACTAATAAGAAACATTCTATTTTTGTAAAATTGTATTATATTTAATTATATTTTACTTGATTGAAGCACTTGCATTACTTATGAAAACTAAAAAAAAAAATAACATATAACAAGACGGTATTATAACAATGTAATATTTATGCACTTCAAAATATTAACTATAAATAATACTCCTTAAAGTTAAATCAATTGATGAAATAAAAGTAAATGTTTAGCAAAAAATTATGCGTGTAAATGAGTTGCCTATTTGGTTCGCCTTATTTCGCGACTATGATATAGACTAATACTTATCGACATTAGAGTTCAAATGAAAAAAGACTTAGAAAAAAAAAACTCATTCCAAAAAAATGGATTATGATTTCCTCGTGTGATGGGAAATGCAAGTAAAACGATATATCATCACGAATATAATTTGTATAAAAACGATAACACAGAAGAAATGTGGTGTAAACTCCTGAAACGATAATGCATTCAGATAGACTATCAGAGTGCAGTTCGTTTCCTACATAATTAATAGTATAAAAGTGTGAGCAATCCGTTGTACAGACACACTCAACATTGAACCCAATATTTTCTTGGAATAATTCATTAAAGAAAAATCCCCCTTAAAAAAAAAAAACATGAAGACCGTCTTCGTTGCCTGTGCGGTTGTGTGTCTTTTCACACTGAGAGTAAGTAAACAATACAGTTCATTATGACTCCTCAACAATTGTTAAAAAAGTGTTTAATTTGTTTTTCCCAATGTTTTTCTAGAGCACAAACGCACAATGCGCCTTACCAGCAGCACCCTTATCCCTCCCAGCAACACCCGTTGGATCTCCTCTCCCGTTGGCCTCCTTACTTCCTTTGCTCAGCAACCCAGCCGCTTTACCTTCAGTCCCCCCTACAGCCATCGTTTGCCTTTTGACCACCCTCGCCAACAACCCAGCTCTCTTGCCCACCATCCCTCCACCAGTGCTCATTAATTTGCTCACTTTATTGGCGTCCAACCCGTCCTTGTTGGTCGCTATCCCACCCAATGTACTCATCGCCGTCCTCGCCGAATTAGCCGCCAACCCGGCAATCGTCGCCTTAGTCCCACCCTCCATCATCCTCGGTCTCGTCAAGGCCATCGCTACCGCAGCCCCAGCTCTGTTGCCACTCATTCCCCAACCTGTTCTGTTGGCTCTCTTGGCCCCCGTGTTGCCAGCTCTTGGTCTGCCTTCATCGTCTGCGCCAGTTGTCGCTAGCTTGTCCATCCCCGCCGCACCAGCACCAATCATCGCTCCCGCCCCGGCTCCAGGCCCAATCGTCGTCCAACTGCCAAAGAAAACCGTATCCAGAACCCCAATCGTCGTCCCAGGCGGACCAGCTCCCAACTTACTGCTTAAGCTGCAACAACAACCGTCTTGTGGCCCGACCATCCTGCCAGCTTGTGCTCCAGGTCCGATCATCATCAACGACAGCCAAAACTCACACAGCGGTACGATCACCAACGCTCCAGCTCCACCACCAGCCAACATCGTCGTGTCCCTGCCAACTCCAACGCCCAGCGCACCCATAGTGTTGCCGCCCGCACCTTTGCCACAAATCTTATACAGCCCAGGCTCCAGCTCCAGCACCCCAGACATAGTTTTACAAGCCCCATCTGGTCTACCGAACTTGTTTGTCGCTCCAGCCGCCCCAGCTTGCCCACAGCCCTATTACGCACCACCCCCATGCCAACAATTGCCTGCCTTGCTCGCCACTGTACCAAGTGTGCCTTCTTCCATCTGCGGTTGTTAAGAACTGTTTCGGTCTAAAACCTTTTGACTACTTATATTTTGCATAATTCAAAATATTGTGTAGAACGTTTTACGACAAATTGTTGCGGTTGTAAAAAGACTGTTCTGATTGTTACCCTATATTATTTCTATTCTCAATACATTGCGGATATCATTAAATCAAAAGAATTATTATTCTATTGTAATATTGTTACTGCTAAAACTGTTTAATCATTTTCAATAAACGATAGCCACAAATACTATACACATTGTTGAAAGTGTTATTATTTTGTCATCCAAAGCACCATAAGTATTGGTTTGTGATAATTTATGCCTTATTTACTCTTTACATTCTTTTTGACGAATTTAGCTATTATTTTTAAAAATTTTTCATACCAAGTATTAAGGTTTTTTTTTGGTGATTATAATCAGATTCATAGTCAATAGTCACATATATCACTTATGTATGATAATATTCAATACATTTTTTTTTTTTATTAATATTAAAATTACATATTATTATGATCGTTGTTGGCCTATTTTATTTACTACATTTGGGTATTGTTTTATTCTATTGTGTGAGTTATACGGCTACTGTAACTACCATTGTTAATTAGCTCAAAATTTTAGTTCGTTAACATTACATTGTTTCTAACAACCACAAGACGGGGGACAAGGTATCGAAGCAAGTACGGGTGGCAACGGTGGACATGGTGGAGGGATTGGGTAGCCTGGTTGTGGAGACAATGGTGGCTGCGGCATAGTGAACAACTTAGGCGGGAGAGGTGGTGACTGCAGAACAATGTCGGCGAAGCTGCAGATGTCACCAGGGTTGTAGAACACTTGTGGCAAAGGTGAAGGTGGCAACACTATAGGAGGGCCGGCCGGATTTGGCGAGGGCAATTCCAAGATAACACTCGAAGGTGGTGGCGCCGGTGCACATGTGATAGTGGGGTCTTTGACTTTACTGTTGTCGTTGATGATTATCGGTCCGGAGCAGGTGTTGCCGACGACTTTCGGGGGCTGAGGAGGAGCTTGGCAGAGTTTCAGTAGCAAATTCGGCGATGGACCGGCTGGAAAAACGACCGGTGCTTTTTGCAACGCCACCTTGGGCAACTGGACGACTATTGGCGGTGTGTTGGGTCCGGCCACGATGGTCGGTGTCGGTGCCGGTGGCAGGGACACTTGGGCTTGAATAGTCGTAGAGGTCGCTGGACTGGTGATACCTTTGGCTGCCAAAAGAGCGGTCAAGAAAGCCTGGAGGATGTTGGCCGGCACGACGGTCGACAATACGGGCAATAAGGCTAGAACAGCTTTGACCAGACCGAGCAGCGTGTCGACCGGTATGGCTTGCAAGACGGCCGGGTTGGACGCGACGAATGCGAGCAACTCGATAATAACCTTTGGCGGTACACCGGACAACACCGCAGGGTTGCACACGATATAGTTCAACAGGTCCAGCAGTTGTGGCAACGGGAGTTTCGTAATAGCACAAGGCGTACTAAGCAGGGCGATAACAGGATTCACAGGTGGCGGCACAACAGGTGGTTTCACGACAGGTGGTGGCAGACACGGGGTTGGCAAGCATGGTGGAGGCAAAACTGGTGGTGGCAGACATGGTGGGGGCAAAACTGGTGGTGGCAGACATGGTGGTGGCAAGACAGGTGGGGGCAAGACAGGTGGTGGAAGACATGGTGGTGGCACAACAGGTGGCGGGGGCAAGGCAGGTGGACATGGGCATGGCGGGGGCAAGGCAGGTGGACATGGGCATGGTGGGGGCAAGACTGGAGGTGGGGCCGGACTTGGAGCTGGGCTTTTGCTAAGTAAACTCAACAATTCGAGGAGTTCTGGTAACTGAGAGACCGACGGATTCACCGGGGGAGAGGTGCACGAGGGTGGCAATGCAGGTGCTCCACAAAGTGGCACGCACGCACCTTCGACTTGAAAGCCCTGGAAAACGAAATTGCCACAACATTATGGGAACACGTTAAACATTGCAGGACATTCAACATGTCATCGTCGGTGTGTGAAAAAACTTACCTGAAATTTCACAACGCACAAGGCGAACAATCCAATGAACGTCGACGCCTTCATGATGGTTTCTTTTTACCACTTACAAATGCTTCGGCTGTTCAACTGTGATTCTGCTGCTGAAATGCGTTTCTTTTATACGGTCTTGTTTATTTACCATGTCCGTGTTATAAATTGATATAGATTTTATATAATATTTGTTTGTTTAATCTATATGTTCGATAATAAAACCAACAAACAATAAGACAACATTATCTTTAATAGCGAAAAATATTACCGTGTGATGATTACAAATCAAACGTGAAATTTTTTCCCAATGTGCTACGTTTTTACGTTTTAATTATCGGCATGTTTTTTTATTTTTAAATTAACAACAAACCAAAGTATTATCCGTCCGATATCGGAAGTTATAAAAAGACCAGCGAATAACAAACAAATCTCATTCGTCATAATACAGTTCCCAGTTAATCAAGTATATTATTATTAAAAAAAAAAAACAGCGACAGTCGTTGATTTTTTTTGTTTAATAAATAATGTTTATTAAAAAAAAAACGCAGCTGAGTAATATTACTTAGACACCCAATTAGTGATAAATAGAAAAAAAATCTAGTTTTATAACATTAAGCGGACTTCGTATCCCCATATTTATTAAGGAGATAGGTATAGGCAATTTTTTCTAAATTTTAATTTAAACGTTAAGCTCTGATGTGTACAATCGTAGACAATATTGAAAATAATGAGAACTTTATCTAGATTATCTCGTCGACTTTTCTTTGTATTATTAATCCAACATTCACATTTTGTATTTTAATTCTGACATTTTTTCATGGCTTCATTGTTTCTTGAATGCTTAAATTCCGTATACGTTTGTCGAGAATGGCCTTGGTTTAAAAAGAGAGTAGACGGTATAATGAAAAAAAGAGCGCTGTGTGTTAAATTTAATAATAAAAAAAAAAAAATTAGATAAAACGCAATATATTATTTTGTTAGTCTTGTTTGAAACATTTCAGATGCGTTCATAATAAAAAAAATTGTATTTGTTTTTTAAATAAATCAACAAAACTACACGGTTTTTAGGACAAATTAAAAGATTATTTTTGAGTAGGTAAGCATTTATTTCCAAAGTGACATGCGGATGGGTAACATCAATATTAAGCAATTTTAATGAATAGTGTGTGTGTGTGTGTGTGTGTGAATAATTATTAATGCATGTATTGTTGATACTACTCAACACACATCTGTTTAATTTATTTTTGAAAAATATGACTAATTACAGTATGCTTAATTTATATAACCACATACAAGTAATCATAGTAATCACTTGTTGATGTATTGTTTTTCATTTTACACATTGTACGTTAAGGGACTTAATAAGACTACAAGAAGGAATAAAAAAACGATGTTTGTGCGGTTTCTTCAATGTTTTTTTTTTTTGCAGATGTCTTCCACGTGTAAAACAATTGAGTTTTAATTGTATTTTTTTCTTATGAAATCTTATTCTTTATATCTCGGATAGGTCTACTGAAGAATTCGAGTCGTTTACGCGGCGATAACGTTCGGCATTGCTCGAGCATAATATTTTCTATTTTTATTACGATTATAAACGGTTAATACAAATCACGTTCCTGGCGTATCTGAGTGAGAAGGCGCTTCTTCCATTATCGTCCAGCCAATTCCTGAACGTTTTATTATTATTTCTGAACCACACGGCGCACACAACACCGTCGGTTATCGGCTATCGCACGTTATATAAGCCATCGCAGGCGTCTTTTGCACCGCACATTCATATTGCAATCGTCATCGACCGGCAAAACGTCTTCGCGGGATGAAGAGGTCGACACTGGTTGTCTTGGCGGCCGTGTGCTTGCTGCAGTTTAAGGTATATACAATACAAAATATAACATACACAATAACGTTGAATAACACAAATGAAACCCGTACAAACGGTCGTGTCAACTCAAAATTGCCGTTGTTGTGATGACTGTGCGCAAAACGGATGGCAATGATAAAAAATATTTAAAAAAAAAAAAAGAGTGACAATATAATATCCGTTTTGTGATGAAACAAATATATTAGCTTGACAGAAGACTGTTTATAAAAAACTAATAAAAAGTTATAATTTTTTTGTGTGTTTTAGAGTTCCGACGGCGCTTGTCCGAACGCACCCGTCGAGCCCGACAAGTCTCAGCCGCTCGTCGCCCTGCTGTCCACACTGTGCTCGACGTCCACGTTGAACGCGCTACCCGAACCGGCGCTCGGCAGCATAGTGAACACTCTGTCCACCAATCCGCAACTGTTCGGCTCGTTGACACCGGACGCGCTGTTGACGCTTCTCAACGCCGTCGCTTCGTCGCCCGGCGTGTTGAACCAAGTGCAGCCCGCCGGTTTGCTCGCCCTGCTGGCCGCCATATCGTCCGCGTCGCCGTCCGCCATCGGCTCGCTGCCGCGGTCCGTGGTGTACCCGCTGTTGAACACCCTGTCGGCGTCCGGCCTGCTGCCCAAGCTGCAGAACGCCCAGTCTTCGGCCGCCCCCACTTTCGTCGCCAAACTACCGCCGCTGCCGGCGCCGCCGCGGCAAGTCATCGTCCCGGGCCCGGCGCACGGTCCCATGATGGTGACGTTGCCCAAAAAGGCCCAGCGTCCCCGTCCCATATTCATTCCTTCCGGCCCCGCGCCGTCCATTGTGGTGTCCATCCCCGAGCTCAGTCCCGCGCCGCCGCCGCTGATCATGCCCCAGAACGGGCCCGGCCCCATAGTGATCAACGACCACCCCGGCGGCTACGCCCCGCAACCCATCGTCGTGCCGGCACCCGAACCGCCGTCCATATACTTCACCACGTACCCGGCCAAGTCGTGCTCGCAGGCCTACTACAACCCGGCCACGGGACAACGGTACCCGCAGTACTATTTCCAGTCCGGCCCGAACACGCCCAAAGTGTTCTTGACCACGTTACCGCCCGGCGTACAACCGCCACAGTGTGCGTCGTCGCCGCCGTCGCCGTCGTCGTCGCTGCCGCCACTTACCAAGAACTGTTGTTGACCGTGTTCGTTCCTAGTGTTGTCGCTAACTATCGCTAACTGTTTTTATTGTAATTTTATTTTTTGTTAATGTTTTATTTGTACTTTTAAGTTATTATTTGGCGCATATGATCATATAATAAATCACTTTCGCCAATCTCATATAATATACTGCCAATTTATTAGCTTGGATGAAAAAAAACAACAAAAGTTATTATTTTTTTGGTTTTTGGACTAAAAAAATCTGTTTTTTTAGCTAAAAAAAACCGTTTTAGTATAATTAGTTTACATTTAACTGGAAAACTAGTAAAAATATATTATTTATAACGCGATGCCCGTAGAAATAGTGATTACTTATCATGTTTTTGAAAGTAATTTTATCACTAATTATTATTATACATATCAAATGCCTTGCGTTTGTTGTCGGTATAGTTTGATCCTTTTGGCCTTCAACCTGTTTTGATAGACTCTATCGAAAGCAGGTTCCATTTCTTAAGACATTATTGTCAAGATAAAATTGACCAAAAACTCTGTAAGTACATAATATATTAGCTTAGGTACTAGTATATTATATAACACAAAATTACTGGTGTAAAACGTGGCCACCAGAAATGGACAAAACGTAGATTACATATTATATCAATTATTTTAATGATTAATAGGTTTTTTCTGTTGAAATAATATGTCAAATGTAAAAAAAAAAACATCAGGTTACATTAACAAGGTATGATTAATCTTTTTTTTTTTATGTTGAATCCAATATAAACAAGTTTATGTGTTGTATCGATTCCTATCTATGTATGTAGTATTAATAATGTCTACTATAAAATACCGTTTACCTCAAAATCGGTATAGTTTATCAGATTGCAATACTAGCAGGGTTGTGTTATCATAACATATTGGGCTTTACTGTAAGTTATGAAGAGGTAATGGATTTTTTTTTTTTTGTAAACAATGTTCCGGTTGTCCAAAAGGAACCCACGAAGACTGTAAACGAACACTTGATCTAAATACATAATCGATGGTGTATGCATTAAAGCAAAAAAACCTGTTGACATTATTTTGGTAGCTATTTTTCGAAGATTAATATGTACGAATATGTATATTATATAAATTATTTGGCGAATTATATTTTTAAAATATTCTGGAAAATGTTTGTTGAATCGTTTCTCTTAAAAAAGTTCAATAATAATTGATAATAATTTTTGACAAATTTTTTAACAATCAATGTGCATTGTTTGTGCAACGTTATTCATTAAAGCGTTTTTTCTTTTAATTATTTGTATTATTTTTCAACTGTTGTTCTGGTGACACTCAAAACTGACTAATTTTTGAATAGTTGTTTTCGAAAAGTACTTAAAAGGCTAAACGGATTGGCCCAAATATATATTATATCTCTCGAAGAACGGTCAAAGCGTTTAGTCTGTAGCGATGATGACGATGAAAATAATTTATGATGGATTACTTCTACATAAACAAGGTGGTGACCAGTTTAAAATTCGTTTAACGTTCGTTTCTTGAGATTTATGAGCATGAGTAGCGTTTGTCTTGTGTGTTTATTATGTGTCGTGAAATATAAACTGCAGTGTGTCAGTTTTAGTGAAAACTACCAACATAATGGGTCAAGTACACGTGGCTCGTTGGTCAAGTGCATGTGGTACATTCACTTATGTGATGTTTTCCTATCGGTTTTGATATTATCATTAGACGTTCAATTCCCTGGTTGTCCAAAAGGAACCCACGAAGACTGTAAACGAACACTTCAAGTATTTTAAGACTATAATTTTTCTTGATCTAAATACATGATTGATGGTATACGCATTAAAGCAAAAAAAACTTGTCGACATTATTTCGGTAACTATTTTTCAAAGATTAATATGTACAAATATGTATATTATATTATTATGTTTATATGTGGTGTATTTATATATGCATGTGGTACATTCACTTATGTGATGTTTTCCTATCGGTTTTGATATTATCATTAGACGTTCATTAAAAACTAAAAAACAGCGTTGAAAAATTGAAAAAATTCACTTCTCGAGTTTTGATTATTAAACACAATTGTGCCGTACAATTATTGTGCCACACATGATTGGTATTAGACATACAAAAAGCATTTTGTCACATGATCCAAGGCGCCTTTTTGTGAAACATCCTTCGCCGGTTGTTGTTTAAACAACAAACAGATAATAATACACCAAATAAACGGTGCATCGAACCGTACCGCACGCAATCAACGCACGTTATATTCGATTGTTGAAATAAAGATTATCCATTGAGATATTGTCGAACGCCCAAACAAACACACCGAATCGCGTATCGAATGCTTTACTATAATAAACAAACAAACAGACCAAAAAAAAAACCAAAGTCGTATAAAAGGACGACCTTTCCACAACAGAAGCACAGTCCAGTTTAGGCGGCGATCTGAAACAAACCAAAAATGAGGCGGTCAACGTTCATGGCGATTTTAGTCGTTTGCGTTATCAAATTTCAGGTGAGAATAATAATGTAGTGACAATACTTAAATCCTTTTGGGTCAAAATTAGCCAACGACGAGCCCCATTGACGTTTGTTTATGTTTAAAATCGTTAGTTCGGTTTTTTTTGCCGACAGATAGCGTTGCGTAACGAAATACGTTTTAACCACAATCGATAAATGATACCAACATGAATAACCTGTTGATTTGTTTGCCCGCAGGGATCCGATGCCCAGTGCGCCTGTCTGCCACCGCCTGTCGGGCCGCCACCGCCTGTCGGGCCGCCACCCGTGAATCCTGTTATCGCCCTGCTCGGTACGCCTTGCGCTATTGCCAAGCTCACGTTGCCACAACTGCTCGACCTGTTGAACTATATCGCGTGCAACCCTGCCGCGTTGTCCGGCGTACCGCCCAAGGCGGTCGTCGAGTTGCTGGCTCTCTTGGCTTCGAACCCGGCCGTGCTGAAAGCCACGCCGGTCGCCACGCTGCTGGGTCTGGTCAAAGCCGTCCAGGCCTCGTTGCCCTCGCTGTCGACCGTCGTGCCGGTCAACGCGCTGCTGGCTTTTTTAGCCGCGCTCTTGACCGCTAAAGGAGTTCCCTGTCCGGGCGCGGGTCCGCCGGTCCAAGCCCACGTGTCACTACCGCCGGCACCGGCGCCGACCATCGTGGCCGGGCCCAGCACGCCGCCAATAGTGGTCCAATTGCCCAAGGTGGCCCTGCGGAAACCGCCGGTGGTCTTGCCGGCCGGTGCGTCGCCGAATTTGCTGCTGAAACTCTGCCAAGCTCCTGCTCAGCCCCCGAAAGTCGTCGGCAACACCTGTGCCGGACCGATAATCATCAACGACAACAGTAAAACCAAAGAGCCCACCATCACGTGTGCACCGGCTCCGCCGCCCTCGAATGTCATCTTGGAACTGCCGCCCCAACAACCGGCCGGACCTCCTATAGTGCTGCCACCCGCACCGCTGCCCGAAATATTCTACAACCCTGGATCGCTGTGCAGCTTTCCCGACATAGTTTTGCAATCTCCGCCTCCTCCGCCCAAGCTGTTCACTCTACAGGCACCGCCTTGTCCGCAACCTCGCCATCCTTGCCCTCCGCCGTGCCCACCGTTACCGCCCGTACTCGCCTCGGTACCCTGTCCCCCGCCTTGTGCTTGCTCTTGTTAGAAACTTTATAGTTGTCTCGACTGACTAACATACTGATTACTTGTAATACAATATATATATATATAGTTGTACTGTTGTCCTGTAAACGAAATCTGATTAAACACTGTTCTACTATTACCCAAGTTTGTCTGTTGAATTTCACCATCCGATACTGTTCATTTCATTGGCAAAGTTCGTTATGGACACTGTGGCTTTATTACCGCAATAATTCTCCTTCATCAAACTGCCCTACTTATCCCATATAATAGTCTGACGATCAGTCATACTGTGTCTCACAACTCACTCGTCTCCAATTCTCTAACCACAACACACTTAAGAATGTGTTTAATTATAACATATGTTGTAATGTCTTACTGAAAATGCAATAAATAAATTGGTTTATGCTTGCTAAATATGATATCTTATTTGGGAAACGGTTCTTATGTAAAAAGATAAGCAAAATTATTTTAGTGTGTTTTAGGTAGAATAAATTTGTTTTTAGGCGGGGCAGTAAAAAAATAAAATAAAATTTTAGCCTTTACAGCTGATGTTTAGTTTGTGTAAAAAAAAACTACTAGTAAATGTTTTGAAAATTAAATTTCAAACGAAATGCGTGGCAATTAAGTTTTAAAAACGCCTTACTTTATACAGCCTGATAAGGATGAAATAATTATAAGAATCAATTGATTAAAACAGAATTAAGCGAGTGACACCTAAACGGCACCTACTTATAATTATTTTTGGTTAGCATTTGCTGAAAAGGTTCTGTAAACGATAGCTCAGTTTGATCAAATTTAAAAAAAAAAACACCAAAACTCATTTCTTCCAAAATGGTATTTACTTAGAACTGTCCATCAACAAATGGCGTCTACTGTGTTAAAAAATATTTTCTTGGTTACTCTAACTGTGTATAAGTAATACAATTATTTGACAACTTTGACAATGAATCAAAGGCAGTTATATAATTAAGTTACATAGGTGCGAGCCTTTGCATATAGTTACCCGCTTAAAGTCTAAGAAAAGTTTAATCTAATGACAGATACATGACCGGTTAGATGTGTGTGAATGATGCTGTTGATTGGTGCTGACCAATTGAACTCTACTAAATCTCAATCGCACATCAGTTGATACGATTTTTAGAAAATATCCATTACCTTAAGAAACCAGAAAAAAAACTCTTAAAACAAACTGTACCGTCTTACCAATTTCAAATAAGTATAAACAGTTTAAATAAAAAATATTTCAAACAAAAAGTTATTGATTTTTCTGAGTCGTTTAAAGGATGATAATATATTTTTGAAATAATAATTTTGTTACACGACCAAATAAAGATAGGTACCTACATAATAATACCGTTGCGTTGTGTGTTATATCAGTTATAATCACCAAAAAGTATTGTTTGATTTGAACATATAAAAATTATCTATCAAAACAATGTGCTATCTCGCTGACTATCCGGAACACTTTATTTCTGCATTTTCTCTTAAACCAATCGTCATTTGTTTTAGCGAACAGTGCTCTGTTTGGTGTTCAACAATCAAACTACATTTGGCCTATCGGGTAAGCGTTAAAAACACAAATACAATTAAATGTGGAAATATTTGTTTTAATATATATTTTTATATCACTCGGTTATATACTCATAAAAAACCAAAATTAATTATTAAGATAACATGTACTATTGTGGCTTAATTATTAGTTTGATTGGGTTGAATGAAATTTTTTTTGGGCAATAAATAATTTGACTAAATTAAATAAATATACAAAATTTAGGAGTACAATAACACCGTTTGATGCTTTGACCGAGTGCACTATTTTTGTAAATTATTCTCATAACAAAAACTTAGTCAGAGCACCAAATGGTATTGTTTTTTATTTGAAATGAGTTACAAACGTACATTTCTGTTCCTAAATGTTGTAAAGGGCTTTGCCCGTAAATATATATAAATAAATAAATAAAATAAATAAATTTATAATATATATATTTATCTTTCTTGTTCTTTCTAATGAAAACAAAAATCTGATGTAATGATTTGTGACAACAGACTTTTGCCAGGCCAATATTATTATTGTTGTACGTTTAAAATTGTGTACTCAGGTAATTTTTTTTCCATTATAGTTTTGGCAAAAGCAATGAGTGGCGAAAACGAGTAGCCGTGATAAAATATATATATATATATGTATTCGAATCCAACTCGGAGGACATTTAGGTGTAACAGAATAATAATTGGATTTCGGTTGACACAGGTCGGGGACAATTGATTTTTTAACACACCACGGAGAGACCCATAGACTTGACATAATTAAATAACGGCGATACATTTATTACTTAAATTTGTATATATTTTTTTTTTATTCCATTCGGACACCGACATAAAAACAAACCCAAGAACATATTAATGAGTATTTTTACTTATATATTATAAATATATTATTTTAAACCAGTTTTCAGTAAGCCACAATATGAAATGGTTGACATTGACTTTCTTCGTTGTGCTGTGCCTGTATAAACTTAAGGTAAGCATCATATTTGTATAAATTATACATAAAAATATATGTGTGTGTGTGTGTGTCTATAAATATAATTATACATGTTTGCGTTTACTCATAAATTTAAATAAAACCTGGTTTTTTATAAGTAAAATAATTAAATCATTATAGTATACTTTCTTTGCGAATATATTTAAATATAATGCTTTGAATATAATAATATGACAGTTTGTATATGCGTATACTAGGAACAGTATCTCGTTGTACCATTTGAAAATTGAAGTACACAAAAGTTACAACAAAAAAAAAACACTTTTTATTTACTAAGCTAGGACTAATTTTCGAAATTAAGTCGGTGGATAATATTATTAAATAGATTCAAACAAGTTAGTGATATTACCAAGTCATAAAAAATCTGTCCGCGACTGTTGTATTGTTATTAATATATGAAACAAAAGAAATAATTTAAAAATACAAACAAAAATTAAGTTTTTGTAATTACATGCATATTACAAGACGTTCGAATAGTCAAGAAATATTAGCTGCTCATTTGGGCAACGTTTGTATTATTATTATTTTTTTTTTTTTAATTAAAAACACAGCTGTTCCGATTAGGCACACTGTAATATTTTATTTTCCATTGCGCAGATAGCGTTTTGTTTTATTTAACTTTTTGTTTTGGTCAACGAATGTTTTGATTTTCAATATCACATTAAGACACCAAAGAATGAGAAAACAAATTCGGTTGTCATCAATTTCAGCCGATAAACGCCAACGGTCAAAATAAACCTCAGGAAACACTTCCCGTTATTTTTAATTTTTTAATCAGCGAACGTTTGTTATTTCATATATTTTTTATTTACAATTATAACTCCGGTTTTGATACCGAATTGAAAATAACGCCATGAATGGCATTCACACACTAGAATGATTATTGTTTGACAAACGCACACGTTATAAAAATTATATTTTGTTTATACTTGATGACTTTTGGTTTTCAAATAGCATAACCCTGTTTAACTTCAAATCATGTTTTATATTTTAACTTCTACTCATCTTAGCTTATCCCACACGAATGGAGCAGTCAGCTAAATCCTCTCTAACTGTTCCTCTTTTTTATATTCACTCCGAGCATTACTATATTTTTACTTATAACACCAACTCTTCTTCTTCTACTCCCACTTCTAAAGCTCTCTTCTCTAAATCGACTACTTTGTTTTCTTATTTTTAATTGACACTTCCATTCCAACTCTATCTAACCCATATGGTCTGCACACAGTGTGTCAACAGCACCTTTTTGCCATACATCAGCCACGTCAAGTCCACGTTTTTTTTCTCTCTTTGTGACATAGATCATATAAATACCAAACAATATAATAAACAGATGTATATATTTGCTTGTTTTTAGACCGTAAGCTGTTCAACGGACGAGTCGCAAGACGTTTCTGCTAACGTCCCACAAGTGTCGACCCACGTTGAAATAAAACTAATATGCTCTTCCGTGCAATCGATTTTGGCTATACCACATGTAAAAGCCGCAATAGCGGTGAACACGTTGGCGACCTATCCGTTCTTATCGTCAGACTCTCAAACTACTGAAATAGCAAATTGTCTGACGGCGTTATGCGAGTCACCGATTTTGTTCAATCAAGTCCACCCTGAATCGATTGTGGCCTTAATCGACCATCTGAACTTGTCCTCGTCGTTGCTGCAATCTTTGTCCACGGCGACAATCGTCAAACTCCTAACCGCTATAAGCACAAGCCCGAGTGTCCAGAAATGTCTTCCTTCGTCTGCTGTCGTTTGCTTGCTAACCAATATAGCCATCAAAAACCCGTGTGCGTTATGCGAGCTCAACCCTGCGGTCGTTCTGACGTTGTTAAAACCCATTTTGAACCCTAAAGAATTCGGCAAACTAAATCCAACCGACGTAGCCAATTTAATCGACACTTTGATCAATTCCCAATGCGTACTGCTAGAGCTGTGCGCCGAAATGGTCGAAGATTTAATAAAACAGCTTGTGGAGAAACCGCACAAGTTAGACAAAATACTAATATCGAAATTGGTCCGTTTGCTGAATAAAATTTCAACCGCAGCTCCGTCTCTAATCAGTTCGATAAGCGCTGAAGTGCTTATTAAACTGTTCATACAAATCCAAGGTTGCATCAAGAGTTTGTCGGCGGAAACTCTCATCGACTTACTGGCCATCTTTGGTTCGTCTCCTACTCTGTGTTCCATTACTAAATGCGAACTGATATCCGAATTATTAAACGCAGTGCAAACGTCTGGAATACTGGACTGCGTGCCTCAGATTTTACTTCAGAAACTACTAGTTGGCTTGTCTTTGTCCGAGGAAACGCTTAAGACCATCAAACCGGAAGTGTTGGTCAATTTGTTCATCGAGATTAATGCTATATCGCCTGACTTTTTATGCAATTTACCGTCTTCTACTCTCAAGATCTTCGCGAAAATTCTGGCTAATCCCATTACAATCAAGAAACTGCCTCCAAAAACAACAGCTAAGCTATGTGAACTCGTTAGCCAGACTCCGTGCTTGTTGACCAAACTGGCGGCAGACGACATAAAAGCAATGGTGATAGCCTTAGTATCGAACGTAGATGCGCTAAACGCTTTACAGCCAACGTGCATTGTCAATCTGGTGTACAGCATTTCCAAGGTGTCTCCGATTTTGATTTCGTGCATACCAGAAAAAGAACTACAGTGTCTATTCCAATGTTTAACCCCCATAACAGTGTTGAAGGCGATCCCCAGCTCTATATTTGTACAGTTACATACTACTCTGTCCGTATGTCCTGAAATATTGAATCTAGTGCACGCGGATCTCCTTAACAACATCCTAAAAACGATAACAGAGTCAAACAGTTTACTGCTGGCGATCCACAGTAGCGTTCATATGAACGTACTGACGCATATATTTACAAGTAAAATTTTATTAGGAAAGATCCGAACGGAAGTGTTGATAAATTTATTGATTAAAATCGGATGTAATCCGCCGACAGATGTGTTGTGTTTGTTACCTCCTTCTGTAATAGGCGACGTCGCTAAATTTCTCTTTGCCGACACAAAGGCTTTGGCAACGCTCAAGTTGATAGATATAGCGAATCTGATACACTTGCTGGCTAATTGCCCGAGCTTTTTGGCGCAAATTCCTGTGGACAAACTAGCCGTCGCACTGGACTTGGCCGTTTCGGAGAAGATTGGCCATAACGGCTTGTCGATAGGTATCAAAATCAAATTACTCTGCGCCATACACACCTTCTGTCCAGGGATATTCGACTCGCTGCAAGTCAAGACGCTACAAAATTTCACTGCCACGCTGGCATACGAAAACAAGCTGGCCGGATTACCCGTCGATGTGCTCACACAACTGGTCACGATCGTGTCGAGTTGTCCCTGTTTATTTAAAGGATTGAATCCAGCAACTCTGCAAGCTTTACTTGACGTTTTGTCGAATAGTCCACAGGCTATGGTTGCGATCAGTCCGAGCGTTTGCATCGACTTACTCGCCTTACTAGGTGAAAATCCTACGATCCTGCAAGCAATTCCAATATCGTCCGTCATCAAGTTACTCTACAAATTGTCCACCGTCAATAAATGCACGTTGGTCACAATACAGGCGACGGTCATCGCAAATATCCTACTGCCTTTGTGCACATTGGAAAAATGCCTCGGACTCACACCGACCGACTTGAACTGCTTGATCGACCTTCTGATTGAATTCCCGTTCATCATAGGCCAACTCCCACCGACCGTTATTTGCAATCTGTTCCAATGCATATCCGACGACTTGAACGCTTTGACGCTGCAAAAATTGATAATCTTGTTGAAAACCGTGTTGGACGTAGCGCCTTCGCTCTTGTCTACCATACCGGCTGCCGTTCGCTGTAAGCTGATAACGTTTTTGGGCTCTCCAGAAGTACTGAGTAATTTGCCGGTCAACTGTTTGGTCGCACTAATCGCCTGCTTGGCAAAATCCACGTGTCTGTTAGCAGATACGCCATCGTCTGTGCTTGTAAATGTGCTTCAACTCTTATCCACCTCACAGGGCGTGGCCAAGGAGATACCTTGTGACGTATACGTCAATTTACTAACCGCTATTGTCCTGCAGCCCAAACTCGTAACAGAAATTCCGGTAACGTTGTTTATTTCTTCCCTGCTCAAACTGTCGTTGGTTTCGCCTCCGGTGCTGCACTCTGTTCCGCCCTCGGTAGTGTCTACGGTTTTTACTGTTGCAATCGAAACAAAAGCTTTGGTCAAACTAGATTCGTCGGATATCGTCTCGCTGCTGACTCTCTTAACCCGTCATCCGTGTTTGCTCACGGCCATTCCGAAAAGCGGATTGAACATTTTGCTGACCTTACTGTTATCCACACCCAATTTACTGGCCACCATACCGAACGCGTTACTGGCTTCGTTCTTGGCCGCACTGACCACCGTACCTTCTGCACTTCACTGCGTTCAACCTGTCGTGTTAATTGATCTTCTTACGTCTTTGGCTACTATCAAACCAGACCTGCTGGGCGGTTTACCTGCCGAGATACTCACTCCGGTATTGAACATCTTCGACTGTCCCAACTTGCAGTGTACTCTTACCAACTCGATTTTCAACGATTTGCTCAACCTGATTCTAACGTTCGAAAATGTTTTCAACGCGTTACCTCTAACCGTGTTATCGTCGACGTTATCCACTCTATCGACATCCTCTTCGTTGTGTTTACCAGAAGAAACCCTGTGTAAACTACTGACCCTATTAGCGTCTAGACCACAAGTAATTTGTGCGTTATCTCCGGGTCTACTTGTATTGTTCGTGGCGAAAACTGTAACACTATTCCCGAATATACTCTGCAAGTTGCCCCAAACAATAGCGGTGAACCTAGTAGGGCCAATATGCACACCGACTGCTTTGAGCACGTTAAAACCCGAAGATATTAACGTTTTGATAGGAACACTAAGCACTCATGCTTGTTTGTTGACCGTTTTACCCACGGCGTTCATTGTGACACTCATTAAGTTTGTGCTAACACACCCTGCGTCGCTGAGCTGTACACCGAAATACACATACAATAAACTACTAAATCAAGTACAATCGCCTAATTACGTACCGGTGACTTGCTCGCCCGACTTGGGAAGTATAAATTACAATTTCAACGACCTTACATATTTCCAAAAGCCTCGACAAAGCGTACGCTTCATCGACGTTGATAACATAGAGAACTCGTGTATGGCTGACAACAGTTTTGGAATTCCTGGAATCGATCAATTTCCTGCCGGTCTTCCAAAAAACGCCAAAATTTCGACGGTCTACGCTTATAAAAAAAAAAAAAATCCACCCCCTAAATGATATAATATTATAACAAAATAACTAGAGTATTGAAGTGTAAAGTTCAGACAATTTAAAACCCATTAAACTCTTTTCATAAAATTAAGGTAACAAAAAACGCGGGCGTTACATCAGTTAAGTTAATGATTTTTTTGAAGGACTGAGGAAGTTTTAAAAGGCTAAAATTTGCACGCTCTCCTTCCATTAGTTAGCACTGATAAAAGAAGTAATAATTTTTAAAAATAGTGACTGTAAAATCTATTACAAAAAAACCAATATTATTATTTTTGCTTAACCATATGATCAAGAAGCACTTTAATACTGTATCGCATTTTTTTTATTAACCAATTCTAATATATTAAATTGAAAATTATCATCATTTTTTTATTTCAAAAGAAGGTAAGTACAATAAAACAACCATAATATAGTTACTTTAATTTTATTTTTGTATTAATCAAGTGTTAAATGTAATTGATATTAAAAAATAATCATATTTTGTATTTTATGTCATACAAATAATTACTAAAATATTATTATATTACATTTGCTATATCACAAACGATATTATTTTTTTACGCAATACTATTTGACATTGACATTTTCATGATGCTTACTATATATAGTAATATATTATGTCAATTTATTTGAATGCTCATTAGGACAAGCCGAACCGATGGAACGCTAATAATAAACATAAGGATGTCCTAGAGCGTCTTAAACTGATTGTTTACTATTGTATTGACTCCTTGACAATGGAACCGGCAAAATATTTGCGAAAGCCTTCGCAATATATTAATTGAGTAATTCAAATAACAATCCGATTAAGTTTGTTATGAACATAACACATGTATTCACTATGGCTTCATTGTTTACCGTTATTTTCAAGTTCTACATTATCTGATAAACGTTAAAAAATGACACGAGTACAAAAAAATAGCGACCTTAGCTGAGTTTAAACAAAAAAAAATAAACAAATGTTGTCTTAATCATATATTTTATTAGCCACCTTGTAAAATCAAATAGCGCAAAGTATGTTTTATATATTATATCGTCATTTCGGAAGGTAATCTTTGTAAAGGAACATTTTATCGACTCGTGGCCACTGACATCCATATTTCTACCACAGGGGAAAGAGCTGGGTGTCGTAAAGAGAGAGAGAGAGTACCTCGTGCACTTACCAGTCGGTCTTTGGCCGTGTTTCTCACACCGTAAAAAAATAGTAAAATAAAAAACATAATATCAGCTTGAGGCTGTGCGTTTCAACCGTTCTTATACTTGAATATCGCCATGCTCAGGGACAAGAACAGCAGTATCCACAACGCGGTGGACACGAAGCCCAGGTAAACGCCGTCGTCCAGCAGGCCCCAACCCCTGGACAGTATGCTGCGCAACGACGTCGTGGCCGTGGTCAGGGGCAAACAGTAGCTGACGTACCACAAGACTTTCGGCATGCCTTCCACCGGCCAGATGACTCCGCTGAGCAAAAGCATCGGGTAGAAACTGCCCATGGCCAATTGGTTGGCATCGCGTTCGCGGTCGCACACCGCGGACACGACGAAGCCGTAGCACATGCCGCACAGGCCCTGCATGAGGGTCAGCACGATCACCAGACCGGTGCGTCCTTTGCATTCCACCCGGAACACGACCAGCATGAAGACCAACGTCAACGCCGCCTGCCCGCATATGATCAAGAGTTGGGTGATCACGTGCGAGAACAGCAGCTCGGTCGTAGTGACGCCGGCCACCCAACTCCTGTCCAGCAGACCTTCCGTCTGCTCTGTAATCAACGACGACGTGGTGTGCGCCACGGCCAAGAAGAACACGATGGTCAAGATCACTCCGGGCGCGACAAAGTTCTCGAAGGTGGGGTTGGAATTCCCGTAGACGGGTTCGTTGAAGGTGACGGGCAAGTCGCCGAGTTTGGGATTTCGACCGCACCTCACGAGCAGGTCCCGTTTGAAGTCGCCGTACGCCGTTTGCAAATACCTAACCAACATCAACCCTATCTGTTGGTTGGACATGTCCAGCCACACTTGCACTTCGCCGTGTTCCATCGTCGCGTTGTCGGCCGTTCCGCCCAAATGCGTGCGCGCAAACAGCGAATCCGAAAAGTCTGCTGCAAAGTGCACGGCTCCCCAAGTGTGGCCCCGTCTGACCGCGTCCAACGCTGCCCCGACGTTCTCGTAGTAGTCCAATATCAACGTGTCCTTCGGCAACGCGTCTAAGTATTTGCAAGACAACTTGCTCTGCGTACAATTGGTGTAGACCGGACATTCTTTGGTCCGCCAGTCCATTTCCGAGTTGGCCACGGCCAGGTGCAAGTCTTTCGGGTCTCTGCCGATGGCCCAACAAAACAGCACCACCTCAATGACGGGCAGCGCGAACATGAACAACATCATCCCGACGTTTCTCCATATTCTCAAGAAGTTCTTCTGCAACAGAGCTTTCGTTTTGCCCCACGAAGTGATGCCACAGCAACAGGAATCTCGGCGCCGCTCTTCCGGCTTTATCTTCAGCACTTGTGCGGCCGTACCGCCGTCACTGTTCGGCTGGATTGATATGACAACGTCTTCGGTTGCAACGCTATCGGGTGGCTCCGGCGAGTCGGTCTCCTCTTCGGCGGTTTTGCTGGCTTTGGCCAGGTCACTTGTTTTCGTTGTCGCCAGTGAAATGTTATTGGAAGTGTCAGCCGTAGTGTCGTCCGAACGTTGTTTTCTGCTCAGTTTCAAGAAAACCTCTTCCAGCGACTGGCAGTCGTACCTAGTCAACAGCACGGCGGGGGACTCTTCGGCCAACAGTCTTCCGTTTCTCATCAACCCGATCTTGTGAGCTTGTCTGGCTTCTTCGATATAGTGCGTCGTGATGATCACCGTCGTGCCGGTCTCGGTTGTGATGTGGACCAGATGATTCCAAATGCTGTGCCGGAGTAAGGGGTCGACGCCGACGGTGGGCTCGTCCAGAATCAACAGTTCAGGGTCGTGCATGAGCGCCACCGCGAACGACACTCTCCTTTGCTGTCCGCCGCTGAGGTTCTTCACCAGACTTGACTGGCCCGGTAGTTCCAGCAACTCCAGCAGGAACCGCGCCCTGTCGATGATTTTCGCGGTTTCCATGCCGAATATCCAACCGAAATACATCATCGTCTCTCTGATCGAGAACTCCCCGTACAGGGCTATCTCCTGAGGCATGTATCCCACCCGTTTGCCGGGCACGCCGCTGCCTTTTTTGCCGGGCTTGCCGCCTAGCACGTAGACGTGTCCCTTGTCCAATCGCCGTCGGCCTACTATGCAGCTGAGCAACGTGGTCTTGCCACAACCGCTGGCCCCGAGCAATCCGTACACCGTGCCTTTGGCGACGGTCATGTGCAGGCTGCTGAGCACGTGGTTGGGTTTCCTGGTCGGGCCGTAGTACTTGAACGCGTGCCGGACGCAAACGGCTTGTTGGATGCAATTCTGGTGTTGAGACGCCGACAGGTGGTCGTCATAGAACGATACATCGTTATTAGACCTACGAAAAATACCCATTTTCGATTCGACCGGTTTATTTGATCCTGGTCGTGAGAAAATGTGGAATTATAAAAAACATTTTGACTCGTTACATTTTTTCTTCGAATAAACACAGCTGATAAAAATAAACTGAAATTATTTATTCTGCGTCCCCGCACGTTACCAGAGTGACATCTGTACGATATTGTATAACAAAATCAAGTAGTCTTACGGTAAGGCGACCGATTAAATCCAACTACAAAGTCTTATCCTCTTGGAATAGGCTTGGCACTTGACAAATGAGGCGCTCAGAAGCCAAACTGATTAACTCCATAAAATTGCATTTTTTCAGGACATGCAGTTAAAGTTATTTGAAACAACGTGTGTAAGTACAATTGCCAATGTACTTTTATATTTTAATTATACGCTTTTTTTTAATCCAACCATGCTGTCGAGTTAATCGGTTTGGCATCTGATGCCCTCTCAATGACGCTTTGATTGTGTTCTATTTCGAATACAAGTATACATTTATATATTATACTTTTAAGATATTTATCGGACTCTTTTGTTAACAAACAAAGTAATTTCAATGGACAGAAATTCAAATATTTCTTAGGCATTTTTTCGGTTGCCTCTAAGTTTAGGAGTTAACCATACATTAACACCACATTTTGTATACATGGGGGGCATTGGCAAAACGTCTACTACTATGTGCGACTTAATATAAACTTGCAGTTGCCCGCGGTTGTTTACAGACAAGGCAAACACAGGACATTGAAATACACTATTAATATGTTTGCGAACAATCGATTTTTGTAAATATTATTATTGCGTATACCCATTGACACAGGTACACCATCGGAGACCTTCGAATGTGTATTATATTGTACAGACGGAATCTATGCGAAATACCGCTCATTAACGTTTTATTTAAACTTGAACGCCATTCAAGGTGGGCACCTCACACCTTAAACACACTCCTCAGTCGATTAACCGTCGTTTTTAATTTCTAAACCGTATATTGTGCATATTTTTTTTGACTTGGTGAGTTTTCTGTAAAACCCATTATAAAATATAAATTATTACAGTGTCAAGGCTCGCAGGACAACAATAAAATGTGCAACGATTCAATTGTTGCGGTTTGTTAATAATTATTTTTTTTAATAAACTGTTGAATTGAGATACCCTTTGTAGCGTACATTGAGCGTAGGATTTAATAAATAAGATAATTTACCGTTGTATTGACCTTTTTATAATATATTATCCCTTTTTAATTTTTATTTTAAGAGTTTTTATGGCCAACCCAATTTGACATTTACACATTTCATGTAAAAATATCTCAGCTTTCTGAAAAAAAAAAAAATATTAGAAACATTTTCAAGTCATGGGCAACAACTTTTTAGATTAAAAAAATAATTTTAATGACTTTTTGTTTCTCGAAATAAAAATTTATTTATTTTTCAGAAAGCTGAGATTATCTTACACGAGATACTGATTTTTAATAATTTTTTTTAGTTGGCTATAAAAATACTTTGAACGAAATGATAAAAAATAAATGTAAGAACAAAACTAAAAATACTTTTTTACGACCATGGCCAAATTAATCGAAAAAAAAAATCCAAAAAAATTTGAGAACATTATTTTTATCGCAACAGAAATGCAGTGTAATTTTTCAAAAAAAAAAAATCCACGGTGGGTCGCTATTTCTTTAGCCCGACAATTAGTGTACTCACCTCCGAAGATGTATGCAACAAACATTTAGATCAATTTTCTTTTGTGGATCAGATAAAAAATGTGTTTAGTTTCTAAAAAAAAATAAATAAAAAACACAGTTTGTTTTCAGTGTAATTATTTTCTTAAACTTAACTCTTTTTTTAAAAAAAATTAATGTAGTTTTATTTTTTGTTTCCAATATATATTTAATAATGATAAAGTATAAACAAATGTATGAAACTTATCGCGCCTGTTTCAGCCATTACTTGAGTTTTATTCAGTTACTATATCCTTGGTGTTAATCGAATATTTAAAATTCAAGTATTAAGATGATTTGGTTTAACATGACCGACTAAACTTTTTATAATCTCAATTAACTTTCACTAAATAATTAATTAATTATTTCTTCGATATAATGACAATAATCAAACTAAAACTTAAAGTGTAAATATTATTTTTTCAAATTATTAATAGGTTCTTAGCTTCAAGTGGCATAGACATATTTCCTTTTGCTAAGGTCACGGCCAATAGGCTCGGTACACATTTTGGTTAATACCTTCCTGTTCTTTCCTGTGTTGGTCCGTCCATAGAGAATATATATTATATATTTTTGTTTTACAGCAATAGCACCTACTCACCTGTATTGGCATTAGTTTGTTATTCGTTAGGTTACATTTTTTTCTCTTTTTTTTTTTATCAAAAAAAGCCAAATTGTACTTATCGAATAAAATACCCATAAGGCGCCTAGGAAGATATTAATGGGTACATTCAAATGCGATTCCGGCATGCCACAGCCTTGTAAACGAAAACTGCGATGAGTTGGCTAAATTCGGTTTTCGCTGAACGACAATGACTTGGTTACAAAACTCCCCAAAAAAAAAACTCATTAATAACCAACAACCGATTTGTCTGTTTTGTTAATTCCAAATTGCTTATGTAAAAATGTCAGTATTGTCTTTTTAGCTCACCCGGTATTTGCTTTGAACTTAAGCTGTTGAACACATGGTAAACTTTAAGGAATTTCCAAAAAAAAAATTATTCGACCAGTTTAATTGACTCAATTACCGCAAAGGCTGGACAAAAATAAGTAAACTCGACCGGGTTATTGCACAAGCCGGCCAATACTTTCACCTGACATAATAATATTATTACTATTGTTATGGTATTGTTACTGTGGGTGCCGCGTTACAATAATTATTGTCAATATTTCTAGGTCGTTAAAAACAAATATACAAAAAACCTAGGCGCTTAAAACGGTTCCAAATCGATTTGGACCGGCGCCAATTACAATGGACTAGACGTTCAAAATAAAAACAGATCTCGAGTACAGCCCACTAAAGCTTAAATAGATGTAAAAGATTATACAGTCTTGTCGGCGGTTTTACCCACTCGGTAAGTATACTGTTTTTTTTTGGGGGAAAAACGTCACTTAAAGCAGTTAATGACAGCGACCAAGACGACCAAGTGTAATAACAAAATTCAACGGGACGGAACAACATTGGTTTTTTTTATAATTACTTGATAAATAATGTTATTACATCTTAAAGTTCAATGTCGAATGTCTGACATGATACAACGATGTGCACAAGCCTAGGTAAATGTTTTGAAATTATTTTAACTGAAACCTAACCTTTCCTAACTTAATTAAAATAATAAATCAATCACATTCTTCTCACCATCTTTTGTTTTTAATTATTTTAGTGTTGTAATAAGGGTTTCTAAAAAATAAATATTGAACTGGCCTAAATAAATGTTCCTGTTAAATGACAAAAATAACCACACACAACTGTAACAGGAAACATTGAGTCTTCTAAGTTGTTCTCTAAAATGTAGTTATGGCAAAAGAAATCAATTGACTTTGAGTCACTTCATTTTAAATGGGTTATACAATGCTGTCATGATATGAGTACTTAAGGCAATCATTTTAACTACTTTGGATGGCTCGAATTTAACATCATTTTAGATTAGAGGTACCCTTTTAATGGTATACCGTATACATTATTATAATTTATGAAAAAAAAAAACAAGTAAATAATTTAATTTAAAAACAACTTTTTTCCAATAGTTTGTATACATGTGGACTGTGTCGACACTTGTCTTTGCCCAGATAGTACTTAATTGTTTATGGGCAATCAAAGACAAATAATTGGCGTTGGGTGTAAACTACATCATAAAACTAAACTTGACTAGCCAGAATTGGAGCGATCGACAGCTATAACGACTAAGCGCTGGCTAGGATGACTGGAAAACAGAAAGAAATTTGTGAAAGAACAGGGTGGAACATATTATAGTCATTGCTAGTGTGCGACCACATACTTAATACAATAAGTAAACAATTGAAGATTGCAACACGAGTACGATTAACCATAACGAGTCAAGGCCGAGAAGGTCCGTTTAACCCCACTCGCTCGACCTAGCCAGAGTAGTGCTGCGCCGGATAACATAGGTATAATATGTAATCACAATGAACACACAAGAAATGTGGCTGACAAAGCTTCACAATAATAATAATAATCGCTTCTGAACTCGCCCAAGCCGACCGGATTCACACTACAAGCTCTACGATAACAGATTGCTCCCCTCCCCCCCCAGCTTATACTTAGGCCATTTTTTATCATTTTTTTGTTCTAATATGGAAAACATTTGAGCAAAACCTCTTGGCCAATATCCAAGAGGAAAGTAGGTTCCACTACAGGTTTCTGTACACAGCGGATAGATCTTTTGAGATAACTTACTTGAGTTAATAATAGTAACTAACAGATCGGTACTAACACATTTAGTAAATCATACAAATTGGGCGACCTTATGTGGAACTTGATCCTCACAACGCTGGATGACCTACCCAATGAAATAAATGTATTATTATTGTAAATTTAACTTATAAAACTTATTATTATATCTTACGAATGCACATTGAACACATTAACAATTTTGGCATTGTGATTGTACCTAAACATGTCTAAATTGACTGAATATTTTACACTTAAAAAATGTATGCAACAAAAATGTTGCAACCAAGTTTGAAAGGACACACGTGAGATTGTATTTATTTGTAAAATAAAATATTTTCAAAAATACTTAATTATTTAAGTTTCTCGTGGAATTGATCACCTGACTGGTTTTTTTTTTAAATTTAGTGTCTGAACTCACGACTTCACCTTTAATCTTCATGTTTAACCCGAGATTTATTTACGCAGTCAATCTACGCATCAGAAAATTTACTTCATATACATAGAAAAAACCCTAAAAATATAGACATTTTTTAATTTATAAATCACTTAAGGTATAAATACCTTAAGCTTTTGAAAGAGTAGTAGCTATACAATGGAAAACTTTCATCACACCCATATTACTAGACTATTTGTCAATAATAATTAACACAACTTTAAAGCATTAGGATTTAACCGGTCGTTACCTACATACATTGAGTGGACGATTCAATCTCGACTACGGTGATAGTAATAAGAAGTGATCTTATTAACTTATAATTATTATCATTATTATTATTGAAACCGATATGGGTCGCGTTAACGCAGTTTATTGGCAGCCAAATTTGAACGACGCCTCTCGATATTAATAATAATTATTATTATCTATTATCATAATAATATGGCTTGTGATAATTAAAAATATAATATTGTGATATTGTAAGAGTGTGTGTGTGTCAGTGCTTGGAGATGTTGTGAAACCGGCACAGTCCGTCCGACGAATATTAGGTAAAAAAACGTAATAGAACGAGACAAAAAAAAAAAAAAAAAAGTTTGTAGGCAATAATATAGATGTTATTTATATGTACATCTTATATTCCGTATTGAGTAGGGAGCCGCTGCGGAATGCATACAGGTATTCGCTACACCACCGTATACCTGTATATTATATTATGTTCAGTATAGGTAACACAATATTAATAGGTGACTTTTGGTAGGAGACGCGCACATAATGCGTGTTGGCCGTGTCGCGGTCGACTCTGCCTCTATCCGGTAATGTAACCGAATTACCGAACGCGGATTTACATTATATTATGTACTATCCTCTGTGTGTGCAGTACAAAATGCACACTGAGAAATCTTAAGAAAAACTGCTAAAAAATGTGTCTTGCGTTAACCGGGTACAATAATAATTACCACTTGCTTTCGACCACTATTGAGTATGGTTTAACGTTGCATTTGTATGCAAGCGCCCGACCGATATTCCTATACACATAAATGCGATAATGTGTCAACGCCTGTAGATTAGCATTATAAACAACACTTCAGGCGACCTACTGGAAATAAATTAATAATATAACAGCCGATTTAATGTCTAATTGAATCTAGGTGTAACTTAAAATTTAAAAACCTCGATACAATTGTTAAAATTTGTAAACAAATAAAAAAAAAACCATAGTGAATTATTGGAAAAAAATTGTATTATATAAAATGTGTATATTTGTTTATAAAACAGTTGTGACTTGTACATCAAATCATATAAGGAAGAGTGTTTTATAATCTAATAGAATATCATAAAAAATATTTTTATCAAAGATAATTAAACATTAGGTTCCTTAGGTGTCAACTCCTTCAGTTAACAGTAAATTTGATCTATTATACGATATTTGAAGCGCTACAATAATTGTTTTAACTAATATTTTTATGTTACAAATAGATAAAATAGTTATACTAATTAGGGCCTCAACTTTTGTAAGGTACATCGAAAGTTGTTTTGGCACCTTGAAGATACGTCATGTAGATAATTTGATATAATTAAAAAATTATCTTTGAAAAATGCCATTAATATGAGCATGATTCAAAATTTAACTGTTAACACGGTTGATTTTATTGTGATAAGAATCATAAAAGTATAAATGATTTATATACAGAAGAGCAAATTGAAAATTATGTATTCATATGGGTGATGTTCATTAGTTTTCTTCTGTGCACTTAAATATACATTTAATATACAACAAATTATAGAACAAACAAAGATAGATAAAAATCCGAGCTAGGTAAAATCAAACGACGGGATAAACCTTGTGCGTTCTAAGAGATTTTGTTTTCTGCTATACTTGAAGACAGTGTCGGGAAGACAATAACAACACAGAATAGACTATTATTTTATAATAATATTTTAATGATTATTTATGCAATAAAACTAGCAAAATGATAAAAAAAAAACAAAATAATGTTTTATTTTATAATTCTCGAGGTCGTTGGCGACAAAATAGGTACGTTCTATCCAAGTTACAGTTTGTGCGAATATTATTGTTCGGTTATTGCATTTAATTTGCGGTAAATTGCTAACTGCCAGCTATGATAATAATAATCAGTTCTAGACGAAAATGATTTCATAATCTATTCAGGTAGATGACGCAAGCAGCTTGTGTGTGTGTATGTATGCTTTAGTCATCATAGGATCGATTCGACATATTATTTCCGTCTAGTTTGTTAACGACACTAGCTAGTGATTACACTCAATTTGACATCTTAAAAAGCTCAATGTAAAAAAAAAAAAATGTAAACATTATCCTCCTCGTTATTACCATGCTATGACGTCCAGTGTTGTCCCCATGTTATTAAAACTAAATAAGTTATTATTATGTTTACCTTGTCGAAAAAAAGATTGAATCTATACTGGAGTTAGGTCTAAGCGTCTGAATCGGCTTAGAAGTGATTAAAGTAGTTTTTAAACGAATATTGCTATATTACTTAAAAAAGAGAAGAAGGCTATTGAAACATTTTATAAAAAAAAATGTGTTTACATATTATGTTTAACAAAATAACAAACGGTTTGAAATCACACACAAGCGTGAAACATTTTTTCAAATATAGTTTAGTAAACAATACAACATAGTTGTAATATATAATGAATATTTTTATCTAAAATACAATTTTCAAATGAAAATTTAACGTTTATGTACTACGTTTGCAAGTAGAAATTGTTTGTAAAACTGAAAATTAGGATTTTTTTGTGTTAAAAGTGGAGCTATTTTTATTTTTGCAAAATGTGTAACTAAGCAACATTTTTTTTCACTGTTTTTCTCCTGTTATAACATTTGAAATCGTTTGAAAATAAATTCTGAAACCAGGAGAAAAGTCAAGACATAGTGAAGTACTATACTACTTTGACACAATGATATTATTATTATATTGCACAACAATATCTTCCACGGTGTGTCTGACCCGCTTGTTTCGGTCTAGATAATATCTCTTCCGCGGCGTGTGCGTACGGCGGCCAGCCAATAGGTTGGGTTTAGGCGAATGTCGGTTAATGTTTGTATTTAATTAATGATTAATTGACTTGAGACACGTCTTGTAGATCTCCTCGGGCATGTCTAAGCTGTTGAACGATACAGCATCTCGTGTGTCGGTTGCAGATTGCAAACAATAATTATTAGGAATTTAATTCGTTATTTCTATTAACCGCGCTGGTCTAAGCCGTTAAGCACGCGTACTCCAACAGTCACGGTCGCAGTGGTTATGTAAAAATATACCTAAGTATATTACATGTACTAAATAACGAACGCATCAATGTACTGCAGCCAGTACAGACAACTGCGCAATACGGGCTGGCCGGATTATTGTATTGTATACTTAGAGTCTGAGAACTATAGCAGAGCCGAGACTTGTCGGAGTGCACCTTATAGTGTCTGGGCGAACCTATTGAAATGGGTTGAGGCGAGAAGGAAAAATACAAAATAACAGGTTTGACAATACAGATTTTTGATCAACGATAGCTTGTTGTTTTCAAAATACCAACACTCACATCTACCAAAATGATTTTCAGTTGTAATTTTTGCTTATCATACAATTATTTCAAATTAACCTACTTGGTTAAAATAAACGTCATCCTGTGTATTACAAAATGTTATACATATACATATAATATTGGCTAGGTTGACTGTATTTAAGTAATATAATGATTTGACTACCTTGACAAATAAAGCATTAACAATATAGCTATTTCATTTTTATCAGACTGTGTTGCGTGTGAATGAGACATCAACTGATGTACTTTTAAACTGAAATCGATATTGGATAATAACAAATATATTTTTTAACCTTGCTAGGCGTTCGGCACGTTGGCGGCTCAAAATGTTCTCAATCTTCTTCCGTTTCCTCTTTAGGAAAGAATATATATATATATATATATATACTATAATATATAAATTATGTCTTTGTTTTTTCTTAAGTATACTTCACTGATACTAGTCACAGCTATTAACTGTTCAATTAAATAATTTGTTTTTAATATAATTAATTTATATTTGTTCATTTCAGCCAGTTTCGCTGGCGGTCCAATTATGAAATAATGAGTACATAGTAGATGTCTAAGATACTAATTATAATTATTATACTGTAAAAGTCGATGGACAAATCAATAACAAAGTATGATTTTCAAAGTCTTTCCTTTACATTTGTTTACAGCACTATGGATATAATATTACTTCCCACGTTTTTTTGAGACAATTCCTTCCAATAAGATTAAACACATTTTGGTGGGAAAAGGTACTTGCACTTTTTTTTAGTTAAACCATCGATGTAAGACGTGGGCCTTTTTTATTTTGAGCTCAAGTTGATGTACACAGACAGACGGAGGTTGTGATCAACGGTGGATGTGTATGTGGTACCTAATTATTTTTTTTTTGGAAACGATTATTTTTTGTTTGTAAGTACTTGTATTTTATTTTTGTTATCGACATAATAATATGTATGTCTGACACGGTATGAATCACACGGTGTGTTGCGTGTGTGTGTGTGTGTATTTTTTAGCAAAAAATAAAAGAGATTAAGCAGCTGGGCCATGATAATTATTATAATGATAAATAATAATAATCGAAAGTGGCAGAGAAAATATTACATTATGTTCAGTGTCGCTAGGGGCTGTTGGGTACGGGAGTCCCGAAAAATGAGAATACCTATAAGACACGTCTGGTCAATGCAAACACAAGGCGTGGCCCAGAGCGACGAAGAAGAAGAAAAGATTGAAAAAAAAAACCAGATTTTGCGGAATGGGGTCAAAAACTAGGAAGCATAATATCACTAAAGTGTGCTACTGGGTTGTTGTCTGTGTGTGTGTTTGTAAATGTACACATGTGTGCTTGTGTTGTAACACGATAGGCTTGGACGGCGACTTATATAACTCGGCTGCGTTTTTTATTTATTATTATTACTAATTTTTTATTAAACCCAACCTTGCTGATCCATTGTGTGCGGTGCCCAGCGAGAGAAGATGTGCGACAAATGCAAAAAGAAAACCAAATATACCTCTTCTCGGCTATGGCAGCTAATGGCAGCTAAAACAACAACGTTTGCTTTAGACCGTACGCGAATAGATGCTAATCACCGACGTACAAAGCATAATAGATTATTATGTAGATATTAGTATGTTGTACTTTGTTGTCGATGAATAACAAACACACACATAAAAACAAAATAATTAAAAAACGTTGCATCAACGCGTTAAAACATATTTTGGTGTTGCCTCGGTGGGCAAATATTTTGCCGGTTAGGTTTGTTTAAAAAATAAATACAAAAAGAGTAATATAACTTATAAGTCTGTGCATATTATTTGCACGTTTGAACATCTTTAGATTTTTCAATTAAAAATTGAATTTCCTATGACTTATTATTATTGGCCAAAAATTATTATTTAAGTTAAAAACCATACAATTAAGTTGGACATAGGCAACAAGATGTTTTCAAGGGTGCGAACGAAATCAGCCAAAAATCAGTGTGGACATTAATATTATATTTTTGTTTAAAAGAGGAGACCTAAAACAAATTCTACAACAAAACATAGTCACTGTGAACATAACTCTTCTGTTTTGAGAAAATAGTTATACAATTAGACGGTTATTTTGTTAAAAGACAAAAACTTGTTTTTTTTGTCTTATAAAACCGACTGGCAAAATATCGTTTAACTTGACACTTTTTAACCGCTATAAAACTAACAATAAATGACGATAAATCGTTTCACAATTAATTATTTCACATCAAGATCACTTGGTTATAAAATTTTGTCTCCTCCTCTTGTTGCCAAGATCTATCACCCCGCGCCCTTGAACGGGTTCTACAATGTAATTACAATACTTATCTTTAAGGCGGTAGTCGACAACCGACGCTTTTGCCTAAATCGTGCAATGCGATTTCATTCCTAGCGGGTATAGGTCAAGATTGTCGTGGAGAGTTAAACGTTTCGCTCAGTCCTCATTCAAACACATATTACATATTATTATTATTACATATTATCATTATTATTATTATCCAACGCCGCCGAGATTGACAACATTCCCAATTTTGTTGCACGTCCATTTCGCTGTACCTATACATATACAGGGTGATCATTGTGTCCAGACCCAGGAACGGGTCGATTAGGAGGGATATGACAACACACATAGGAATGTAATTTATCAAAAATAACATTAAACTTGCATAAATTATTACGTCTGTCCGTCTGGCGACCGTTTCCTAACATTACTATTTCCCATTATGATATTATGGAAACGATAAAATAGGTAATCCTCCTATGCGTACAGTCCACTTGCATATATTATTATTATGAATATATATGTGTGTAGAAGTTGCGACATTTTCAAAAAGGATTTTATTTTTTTTTATGATAATTTAAAACCGGTCTCGGCCAGTATTTCGGACCGGAAAGACAGACAACATAATGTTATAATAATTATTATTATTATTGTGATGACTAATGCCACACTTTTTGAGTATTGGAAAAAGATCAAGGCGCTACATATTTTTATTGCTACATAATTATCGTACGGTCCTAAGCATAAGATATATATATATATATATAATTATGACATAAAAAGACATATCGATTGGTATTTGTTAAGTTATTAGATAACGTTACATCGATAATAATAGGTGTATTCTGCAATCACAATATCATAGCTCTGCAAATGAAAATATATTACAAACTAGGTTCAAACACTTGTAGCTAATAATTTGTATTATTCGCTGCAGTAATTTTAAAAAATTACACCCTCTTGACCTTATTCGTGTATTTTTCTTCTAAATAACACAATTAATAACATATTATCTATTTTTGGTACTTAAATTTGGTTTGTGTAGGAACATGGTGTGATATGATAGGTATACTTGTCTGAAGTCACTGGACAAAAAATAAAGTATTTAACATTGTGTCTTGAATGATTATTTTCAAACATTTAAAACGATATTGGTATAGGCGTACTGGAAACTTATTTTTTAATATACTTTTCAAAATGGTATGCACTTGATCCTTGAAACTATTAGTTTTGTCCATCAAAATTGCAATAATTACTCGTTGCATTTAAATAATGTGTATATATATATATCAACAATATTTAAAACTTTCTTTTATGATTTTATAGTACATTAACATCTTGCAGCTAAAAGTATTTATTTAAATTAAAGAATATTAAGTTTTAAGAATGTCTATTACATAAACGGTCGTGTAATTTCTAAATACCTGACCCGACCTTAATTAATAATAAGTTTTATTGTCGGTAAATTCAATTTTCAACGAATCAGTTTAATGTATTAAAAAAAAATCAAGCGATAATATAAAAAAATATACAATAAATCAACGTAAAATTAGTGCTCTGCTTATGTTTGAACTAACTGACGCTCACCCAAGCAATGTTAAAATTATTTTGCCATGCCAATCTTGTGCTAATCTTCACAAGTGACAGACACAGGTTATCCGGCAGGCCGCGCAAGCTGTTGTTTACAGGTACAAACGCCTGGCGTCAAGATAGATAGATTTTTCACAGTGAGCAGAATATTTTTTGTTCATAGGACGTGCCACAAGCGAGACACGTGACGATTAAGCGATTTGCACGGCAACGGCGGCGCTTATGTCTAAGGACATCAGGCCAAAGAATGTCGATGATAAAAGTATTGTGCTGTTATGACAACAAAACCGACCACACCGATATTACATGCACACTATACTCTGTCCCACGAGAGAACGGACCCGCTGCGTAAGTAAACGGGAGTAAAGCGCATTTGGTTTGCGCGCAGGTCCGTTCTCCCGCGGGACAGACTGCTGTAGGTGTATTGTCCTAGAGGAATAGGTACGGTTTGAGCAAAAAATGTGTACAGCAAACAAATAAGGAAACCTAACCAGAGCTCAATTGCGGTGCACGATTATTTGAAAAGACCATCAGCGAGTCATACCAAGTCTGAGAAAACAAATTTGAAATATTTTAAACATTAACTCAATTGTGACGTCTTAGGCGGGTACCACCGTCAAACAATATAATACGTACAGTCAATATAATAAATGTTAACCAATATACTACCTTTTAACCACAACAGTACCTACTAATATATATATATATATATATATTGTAGTGATTAGTGAACGACTATTATGAAGTGTAATATCGGTGGTATTACACTCTTCTAATCTGGCCTTAAGAATAAATCATTTTTACACTTGTCACTTTTGATGGGAGAGTTTTTATAATTACAAAAAAAGCATAATGATTTAAATATAATGCGGGTATTATTTTACCGGAATAGGCATTAATATTTATCAGTTTATTATATTATACTAGTTTTATGGCTAATCTGAACTAGTGAACTTGAAGAGTTAAAACCGTGTAATCGCTGGTTAAGTCTGTTTGCGGTATTTCAGTTTACTATTAGTATATTATAGGATTAATTAATTCACATTTGAAATTCGGATGACTACTAACTTTGAGAGTAAAAAAATAAACAGATTAGACCAAATTGGTTTATTATAACAATATAACAAACCTAACCTAACTGAACTCAACCTAACCTAACTAGAATAATTTAATTGATTTGTACATTTTACTGGCAAATAAACTGCGTTGTTAAAACGGTGTAAACATAGTAATAGTTAAATGGGAAAAAAAACTATTAACGCTAAGGAATAAAACACGAATTGAGTACAATAATTGGATGTTGAACATAAATACTATTAACAATTAACCTAACAAGTCGATAATATTATATTTTATCTAATAAGACTTGGTCCAGCCAATTAATCTTGACTAAGAGTCGATTAACAGCTGAATAGATGTCAACGGCCGACCAGCCGTGAAACAGAAGTTTGCCGTTCTTGCCTTCTTCTTTGGTATAATAATATAATACTTAAGGTTTTATTGAAAATGTCTGTGTGGATAATAGATCCACGCCGAATGAATTGGTCGAAACGCTTGTTTTTTCAACGGTTGAGTAATGAAAACAAATAGCACCAGTCTGTTTTCCCAACGGTTTAATAATAATGTATTTGTACGAAAAGTATTTTGTATTTTATCTGCTGAGTTATAGTATATTGTGTAAAAAAAAATATGCTACCCATATAAGAATAAACAATAGTTGATGTATTACATACCCAACAACTAATATGTCTTCATGTCAGTGTTTGTACATCAGTATAACCATATATGCCCAATACTCAAGTCCCAAAAGAGGTACCATTAGTACTCAACTTGCTCTTCGGTTTCAATGTTTTTGTGGACTCTGGCAAGTTAGGGGGGTGCAAACCCATATACTGTAGCCGACGGCACAAGAGCTGTTGACTGTTGTATTTATAAGCTCCTGACTAGCTTAATTATAGTTGTTTTATGAAGTATACATAAATAAAGTTGTTATAAGTACCGCGAAAAAAAAAAGGTGTATCAGCATAATATTAATAGTAAATAGACAAATAACTAACTACAAAAAAAAAACCTATAATACTAGCAACATAAAATATAATATACAGCCTCTCGTCATTTATGTATAGCTACTACAACAAGAGTGGTTTTGTGTTGGATAAATGACGAGCAAGATGTGATAGTATAGCCATATTATAAACATGGTCGATCATCGATCACGTCTTGAAGATCCTTAAACGATCCTCGTCGTCTGCCGAACAATTAATAATTTAAACAATGAAGGCGCATATACATTTTTTATTTTTTTCAACTATTGGCACACGTTCGTCGTTTTATCTGTGTATTGAATATCGTATGAAATACAATATCGTTGCTAGTTTTTATATTATTAACAGCTGTTGTGTATATAATATGAAATTATTTTCTCCATTTAACACCCATAACAACAACATAAGGCGGCAACGACAATATTTACATTTGCAATTATTATGACACATGCAAATAACAGCTAAACAATGGACAATATTCTAGCGGGTTATTTTTGAATAATTATTATTCTACTGTGGAATGTATTTATTATTATTATTATTTTTTTTTGTATATTTTGTCATTAGGCTCAACTATGTACAATACTCTTAAAATAAACCGCAAGTAACAATATTCAACGAACCTTGACATTTGGTATAAATTGTTACAAGTTTATTTATTGTTTTGCTTAATATACACACTTACGTAATCGAAAAACGTTTAAAAAAAGTCCAATTGAAACATTTAATTGTTAAATAATAATACATATTATGTACAACTTTATTAATTGAAAACAGCTATCAAAACTGGACAATCGACGGTCACCGATATTAGTGGAAGTGTTGTTAAATTTAAAAGAAATGATAGCTTTTAAATTGTTAAAAAACATTTCTCAAAAATTGTGTACATTTCACTACTAAATTGGTGGCGACAAATTTCCAACAAACCACTGAAACCTAACCTAACCAAACCTAACCTAACCTAACCAAACCTAACCTAGCCTAGCCTAACCTAACCTAACCTTACTTAGGTTTTAAAAAAAAAGATAACATTTAAGCGACTTTAAATCAGACTTGATTCGGCGGTACATATTTAAAACTATAAAAACCACTTTGGTTAGAACCAAAATAGTTAAACCCATCAAATTTCGAATTCCAACACACTGTTTTGTATTTCATGTAAAACGACAAACTAACCGAACTTATAAAATGTAACTTCTTTTGAAGAATTATTATTTCAAAAGTAAGTCGGTTCAACAAAATCTGGCTTCACTCAAACGCTTCTGTTTCCTTTTATTTTACAAGTCTATTCATATAAAAGGAATAAAATGATACCACTTGCTGTATGTAAGATAGTTGTTGTTTCTTAAATCAAAAATAATTTTTTAAACGTTTTTTAGTCAACACACACACACAGCTGTAACGTTGGTAATGGTTACACGGTTTATGCGCGGTTAAATAAAAAATCCGGTAAAATGTTTAAAGGGCATACTGTGTGGCGGTCGAGTAGTTTGCAGACTTGGCTGGATGACATTATATAATTGAATGGCGACATACTTACTCGACTCATCCGAACATAATATATAACACATATAAATTGCTAAAATGAAAGTAAACTATCCGAACGTTGCAATCAAAGTCGATAGACAAAAATCTCATATCGATAGAAAAAAACGCAAAATTCTGGCAAAACAAAATACAGACCGAATTTGAGTTTAAACCGACGACGGAAGGTATAACTTGAGACAATAAAGACGGTCACAACGTAAGCACCTATACTAAGAACATTTCCATTTATAGCAAAATATGGAAACAAAAATTGGAATTGCGGAAATGAAAATTATTACTCAAAACGGCCAAGCGTGTGCCGATTAGCATAAAATTAATATTATTATGGTTATTGTCATTGAAGTGAAAAATATAAATAAAAAAAAAATGAAATCCCACAGACTCGAATTTCCGCTTAAATCCGAAATGTAAAACTGTTGTGCGTTGGCCGTTTGGGATGCGTTGGACGTTAATTTGCAATAATTATTGTTGCTGTTGGTTTCTGAACGGTTGAATTTTTTTTTACAGCAAATTAAAACTAAACAAAAATTAAATCGTTGCAATATTTAAACCACCGACGTCGTTCGTCCAAGACCTTGTCACAGGCTAATAACTATTATAATGAGACGAGTTCGGCGGTCGCCTTGACAAAACGTAAATTCGACCAACATTTCTGGCGTTATATACCTATCGGCTAAGACATTTTTTTGTTTTTGTCTAATCATTATTACATTCTCGGTTTCCTCGAATGAATCATTGCGACCGTGTATCTTCCGCTTGCATCTCGCCGACCACAACCTAACCGACGACATAGTACATGGTACATTCTCCAGACATTTATAAGACAATAGTAATAATAATAATCGTATCCATAAACGCACAAAATAATAACAATATTATGACGGTGTTGTGTTTATCGCGCATCCGTCGCCAGAAGGTTACAAAGACAGTTATAATAATAATATTGTTACAATGCTCGCACGCCAATAACGATAATAATATATAATAATTAGACAAGATAATAATAATAATAGTAATATGTCATAATAACGATAACGACTACTTTCGGGTTGCAAAAAATAAAAAATTTGCAATTTCGGACAATGACTACAATCAGACAAACGATAAAAGTGTTTCACGGCCACCGTCTTATTGGATGTTTCGCCTATTATGTTGTGTACCTACTTGTGTACATAATATTATTGCAAGAACAAGGCATGTATGCAAGAGTGTTTTTAAGCTATGCTATATGCCTCTGCTGCCTGCATAAAATACCTAAAAAATATTTTTTATTGACAATTTTTTCAACAAGTTCAAACTCGGTTAGGCTACCAGAATGTCATACTATTAATCGTTTTAGTTAACAATAATTATTGCTGTAGATGAAAAATAGTGTAAACTTTACCTATTTATGTGAGGTAGACAAATTGAATTAACATCTCATCGTCACACCACGCTGCCGTCACTTATCTGTCAATAGAATATATTATGTTGCCTTTCGTAGAAGTAAATTGGATAATGATAAAATAGTAAATAATTAAATAGCTTTATTGTTAGTTCTCTCTATAGTCATGGTAGACACTGACAAAGTCAACCTAACCAATATAATACTTGCTCATACGGTAGATGACGCTTATTTCAATCAAGTAGGTTAACTCTTAATAATTGCACATGTTAAGGGGAAAATAATTCTCATTGAAAAACATTTTGGTAGATGTGAGTTTTAGCATCTTGTATTTGACTAGCCAACAAGTAAGTGGGCGCTGCTACGTGTAAGATCATATCCATGTATCTTGTACTATTAGTATTTGATTTTACAACAAGATACCCATTACAAAAGCAAACTGATATAATATATATATTATTTATAGTACAGTCTACAAACTATTTCTTTCCATTCGAATAAGGTATGACAGTTATTAAGTCAAGCATAAAAATAAATAAATTAATCCCATAGTCTGTCCATGTTTAGACTAAAAAATATTTGTAATTTAGGTATTTTTTTTTTCTATTTACACAAAAAGCTACAACCACAATAAAAAAACATCTACTTATAATGTTCGACCACTTCATCTTGGGTCCACCTTATGTGGTGTACCGTCTAAACTTAACTCTTCATCTAAGTGACATATTTTTGCCACAATCCGTTGCCTTAAGTCAACCGTCTCTCGTCCAATCACACTATTGTCTTGCGATTTACCGATCCCAAATAATGGAAGGCTACAATAACAAGGGTAAAAAGGACAAGAACTACCATTGAATATGCATTTGCAGACTCATTCCAATTTCTTACCGGTCACTAGTATATTAAGCGACATAGGAATCTTTACACGACTTACGGTCGTGGCCTGTAAGATTGTTGTTTTTCAACAGTCATATTCAACAAGACTTTTCAAGGTCGGATCGGTAGGTTTTTTTTTGTTTTCTTATTATACAAACTGCATATAAAACCGCTGTCTAGTTGGATAGGTATGTCGAAATAATGCGAAGGGAGGGGTAACACAATCGTGAAGTAACAGCGTTGTAAACTCACCGATGCGCTGCAATAGAGCAAAATGAATACCTAATATTTATACACAGCTATCGTTGATTCAATTGATAACAAACACTATAGGTGCTAAATATCATACGTCTAAGGATGAGAAATTCAATCCAAAAGGTTCTTTATGGGGTTGAAATTTTAAATACTACAATCCTTTCTCCTAAAATACATCTAGAAAAACAAATCACATAGGTTTAACACGGTTTTAATTTTAAAATTTCTGTGTGCCAGAACATTTTTTTAAAAACAGTAGAATTAGTTCCAAATTTGCTGTTTCACGGTTTATATGAAAATAGATAGCTTCCTCGGCATGTAAACAAAAACAATGACGTTACAAGACTGAAAACTAAAATCAGTGTGACCACATATTCAAGCGTAAAATGTCATAATAATAATATATCATAGGTTAGATCATTTCTTTTTTTATCTAATCTGTGATAATATTATAGTTGGTAGTTATTTAAATTTCATGGCAGACAAGGCGTTTGTACAAAAATAATGTAAAACATCTGCACAATAATTTATATACTAATCTACGCGACCATTAATCTTTTTAAAAAAATGTCTATTGGTTTTGTGACCAAATTTGTTTTTTTCTACAGTCTCGGTTATTGTCACAGAAGTGGAACTGTATAATTTTTACACGGGCGACATCTTGACAAATGGACAGTGATCAACTTGTAATTGCTATAAACAGTGATAACAGCAATTATAAACATAATGTTTTAGTTCCCACAAAGAAGGCAGAAAACGGTAAATTCATCAATTATCTCTGTTGGTGGCATGTACACTTGGTAGCAATCTAGTTTATTATATAAATATATGTGTGTCGGTATAGGACGTTTAATAAACGAACAGTGTAGCCATATAAATCACAGAAAACCGAAAGATCTGCGTCTGGCATCACTGGATTCCCTTGTGTTTATTCCATACAGTGTTACCATATTACTAAAAATTTACTATTGTATACAGATTTTAATATGGTTTAATTTGTTACGGTTTAATACGGTCGTACCTAATCAGTAAACAATATCACATATTAAATTATTCTTATATGGTCCAGCTAAAAGTTGCAGGATTGCCGCCATTAAAATATTATAGTTGATTTATATCAAAGTATATGCTAGTATTGTTGGCAATGGCCTCTCCTTATATTATCTGAGGCGCTCAGAAGCCAAACCGATTAACTCCATAAAATGCAATTTTTTCAGGACAGACAGTGAAAGTTATTTGAAACAATGTGTGTAAGTACAATTGTCAAATTTTTTAGCGCACTCTAGTGGTGAAAAATTCAACTGTAGAGTTATTTATCTTGGCCACTGAAAATTATACACTTTTTTTTTTTAATCCAACCATGCTATTATTCGCAATTTGGTAAATAGAGGAGTTAATCGGTTCGGCATCTGAGCGCCTCATTATTACTCTTGTGTTGTTATCAACAAAATAGATTTAATAACACGGACGATTATGATAATATTAATAACAACAATAATAATTATTATTCTATTACGCCGCCTCTGCAGCTGTGTGGTTTTGTGTATTCAAGTAACGGCTCGTTGTCGCCGTCCATTGTCTTCGATAGTTTCAAAATTATCCAAACACAGAAAAGCCCGACCGCCAAGTTTGGGTTTCGTTTCTACTGTCCCGCAAGCTTTCTATTATTTGACGAACAATCGGTGTTATTTTCATCGCCGGCAAATAGCATTATTATATTTCTGACAGCCAAACGACCTAGACGGCAACGCCGTGTTGGCCAATGAACACAATAATTGACAGCTGATGTTATCCAATATGTGTGTAGAACGACCACCTGTCGACGGCCAAAAACAGCTTGACACGGTACATTATATCCGAGGGCCTACCGTACAAAAGCTTGTTGACGCCAATTCGTGTGTGTATGCACACTCATGATTATGATCGTGTACATAGGAGTCTTAATGTTACCGTGCCTAAATCTTAATTTTCATATTATCGTAGTCGATGGTGAAAAAAAATTGAAAAAAAAAAAAACACACACAAAAGTAACACTTAAACTAACCCTAAAAGTTGCTAAAAAAAAAAAATGGTTTTTTTAATAATAATTGAGGCGCTCTGAAGCCAAACCGATTAACTCCAAAAAACGAAATTGTTCAGGACAGGCAGTGAAAGTTATTTGAAACAATGTGTGTAAGTACAATTGCCAATTTTCTTAGCGCAATCTGGTGGTGAAAAATTCAACTATGGAGTTATTTATCTCGGCCACCGAAAATAATACACTTTTTTAATCCAACCATGCTATTATTCGCATTTTGAAAAAAAGTTGATAGCCTCGATTATAGCTTTTATTCGGAAAAAATTACAATCTCTACAAAACTAATGTACAACAAGTAAATAAGATGATGGAATAACAAATAAGACATGAACTTGAGGAAAACTCACATTAGAGTCCCCGTTGTACATTAGTAAAATAAATGTTTAATAATTATTTGTCGTTCCGTTTAATGTACTTAAGAACTTTACGTTTATTATGTAATTATTAACAGTTGTTTTTTTAATTTTGAAGTCGGTTAAAAATGATTATATACCTTGCTACGTGCGTTTATTTTTGTTGCAGAATAGGAAATGAGCTCACAACAAAATGCAGTGTACTTCAATATTTGTTATTGTATATATTTTTTTGGTTTACTTGGCACCGACTTAAAAACTACATAAAATATCAGAATTTCTTAATTACATTAAACGGAACAACAAACAAGTATAAAATTGTAGTACAAAACATTTATTTTTGCTTTTTAATTGACTTGTGTTACTTCTGTTTGTGTTTTTTTTTATTCCTTTTTTAGTATTATGAATAGGTAATTGTAAGCTTTTGATATCGATAAACATCATTGTAAAGGCAAAAATGTGTAAATAATTGTCTTTCGCTTTATTTTAACCAATAGGAAATACCGTTTCAACTGTAAAATGATATTATTTTTCAGAGACCTAACCTAACCTAACCTAACCAACCTAACCTGTTGACTGTCGGGTCGACTTTTTTTTAAGTATTAAAAATAAGTTTGACTACAGAATTGCAAGTTGAAATATTTACAAAATGTAATAATAATGTTTGGAAAGTTGTTTAACATTAGGTGTCAGTACTGACTACTGTTATATATTATGTAAAAGTTTAAATAAATAAATATAGTAAAATGAAGTGGCAAATATTTGAGTGTACTTTTTAAAGTAATACCCTAGCTGGAATATCATTTGAAGTCATTACCTTGTGTCAATAATAACGTATAAATTATATTTATATTTGTGCTGTTGAACTTATTATACCCAAATAATGATAAAATGTACATTTAAATTTGTTTGAAAAATCAAAAACATAATTATATTATATTTGGTAGATAAAATATGAGGTTTTTTCTGTATGTTATCAATTAGGTGGATTTGCTTCCACGTGAGACTTACCAAGTCGACTAGCAGTAAGTGTGCATTGTGAAAACATTCAAGTTGTGTATTTTAAATTAGTACAACTAGTTTTGGGGATAGTTTTCCTTAACAGAATATTTTAGAATTTTCATTTTTGCATTCATAATTGATAACGTTGAAAACGGCTAGACGCTAAATTATGCTTTTTCGATTTTAATTTTATAATTCTATATTATTAACATAAGATAATAGGGCAACAACAAGGTTGTTTTGCGTCGGATATCCTATGTTTTCTTATTTAATTAAACGTTACAATTAATTACCATGTACTCTATTGTTTTCCTGTGGCAATAGAAGAGTCAACGTACCGACATTATATGGTAGAGTTTGTTATTTGTTTACATATTTATTTTGCAGAAACGGAAATAACCGATTTGTGGTTACCATTGAAATATGGAAACTTCAGTGGTGATATTATTAAAAAATAAAAACAATTTTCAAACTATATTACTGTTGGTCGTACGATTCCTATTGGAAATTAACGTTCAGGAAGTTTAAGCAAAACGTTTAAATGTATTATTGTATTTGTATTTGACCAACAAAAACGAAGATGTCTCGCAAGATAAATACCATTAGGGCTATAACGGCGGCCTTGAAGGAATTACGAGCTACTCGGTTTATTATACCAGAAATCTCAATTGTAATTCACTCCTAGGCACAGCGGTTAAGTATATTATTGTAAATGCCCGCCTTGGAATAATGCCAAAAAAATGCGCTTAAGGTTTGAATCGCTCAATTTCTTTGGAGGAAAACACTTAACGGGTTCACGGCCAACTTTATGCTATAATTATTGTAGAAAATGAGCGAATACGCTGTTTTTCGTCCCCAGTGAAATGCTTAGGCGGTTTTCAAGGGCAAAGAAAATATATTACACATTTCCAAATCACAATTTCTCACTCAAATCTCTTTCACTTCAACGCCTTTCAGACATTATACTTAACTATTATAATTCACTGCACAATTACCTAAAACGTTAGTACATTACATTTCTCAAAATATCCATAAGTCCAAAAATGTAGTTGAGTTTCTGTTGATTTTTTTTTTACCAGGGTTGAAAATCGGTCTACAGTTAATATATGTTATCATAATTTTACACCAATAACATATTATAGTGTACAAATATAGATTAAAAAAAAAAAAAAATTGTATCGACCATTACTTTTTGTCAATTCCGTTATAACCGGATAAACGAGACTCTGCGGTTTTATTTCCCCAGCTAGTAACATATGAATTTACAGCCTTGAAAGGTTGTTCGTTATAAGAAGAAAAAAAATAAATTTTAAAATTAAACCGAAAATATTTGACACAGTGCTAAAAAGACATTTCGTCAACGCAACTTGATAAAATATCATGTCATAAAGCGAGTATCGTCATAATTGGTTTTAGATACATAACAATATCTGGTCTCCGATGTGTACTTATACTCAACAAAGTACTTTCTATTCAGAACCTAACCTGAAATAGAAGAGTTAAAAAAATAGCCTTAACAAATTTTACCCTTAAAATAATACGGACTTGTGTCTCGTTCTGTTAAAAGTTAATTGAACATTCAAAGTTACCATTTAAGTGTTAAAAGTCAATAGAACTCTGAGAAAAATTTGAAATTTGAAACTTGAAAATTGTCTAAAATTGTAAAATATTATAAACTCAAGTGTCACGGACAAAAAAAAAAAATAAAAACTACAAAATTGGCTTGCGTTAAAATGATCACTCTGTATATTATGTGCACATAAGAAACCTGTTGAATGTGAGTAGCCCGAATAAAGATTTACCAGATTACTTATGTCCCTACTTATGTCTCTAGTGCATCGAGTGAACTGCACTTTTTTTTGCTTTCCTACTGGTCAATAATAATTATTAGTGTGTTTTACTGCACCTTAACCGCACAAGCCTGCTACAAGTGGTTTGTATTTCAATGGCAACAGGTGTGTGGTCGGTCTTCTGAATTTCTATCCGTATAGCGCCCGTCCTATAGTCCATAAGTTCACCCTTTAGCCTAGCGTTAAAAAAAAAAGTTTGACTACAGATTTGCAAGTTGAAATATTTACAAAATGTAATAAAAATGTGTTTGGAAAGTTGCTCAACCGTAAGTGTCAGTATTGACTACTGTTATGTATTATGTAAAAGTTTATACAGTAAATAAATATAGTGAACATTATGTATTTTAAGTGATTCAAGTAGCAAATATTTTAAAGTAATACCCAAGCTGGAACATCATTAGCAGTCATTAGCTTGTGTTATGAATAACATATAAATAATATTTATATTTGCGTTGTTCAACGCTTATTATACCTAAATAATGATAAAATATACATTTAAATTTGTTTGGATAAAAAAAAAAGCATAATTTGTATTAGATTTGTTAGACCGAATGTGAGGTTTTTTCTCGTGATGTTATCTCAATCAAGTGGATTTGCTCCCATGTGAGACAATTTTTGCAAAAAGTAGCCCATCCGAAGTGTAGTGTTGTTGTTAAGTTAATTTTTTTTTTTTTTAATTCTTTCAATCTTACCACATCCACCTGACCGCCGCGACAAGACCTGTGACACCGACGACGGTAAGGAAGTCATGCGCGATGACGGCGTGTGTCTTAAAGGTCACACGAGACGTTATGTGAAACGTTCGGTATAGGAGAGGGGGGGGGGGGGGTGAGGGGGGGCAAGAGAAGGTAAGGGGTGGGGGGTGCTCATCCCGGCCGTATTGTGACCCTCAAAAATATAAATAATTATACCTACACCGGAGCAGCAGCAGCAGCCCGTTTGTCTTTGGGTTTTTTTTTTTCTACTCGACGGATTTGGTGGGGCGGTTTGTGCGGATTACGCGAGAGTATATAACCGGCGAACGGCCAGACACATGCCTTCTGTGTGTTGCAATAACCGCGTGCATGCGTTTATTTTATAATATATAATATGATAATATAATATACACACTTTATTTCACTTTCATTTTCTCTGTCGTCGAGTGTCCGCGACTGGTACCCGCAACCAGTCTGAACACACCGCCAGCAGGCTCGTCGCCGCCGCCGTATCTCCTCTCTCGCCGGATCGTCCGAAAAAGTCCTATTCGCCTATGTAAATAAACATTTTTTGTTTTTTTTTTAATTTTAAACAACACACACACACACACACCTCGGATAAGTTTACCGGCGGCCGCGAAAACGCAGTGTTTTATAAATAAAAATATTATTATGCGGCCCTCATGTTTACCGCCGACCGCGTTTACGATTAGTGCCGACTTCAAGTGGTTCACTTGAACGTTCTCGAAACGGGGCCCCTTATTTTTTTTACTATCTTCTTATATATATATATAAATATTATTGTACATAATATTATAATATAGTTTTGCCCACCGGTTGACGGTCCGGCACGCGCCCAACAACAACAGCACTCGGACTTTGCCCGTGTCGACAAACAAACAACAGCAGCAGTCGCCAAGCAATCACAGGTAAACACATTCATTGATATACGGACAAATAGACGGTTAGGTATTGTATATTGTATGTTATTCTTGTAAGTATTTCACTTGGAACGCGAGTCCGGCAAATAACCGTGTCAATGTGTATTACACATAACATAACATTATAATATCGCGTACCTACCTACCTACTTACTATTAGTTAGTTATTACACAATCACCGCCGCAGCCGTTACCGGCCAAACAGAGTTCAACCGACTCAGAAACCTGTTTTTTACTTCCATCTATCGAACCGATCTCGATTTTAGCCGTTTCCTTCACGGGATAGGCGATTCGCCTTATCGGCCGAAACACAATGTCGGCCAGATATTTTCAAATAAAATACAATGTAATGTTTTTTTTTTTTTTGAAACATTCATATCGCCCGGACCCGGGTACCCGGGTAACTCTGTGTAACTAATTCGGATCGAAATATATTATATTATATTACTTACAACACACGACTCGTTCGTTGGAATTTGGAGAAAAAAAAATTGTAAAAGAAAGGGAAAGTCATCCGGGCGTTTAGCGCCGACAGAACTTGTCGAATTCGCCTTTAGAAAAAATAAAACATTTCAATTACATAATCCCAATGGAAATCGCCCTACTAGGCCAATCGGTGCTATTATGGCGGCAAACTAGTTTGGGTCGCGTGAGACGTCACCGTCTTGGCATTCGACCCGACAGGACAAATGCAATTGCATTGTTTGCAATGTAAATAATAACGTGCGTGTACATCGGCAACGGTTGGGTCAATGGAAAATAGTGAAAATAGTGTGCGTATGTATGTATGTATGTATGATGTGTGCAACGGAATTGCAACCGGTGAAGTAACACTCGAGTCACGGCAAGTTTGGCCAACACGTTTCTTAGATCCGTCTTCCTGTGCTGTGCGAGACACGAGTGAAAGGTAGTCTCGGTTTGAGGAATTCGGTAAACCGAACAGGGACTTGGCCTTGACACGGACACGGCGAATCCGGTCAAGATGACGGCGGGCAAAGATGTAAAAAGGCGAAGAAGAAGAAGAAGACTCGTGGGGATGATAGCCATCGTCTACCCTTTGTGTACGTTGTGCTAAAACCAGAATTTGCCGTTCAGAGGGTTGGCGTTGGCAAAGACCAGAGGGAAGGGTGGGACTTAAGATTAGCGCTACGTTTAAATTTTTCTCCCAGAAAAATTTGAAACGTAGGTATTTAGCGCTAACTTTAAGTTTTCAGGTTTTACGGTAGTGCTATACCGGAGGTTAGGTATTTTGGACGGGTTTTCCCGCTGTAAACATGCGGCAAGTATGCACAGCAATGTGTATATTGGCCATTACTCTCGAGTGTTAAAGTCTCCGGTAACGTTATTATCGCGTTAAGTCATGTAGACGTACATCTTAGCTCTCTTGGCGAGTATGATGGTTTTTCCTTAACATTTGGCAAGGTCATTGCGAGAACTGGGAATATTGTGTGTGTTTCACAATCGCATGGAGACGTTATTGATTGCCCTGTCGATGAGACGGTACAATCGTCGATCAATCTCGACGTTGCCCGTGATAAATCATTGCAGTATACCACAAATTATTATGCTTAACACAAAGAAACCAAAACCGGCCACTAGCCCATATATTGGCCAATCGTTGGGTTAGGTTCCTCTGTCGCCAAAAAATAACCCACAAACAAATTTTCGATTACTTAACAACAATAATTATTATATTGTTACAAGTCACCCACGTTCCAACCTATAAACAGTGTAATGTTATTTTACTACACAATGAGTTGTAAAAAATACCATTAGTTATGAGAATCAAGAGTGTTGGGTTAGTCTATGTCTCACAGCTAATGGCCAAAGTTGCCATAAGAAAAAAACTCTGGTTCTCATCTCTCGATGTTTTCACTGATCTAAGAAATCATGCATTTTATTTTCATTTATTTTTCCAAAGAAATCTAATACAGACCTAACCTAAAAATTTAAATAATTACCAATCTGTTGGCCTATGTCTAATATTATAACTGTACAACAATATTTTACCATTTTTTTTTTTTTGGAATAAAACCCAAAATAATTATATTTTTAAAGATTTTTTTTCTTGCTTAATACGAATCTAGTTTCAGATATTCTCTATTTGCTTTTTAAATCAGAACCTATGAACATCGTTATCAGAATTTCTTATTAAAACTTGACCGCCAACTCCAGGACAATTCCAGAATCAGTTCAGACCTAACTTTTATCACAGTTTTAAACGGTATACACATTTTGAAAATGATAACACTAGGCGCGCTAATGGGGTAAACTGAGACTAAATTCGAAAAACTAATAAGTAAATATTTTAGGTTCCACACAATGTAGTGCGGTGTCATTAAAAGACGGTTTGGTGTTTTAATTTGTTTTTGGGAATGTCAATTAACATGTATACGATTGGGTCCCCCGGTATGTCGGCTTGGGGATTTAAACCTTAAGTAAAAAAAAGATTTACAAAAAAAAACCACTCATTATCCTTAGGTATGATTTGGCTGTGTTTGGTATCTAACTAATTGACCACCGTCGTAGTCGATGCAGCAATATGTATAAATAAAAAAAAAATCGATACCCTGACCTACATGGCCGCCTGCTACATAATAATCATTAAGCCTATGTTATGTGTGTGTGTGTGTGATATTAAAAAATATATATTATATGTGTAAAAAAAACACATTGTACACTATTTCAAACCGCCGCGAGTTTGTCGACGGGACGCCTCTTGTAACCTATATTGACATATTAGGAAATTAACTGCGCATCGCACATCCACTAAGTACATACACCTGAATATAAAATATTATCTATAGCTTCATAGTCCAAATCGCAGTTTTAACACACAGTGCAAACGGGGCTAGAAGCAACTTATGAAGTTTGGTCGGTTAAAATTTCCATACTACAATAATTATTGACTAAAAAAAAAAAAGGGTCAATGTCAATAAATTGTTGGCAAAAACGAGTTAGACCGCTAAACTTGTATTTATAAAAAAAAACACCCTTCGCGTTGTGTAGGAAAACATAAAAAACAATATTAACATTCCAAGTTCAAAGCGGCGGCCGTCTTCGAATTACTAACAACACCACTAGAACCATTCTAAGTACACCACTGCAATGTACTATATCTATACATTAATATTTTTAGTTATGGCCGTCACTTTTTTGTTTACATTGAAAGTGACCCTTCTGCTTTTATCTGTTCTGTGGTTCACCTCCACAGCTCTCTCAAGACACAACTGAATCATGAATATTTTTTTATTATCTACTGTCAATATATGTACTTTGAACGTCTCCCGTCGGAGGAAAGTCTGGAGGGGGCGAGGTTAAGCAAAAATTGTTGAATTTTGAAAACAACACCTAACAAGATAATTAAGTTTTAACATTTTAGCATCTCGAATTCCGCCAATGCCGTCTCCCTTGACGACCTTTCGGCTTGGAAGCTGCCCGTGTGTGTTAACTGTTATCAGACATTATTATCTCATCGGGTAACGTCTTCGCGGCCTTCCCGGTGTCTTCGTGGCATCCGGCAAACGGCCTTTACCGCAACGGTGAACAACAACATCAACCGGCGAGTTGGGATTTTTCGGCAATAATAATTATCTCTTGGCGTGACGTCTCGGCCGGGCAATTATTCTTGTCGTCGTACCCGAGACACATAAAAGTACACACTAATCACTTAACGTTAAGACTCTGGCGTGCCCGACAACCACATAACCCGACCTAACCTTATCTCCGTGGAAACTGCATAATGTACTGTTTGGAAAAAAACAATCTTAGCGTTTTTATATTTATTTTCAAATAAATATTTTAAACTTTACCTAACCTAACCAAACCTAATCAAATCTAACCTAACCTAACCAAACCTAATCAAATCTAACCTAACCTAACTAAACCTAACCAAACCCAACTAAACCCAACCAAACCTAACCAAACCTAACCGTCGGAACCCGTTATCAGCGGGAATAGTGCAAAAAATTAAAAATCCTTGGATTAATCACTTTTGCTATTAAAATAAACTACAACGCGGTATAAAGGCTACACGGCCGCCACGATAATATTATAATATTCAACGACCTTATGACGTATCGAGTGTAATTTTTTTTTTTTTTAACACTATACTTTCATAATAAACCTACTGCACATTAACGAAAATATTCAGTGGCATTTTGAAAACTAGTTTACCAGGTTACACGTTTGGCATGCACTAATATGTGTTTTATTATTGTGACTGTCATTAGGCTACATTATTATTCTCGTTTGGGGTTTGAGGAAACATTTCGAACGCAATGTGAAAGGTATCATAATAGTTATTGAACAAAAAAACTGACCCGAGTACTTGCAGTATTACAGGAGTATTAATTTCACAACTTAGCAAGTGCAAATTGCCCAAATGGGCTTACGCCCTCACAATAATAGTCCCACAGCGTTCAAGACTAGGAAATCCGCGGTAGTGTAATGTACCTACTCGGATATGATTCGTGTTGTTGTGAGTTGGCCAATGACAAGGCAAAATAGCTGAAATAATTAATCGATTTAATCCCATCGAAATCGTTTATTATAAGCAGTGGGACTTGATTTCCTACAATAATATTGTTATCGACGGTTATTAATAACACATTACATTATTGTTATCGCACTACATTATGTGGGGGCTTAATGGATTACATGTTTTAGATGAGCGCGACCTTAAGAAAATAACAATGTATAAAAAAAAAACACACGGATACGAGTGTCAGCGTGGTAAACGGTTAAAATATTATACTATTATTATGACTTAATATTAAATTGTTAATAATGAGGTGAACATTAAAATACAAGGTGTCTGTGACGACGATCCCGGCAAAACATTACTATGTTTGGTCTGTCAATGTTAATTGATAACAATATTGAGAATTTCTCACCGCAGATGTTGCGACCCAGACCTTAAGTCTGTCCGGGTTAAAACCTTGGGAGTTTCTCAGGAAGTCTCGTCCGTCCCACGATACACCTGATATATATATTTAACATGTTTATTTTGTTGTTTGTTGTTGTATGCTAACGACATTTGTTTGTTTTTGCAGAAGACGAATGAAACATGGCGTCGGGTCTAGTGAACATGGCCATCGACCGATACGTCAACCTCGTAGACTCCATCAGCGGTAAGTACCTATATCATATTTTATTTGGTTTTCTTATTGGAAACATTAGAACATCTTCAGTTCTGCTGTTATCGTGCCCAAACTACCTTATCGGCCGTCTAAACAACACTGTCTCCTCCAGAAACAATCCTGCCATATCCGACTTCACTTGGCACTCGTGCTGTTCCTCGATTAATTATCATAAATTTGACATGGAAAACCCAATATTTCATTCGCAGATCCTCGAGTGAACGACTGGCCGCTGATGGACAGTCCGTTTCCCACGCTGCTCATGGTCATCACATACTTGTACATCGTCACTTACCTGGGACCCAAAGTGATGGCCAACCGAAAACCCTTTAAACTCAACAACGTGCTGGTGTTGTACAACGCGGGTCAAGTCGTCTTCAGTCTGGGCATGCTGTGGGAGGTAAACTATGATTAAAATTTTAACTTTGTGCAAACCCGTTGAAAAAATAGGAAAAACGTTTATCCTTTACCGTCGCGTCCAAGTACGACGCATAATAATAATAAATATATTCAAGTACACGATTTCCAGCGGAATCGCATATTAATAATAATAATTGTCGCGCACCGTTGCAACACATAAAAACAAGTTTTTTTTTTTTTCCTTCTCATAATATTATAGTGGCTGACAATGTGTAAGTAATAGTCTCGTTCTGGTGGGCAGTGGGTCATCGAGTCTTCTCCGCGGCAATTAAATTTCGCCGATAAATAATAATATAATATACCTATACATACATTTCCCTAAGGACGTAGAAATAACGCGTTACGCAACCCATCAAGTGGGTACACCTATTCCGCAAAAAAACTTGTTGAAACGTCCCAGAAGATAATAAAAGAGAGCGACTCGTGTCATCCGCATAACCAAACAGTGTTATAGTGTTTTTCTTGCGCAAATCGCACGCGGAAGGACCTCTTCTTCTTCTTCTTCTCTTCTTCTTCTTATAAAACAGCAGCTTACACGCCTAACCCGGACGACCCCGTTCGATCGTTTCAGGTCTACGGGATTTGAGGTCGCTTCTGACCTTGACCCAATTATGTAAAGCAAAGCAAAAAAGTCGGACGTTTTCCGACCGCGAGCCGACATTGAAGTCGAAAAGCGTTGGTCGGTCGGTCGTACCGTGTCGTTACATAAAAAAACGGCAGTGGGGCAGTTTTTTTAGCTTGTTTTTTTTTTATCCATTCGGAATGCTATCTACACACACACACACACACACACACACACGGACAACCAGAAGAACGTGTGCCGAGAGATTAATAATATTATTATTTTATGATGTAACCGAACGACCGGGCAACGAACGGCCCTCTCCGGTCGCCCGCCCGCCCGTGCCAACCGGGTGATGCAACGACCCAGCCCCGGTCAGCGTTCCTTGTTTTTTTTTTTTATATATATGTGTATATTTTTTATATATAATATTTTTTTATTCTATCCATTCCATATACTATATACTGGTATACTCCTCCTGTCTCCGCTGCTGCTGCTGCTGCTGCTGCTGCTGTTTTCGCTCTTCACACACACACCTACTTTCACTCGGCACACCGGGTCACACCGCATCGGGGTCATGATCGCCTCGGCTGGCTGGCTGGTTGGTTGGCTGGCTGGCTGAGCACCACGTGTTTCGCGTTCAAACGATCCTTGTTTTTTTAATTAACAACTAAAATATATACCCAGGGATCCGCAGAGACAAAGTCGTTGCTTAAAAAACTAAAACAGCTGTTGATTGAATGGGATAAACTTAACCGAGCAATGGTTTTGGCTGTACAAACACGCCCTAGGTTGGACAACGCGAAAAAAATGTATATTTATACAATAATATTATTATTGCTAGGTACAAGTAATTGTGTTTGAACTAAAAGCTATAGAATGTGCAGAGACGGATTAAGAGTTGCAGCGCCCTCCGGCTATCAGCCAACGGCCACTCCCTTCCCTTTAAATAAGGATTTATTTGCAAGGGGGAAACAAGTAAAAGCCGCCATAATACGTTTATTGTTGTTGTTAAATTTCACATACATTATTTACATTGATAAATTGCGGAAAAAATATTAAAATATTTTCTACATTTATGTTTTATCGAATTTCAAATTATTTTCGTTTGGCAACACCCTGAACTATATAGCCTAGTTAGCTAGCCCGCACCTAAATCCGTCCCCGGTGGAATGATGTTAAGTTTAATCGATTACAAATTTAGCATTTTTTTTTTCGTTTTTTACAAATTTACTGTAAATATATATTACCTTGGGCACGTGTGCGCAGCCTCGACATCCTTAAGGTCACGACGACGGGCGATCGCACACGAAAAAACACGAGGTCGCCGAATCACACACACCGGGTTGAATCCTCCAAATTAAAAAAAAAATTTTTTTCCACATTTGCATACTCGCATTCCGTCAGTAGGTGCGTTGTAACGGCATAACAGGTTCCTCCACGGATAACTAATTACATTATATCATTAGTATTATTAGTATTATAGGTACGTCTCGGTTATGACGGCTTTACCGTATGCAGTTCGACCTCATCGAACCCCGTCAAAACGTTCACTAGTTTTTTTTTTTTTTACCCTCGGGGTAAACGAGTTATTAAAAAATATTGTAACATTAGTCCCAATCGTCCACAGAGGACGCGGCACTTACCTATACTTACAAACTAGATTTAGCGCTAAAACCGGTAGGTAAAACTCTGCTAGGAAATTCAGAAAATCCCAACTCGAACAGCTGTGCCTTTTGGACGAGTGTTTTCAGTAGTTTTTAAATTCAATTAATTATTCGAGTTTTGAGAACCCCAAAAAACTCTCAGGGTTCCAGGCTTGATCTTTCATGATTAATGTCTCAAAACTATGAGTTGCATTACATTATGTTTTACCATTGTCTAGTATGGATGTCCATCTAAAAATCAACAAAATCAGTACAAATTATACTTTTTTTTACATTTCACCATATATTTTCTGTTTAAAAAACCTTCCCCACTTTAAAACATTGCAATAACATTATATACTGCGCACATCTTGGCTGTCGGACAAGTACTCTTCGTGAGTACACTTAAGGACTAGTGGAGTTAAAGATCACAATATTATATTGTCCTTGCACGGCCATCAGTCGGTTATCCTCCGTCAGCCAGTGTAATTAGTAATTACACACAGCCTTGCCCCATCGTCGTAGTAGTAGGCCTAACGACATTGCAGAAAAATCCAAGAAAACCATCTCGCGTGTGTCTTTGACCGTTATCGACTTAATACATCTGATTCAATTGCTTATTAATTTCGTGCCACAACAGAATGATGACCTAAAAATCATAAACAGCCTTACTGCAATGCACGCTGATGTTTCGACCACCAAGTTAACAACTACTAACTGACAAACGTTTTAAATGTGATTTAATTTAGTAGTTTTTTTTTTTTTGTTTTTGGCAAACTAGCGTGGGGCGTTAAAAGAATCGCCCTGTATGTATTTTTGGCTTACAACTAATTAACACCTATAGCTATTGTACAAAAACCGTTTACTACTATTACTGCTCTGCTAAAGTAATAATAACAGTAAAGCATGGCGGACTTGCGCAATTTTGACGGTACGTTGAGTTCTGCGGAATTTTGTAACCTTTGAGACGTCGTGGTGCAACGTAGGTCGGTAAAAAACATAGAAAATAAAAAATAATGATATTATCCTGTTTGGGTGAAGCTGTGTGTGTGCGCTTGTAGACGGTGTTTCGTTTGTCTACCACCGCCACCGACAAACCACAATGTGCATGCTTTGTCGTTGCGAAACTCGCTGAAAACAGCAGACAACGCGCTAATTATAATAATAATAGTAATAAAATAAAATAAAATAATTATTATGTCACATATAGCCGACCACTGGAACAGGCCATTCATTTTCCTGTACGATGCACATTTATTTTGTTGTACAGAGTGATAATATTATAGTAGGATAAGTAGACAACTGCAGTTTTGTAGTTTTTCATGTTGGAAACACTTTGGTTAATTCGCATTGTTATCTTTTCAAATCCACAACAGTTTGCTGGTAATTTCGACCGGTCGACAACCGGTTTTCGGTAAAGCTATTAAAGTTTATAAGTAATTTGTACAAAACTGGTTGAACGTTTTAAGCGAATTATTGTTTTGTTTAAAATGTTTAACTGTTACTACAACATCGTAAAACGACATGAACAAAAATGTTTTCAAAAAGAAAAACTACAAAGTTGTGCAATTAGTACTTTAAGAATAGCTGAATGGTGTTTTGTCCTTAATGAATCATCCTATCTATTATATATATATATTGTTAAAGCTAATATTGTTTGTACATTTTTCAGCACTTGATGAGCGGTTGGCTACTGGACTACAGTTACAAATGTCAACCAGTCGATTACTCACACAACCCCACGGCTCTGAGGGTAAGCGTTTGGACCGTTTTTAAACAAAACCTAAAATAATTTATTCGAATTTGGTCTCAAAAAAATCTCCAACACCTTGATATTTGTTTTTAAAAGTCCCAGACCACTTAGTAAACAAAAAAAAACTTGTCACACACAGTGAAAAAAAAACAATTTTCTTTGTGTTTAACTGATAACGTGCAATTGATCTACGTATAAATTGTAATTGAATCAATCTAGAACCATGTCTTATCAGTGAATATTTTTATTATTTTAAGTTATCGCTGTTAATATTGTCACTTAACCCGAAGAATATCCGTGAGGAAAATACATTTTTTAGAATATAATTAAACAGATGTTGTGTTTTATGTTTTATAATATTGTGTAAAACGTTAGTCCCTCTCTTTTGTGTACACGTACTTAGTTATAATATTTTTTGTTGTTAATTATTATAAAAACATTCGTTAACGTGCAAATTGAATGCTTTCAGATGGCCAATCTATGTTGGTGGTACTACATATCGAAGCTTACAGAATTTGTTGATACGGTATGTGCTGTTTTCGATTATTATTATTATTATTGTCGTTGTTACTAACGGCCACTTTACGCTGCCTTACAGATATTCTTCGTGATGAGAAAAAAGGACAACCAAATCAGTTTGCTTCACCTGTACCACCATTCGCTCACGCCCATCGAGACGTGGATTTGCGTGAAATTCATAGCCGGTAAATACATGGCCGTGTGTAATAAATAATAAGTCGTACCGACCATGTTATGTGATGTTATAAAATTTAAATTTTGCGGTTTTAAAAATAGAAAATTATATAACTTGACCCAATTCTTCGATCGATGCCACGCATTGAAAAGTACAGTCCGGGCTGTGTTCTAAGATTTAATATTCGGCCCCCAAGGCGTTGACGCAGGTCCACTAATGATCCAACGGAATTATTCTATTCACGGCTTTCAGAACCGTCACGTGGCGATGTGATGTTGTTAAGTGTTTAATTGACAATAATTTGGAACTACACTGCGAGTTGCATAACCGACGAAAAAATCGAGACGCCCAACCTTGGTCTGGTCACCGAAAAATTCATCGCGCTAGTGTTAGGAAAAAAATATAATAATCCCATTATTGTCCACACAAGTGTGCACGAGAAACGTTCAAACAGTTTGAAAACAGACTTTTTTCGGATGTCCTATTTTTTTTTAAATACAAATTTGAACGTTTTAAAGTGCGATGAGAACCAAAAGGGTACAATTGAGAATTTTTGATAATATTGTAATACTGTTTCCCAATGAAATCCGTGTCGGTTTTTATGGCTGATAATTAACACTGTATGAATTATTTTCCTCGAAAAAATAATACCAATTTTTGGCTTTCAGGCGGCCACGGCACGTTTTCCAACTTGGTGAACAACATGGTGCACGTGATCATGTATTTCTATTACATGATGTCCGCGATGGGCCCTCAATACCAAAAGTACCTCTGGTGGAAAAAGCATTTGACCACCATACAACTGGTAAGCAGAACCGGCCGGGCCCCGGGCGACCACTTGTTGCGCCTCGCGGACCACCTGTTGCGCGTCGGATCAGAGCCGCTGTCGATACACAGATATATATATATATATAAACTAGATTGCCAAAGTGTTGTACAGTGTTGAGTATGAAGGAGGACTATGGATGTGCATTATTAGAGATAGTAGTTTAGAGATAGTAGTTTGCAGGACCTATCCATGTATTGATGTAGCTGCATGAAGTGTGAATAGCTTACTCTTAACTTTTAATCGTACACACGCATATTTTCCACCAGTTAGCAATCTAGTTTATTATACATCTATCACACCGTCTGTGTGTCGATCGTATATTTTGCATTCTTGTCCTGTACTAAACCCCCCCCCCCTCTCCCTTTGCCCACAGTTGCAGTTCACGCTGGTGTTTTTCCATTCGGCCCAAGTGCTGATTTTCGACTGCGGTTATCCCAAACTGGTGGCCGCCCTGCTGCTGGTGCACTCGACCATTTTCTTCGTGCTGTTCTTCGACTTCTACCAACAGGCGTACAAGAAGGCGAACAAGCAGCTGCAGGCCAAATCGCAATGACCGCCGCAACGTTGCCTACCGGCGAAAAACGACTAAAATCAAAAACTAGATATAAGAATATTGAATAAAAAAATTAAATGAATAAAACGAAAATATCAATACCGTCAACGCGTTGAACACGTGTACGTTTGTTTCTATACATCATATTGTAATATAAATATATATATATATATATAATATGTCTTATATTATGTTAGTATCGAATGCACGCGCTCGTGTATTTTTTTTTTTGTAAATTTCACCTATTTAAGTTGTTCCAAAAAGTATAATTGTAAGTATTGAACGCGACAAACGAGTCGAGATATTATTATTTTTTTTTTTTAAAGATATTTATCATCGTTTTCCCCCTTCCCTCGACTAGATTTTAAAATGTTTAACTATATCATTACACGTTAAAATATATATATATAAATGTATTTTATAAAATAATGTACGCTCATTAAATTATAATTTTTAAGTTATACATATATATATACATACCATTACAAACGAGTACCTATATCATAATATTATTATTTCACTATCTATCATTAATGTATACCGTTATCCACGTCTATTTATAAGCGTACAATTAGAATATATTATTATTATTATTTTAAGTTTATATACATGATTTTAACGAGACTTCGAGTTTATATATTCATTGGCAATATTATTTTTAATAAAATCAAACATAATAACCTGCGTCGGATTTATTACAACCAATTAAAAACTAAGTATAGGTACGGTTTACTCGTAGACTTAAACTCTACTTCAATGAACTCATCGCAATAATGCACTGAGCATGCCATAAGGGTTTCCAATTTATCTTCCAAGTAAATACTCACAAATTCAGTTCGTTTTTCAAATTAATGTTTATGTTCAAAGAGTTTGTAATCTTATTTTGAACTTGCTTGGCAGCTCTTTCTTATTGTTTTGTTTAAAAACGGAGGTTGCGTATAACTTTGAACTTTTAGTTCAATAAAGCGATAACTGTTAGTAAAATTGTTTTTGAAAAATATCATTCAAATTAATATTAAATATTATCATAAAAACTGTGTTCTAAAATGTCCATTTGAAAATGTGTCATTAAGGAAAAAACATATTAGCTGTACTTAAGGTCTATAATATTTAACTTTTAAAAATTAAACTCAAGTCAGGCCGATGCAAAATATCAAGTGTACATCAATTATATACCGGGTGTTATATTAGGATTTAATCACTGTAATACTATTATTGTCCACTAGAGAAATTTTAGAGAAAGGTATACCCTACACTCCCTTTAAGTAACGCTCATAACGTTCTCGTACAAAACTTATTAATATATTGTATAATTATTATTATATATTGTTAGTATTTAAAAAAATACAAGGTTCTAGTCTCATAGCTTATGTAGGGTGACACGACCGAAATCCATGGCTAATGCAACTAAAACCACTTACTGTGTCTAATAGCAATTATTGCTTGATTAAGACTAGACAATTTGTTGAGCTTACAACTCCAGACAGTATCTCATTTGTTCACTAATACTGTAATAACACATCAATTTATTATTGTTCAATATTAATGGCCAGGGTTTTTTTTTTAGATACTTATGTTTGACATAAGTGTGTCACCCATGTTTCACTTATTAAAGTAGGGTTTCTGTAAAGTAAAATAGTAAAAAGTAAATATATATTAATATTATATACCTCTGGAGTCTGTTTCTCCAACACACGTTGTTGTTTGCACACACTTGTATACAAAACAGTATACAAACTGTTTGTCTTTAGCTGTGCATTGTTAGGATTTAGTACAGTTTTTAATTCTAATAAAACATATAAAACAACAAGTTTAATTATACATTTTATTTCATTTCAAAACAACTCTTATATCTTTACCAATTTAGTCAGGTATCTTGTAAGAATGTTCCTTACAGGAAGAATGAAGGGTTTTTTACTGAATTGTCCGAAAATAAGAATTAATTGTTTTATTATAAAAAAACCCATCGAACAAAATGTGATTTAACGTTATATTGTAAAACAAAATGGCCCAAATAGGTGAAGACAAACTGAATTTCAAAGTTTGTATTTACTTAAAGAAATTGACTACATCTTTATGAATCATATTGTCATGTAGAATAGGAATATTGGAAAAAAATCAGGCGATTTATATAGGCAAATAATCATACATATCGACGGTTATTGTTGTCGTTTGGCAATCATTACCAGCAAAACCTAACAAGTGGTGCTAACTATTATTATTTTTTTTTTAATGATAAACAATTAATAGAATGATAAATCACATTTATGATCACACTGACAAATTGATTACTAAAATAATAAATTGACAATAACAATGCACACCTACATAATCTAAAAGTGGGAAATTTAAATTTTGAAAAAGTAGATGTGAAAATGCGCCTTAGGTATTTATTGTTTTTTTTTTTTGTTCATCTTAAATACTTTGATTTCATTGTATAAGAGATAATTAAAATTTATTGTAAATTAAATCGGTTTCCAGTTAAAGAATAATAAATGGAAGAAAACGAGATATTGTCACTTTTTTCGGTATAACCAAACACAATGACTTGAAGCAATGCCAAATATTTAAGAAAAATATGAGATTGTTAATGATTTTCTATTTTTCTATTATTCATTTTAACATATTAACTCCCGTTTAAAGTAAAGTATATTTTTTATGCTACATCACAATGATCAAACGCAATTATTATCGGACAACAATGTCATGCACATGATAGACTCATTGAAACCAAATAAAATATAATATACAACCATCATCGTGCAAATCGACTTAAATATTATCATTAAAAATGCCATTATTATGCTTATTAAAACAATAATAGTTGTATATTACAAACAAATTGTTAAATTGCCACAAAAGTAGTTAACAAGTTCAATCAATAGGTAAACAATCAGTTCAATTAGTTTAGGTAACTCTCTGATTTCGGGGAAAAAAATAGACTTGACCCTATTTCAAAAACGCTAAAGGAAGACACTTAGAAGAAAGAAATCTTAAAAAAACATCACATTATAATGATCATAAAAAGTTCTTGTAAAGATAATGTGATAAATTATATGCCTATAAAAAAAATCATAACGTCAAATACATTTATTTTATTTAAATACGTTTCATTCATTTTTTAATCACAAGTGCTCACCACCATCGGTTATCAAGTGTATACAAAACAATATAAATAAAACAAGAATATTCTATTATCTATAAAAACATGTAAGCTTACCTAATATCAATTAGATAAACGAGTTTTATACTTATTTTTTATTAAAACAAACATAAATAATTATACAAAAAACATTAATGAATTAAGTTATGAACAAAATTTTAAATTATTATCTATAAATTATTATTTTTTTAATTTTATTATCTAATTATTATTTGTTTACAACCTAGTCAATTACATTATACGATTATTACATTTTAACAGAAACCCCCAGGTCTTAGATACTACTGTGTGTAAATTAAACGAGGTACTCGATACACTACTGGCAGTGGTCGTGTTAATGACAAATCAGCTATTCGTTCAAGTGGTCAATCATAATTTCGCGGAGTTTGAATTTCTGAATTTTACCAGAAGCCGTTTTCGGGAAGTCGTCCACGATCATCACGTGGATGGGCACTTTGAATTTGGCTATCTGCAATCGGTACACAAAACGCACGTTATTATTATGCAAACCACTGTCGTTTCCCAGTCGAGATAATAATTAATAACGATAAATCACTCACGTTGCCGTAGCAAAATTTTCGTACGCCAATCTCGTCGAGCTTGGAATTTTTTACAGTTTTTACGGCGGCGCAAACCACTTCGCCGAGCCTTTCGTCCGGTATACCGAACACCTATGAAAACAAAAGGGTAAAATACATGGTAAGAAATCAGTTTAGCTTCCATCACTTCTGTCTCAATGGCTGAGCACGACAGGGGGCAAAATATTGTAGAAAGGGTAAATATTTTTGTTCGGGATAGGCACGACCCATTTTATATAGACCTGAGGAAGAGTACATAACCTCCCCGTCGTCTACTGACCTGAGCCTGGACGATTTCTGGATGAGTTTCCAGAAAGTACTCGATCGTCTGCGGTTCTATGTTTTCTCCGCCTCGAATTATGATGTCTTTTATCCTGCCCGTGATCACGCCGTATCCGTCTTCGCTCAATGCGAATACGTCGCTATATTGTAATTAACAGCCATCGAGTAATATGATAATAATATTATAAATACGTTTGTCTTTATCGCTATTGAGTAAGCCTACCCCGAACGAAGCCATCCGTCGTCGTCGATGGTCTTTCTTGTCATTTCCACGTCTTTCCAGTAACCCGGCATGACGTTGTACCCTTTGAACCAAGCCTCTCCCGGAGTACCCATAGGCACCACGTCGCCGTTTTTGTCCACGACTTTCACCTACAAACACAACATCCACCTCCATTACATTAAGATTTTACAAGTGTTATCTCTTCTCAGTTATTCAATAATCCATTTTAATGTCAGCTAATGAGTACAATGTCATAATGTGATCTTACTTCGCAGTGATCGAGCACTTGGCCAACGGAAGTGCACGTTTTGTCTTCGGGTTCGTCTGGGTTGGAAATAAAGACAACAGGACTGGTTTCCGTCATCCCATAAGCACACTAAAATGCAATATATTAACAATATACACCGCGGTTTTTAATCATCCTGATTACAACAATAGCTATCACTATGCACCAGAGAATACAATATTAGTTATTACCGCTAAACGTCCGACATTGAGAACCGTTTTGATTTGTTTGAACAATTGTGGAGAACACAAAGCTCCCCCGCAAAATGCCACTTCCGGTGTTGTAAACGTATATCCTTCCTGTAGGAGTTCTTCGGAAACGCAAACCAAGTCGACGTACATTGTCGGCGTACCGTACAAAATGGTGCATCTAAAAATTAATGATTACAAAAAAATAATAATAAAATATATGAAACACGTCTAATTTTGTTTAACTATAACGCCTAACCTAACCTAACTTTGATCAAAATTGATGTGTTTTATAGCATGAATCTGTCAATAACTAATACATTTTTGAAGTCATAATAATCAATTATTTCTTGATGCCAGCTGTTTTCTACGGTCACGCCCCTTTGCCCCTTGGCCGGCTACCGCATGACTGATTTTCGTTTCCGTTATCAATAGTTTCTTGCTGTATTTCCGGCTCTCTTCGTCCCGTTTGGTCTCCGAAACGGTCTGGAAGCGAATCGGTTAGTCTTCAGAAGAGCGCGGTACGAGCAACATCGAACCACAGCCCTGAAGATGGAACGTGCAAACGTTGGCGAACTAGTCAAGACCTCCAAGTGAGAATAACCTCAAGTCATGTGAATAGTGTAAACCATGTAAGATTTTACAACGACTATTATAAAGTTATAATTAGTCTACTTAAAACCACAACAAGCCTTGTTTTGAAAATAACCATCTCAAAACAAATCATTTGTATCCTTTAATTATAGAATTTTCTTGGGTATTTTAAACTGTATTGTAGACAAATAAGAGAATACTAATGTTAAAATGCGGTAATAAATGAAAAAAAAAACTAACTTTTCGTGTACAATGGCCTTGGCAGATTCGATGGGCTTATAACCGCAAGCCGGCAACACCAATGTGGTTCCACTGTGTAGGCTCGCCATGATTCCAACGACGGTACCGAAAGTGTGAAAAAACGGCACTTGCAGCAATATTCTGTGTTCCTGAGAAAAATGTAATAGTATTTAATTTTTTAACTAACAAAGCATGATCTAGTCTTTGCGTTAGAATAATTTAAACGAATATTATCGAAAAAACACGGTCCGGATAACGTTCAGAGCGAATTTTAGATTTTTCTCTTTACCTTAAAAAAAGGCATTTTTATTTAATAATATTCAAGTCACCTTTTTCTTCAACAGCAGTCTTTTACAGACGAAGTACGAATTGTTCACGATATTGTAATGCGTTAGGCAAGCCCCTTTCGGAGAACCAGTCGATCCCTGTAACAGTAAATTTATTACACAAGAGTTGACAATTTCCTTAAACAATCAATTATCCGAAAAAAGCTGAGAAAACTACACCGAGCCCGTTTTAACTGAAAAAATGCTATCAAAACAAAAATTTCCAAAATTACATTACCAACTTAAAAACCAGTTAGATTGGATGATTAAAAAAAAAAACTTTTTAATCGTTTATAACTTGTAACGTTGTATGTTAAACGACGGCTATTAATAATGTCGAATTACCGAAGTGAATTGTATATTGCATATCTTATGCGGGTTGAGATCAAGGTTTAACTTTCTTAGGTAGGCGGCAGATTTGATCGTTCCCGATTGGCACACGTCCCAGAACTTGATGATCCCGCTGGAACACAAAATAGCAACTAAATATGATTTAATAACAACAATAATGACAGTGTGTACACTCCAACAGGTGCAAAATTATTTGTATTTTAATATAAAGTAAACGACTTACGGGAGACTCGTTTCGGTGTTCATGACGATGAATTCCAAATGGGGTAAATGCCTAGAGGTCACCGGTTTACCGTGTGGTTGCTGCTCGATTTCTGGCACAATGTTCTTCAGCAATTGATAATAATCTTGACCAGGGTTGTTCTCAAAAGCGATCAACATTTTGGCGTCGACTTTATCCAGACAATGGTAGAGTTCACGACTCAGGTACAACGGGTTTATGTTCACCTGCAGTGGGTTAGAATGTGATTATTGAAAAAGCGTTTGTGCTTTGTTAGGTCTTTCCAGAGCGTCGCCTGGACAATATTAAGCACGGTCCTTACGGCTATTAAGTCGGCCTTTATGGCAGCTAACAATGTGATTTCCCATTCCACCGAATTGGATCCCATGATGCAAAGTCGGTCACCCGGTTTCATGCCCATTTCCAAAAGTCCAGCTGCCAGCTCGTCGACCTGCGACCATCAAAGAGAACGACATTGTTCACGAATTACAATAAATTAAGCAAGACGGAAAAAGTTAATTATTTAGTGATAAAAAAAATAGCCAAGTTAACCTTGACATTAACCGTCATATGATCTAGTATACATTTAAGGTATCATGGCCAATTAAAGTGTTGACTGCTTGGTAGGAACTTGCAATATAATAATTGTATACAATTTTATTAAAATCATTAGTAATTATCTAGTTAAATTTTGCTAAATAATTAGTTTATTTGAAGTGAAGATGTGTATTTTGAACTGATCTACAAATATTATTTTACAAAAAGCTAATTCCCTATGAGGATTTAAAGGCTGATTTTAAATCAAGTAACTCAAGTACTAAATTAATTATAAGCATAAGAAGAACCACCAATTTTTTTTGACCAAAATGAATGCATTTTTTGATAACTTTTTTTCTAAGAAATAAAAAACATGTATGTTATAAAAAAAAAGGAAATATATATTTTTTAGACTGGTTCAAAGTCTTAAAACTGTATGACTCTTCTGTGGGTGCACATACCGTTGCATTACAAGGTAAGCTAAATATACACCACTGGTCAAAATACAGGTTAGGTTAGGTTTCATTTGTACAGGTCTCAGATCGAAATTTGTTTAGTGATTGTAATAATATAAAAAACTGCAAGCCGAGTTTAACTTCTTCTAAACGTTTGTGTATCGTTAATTCATACCTCGTTTTTGAGTTCTAGAAAGGTGATTCTCCGGTTCTGTTGTACAGAGACTATTGCTTCCCTGTCCGGATAAGTCTCGGCCGCCATGTCGACCAATTGACCGACTGTCATATTTGTCAGCGGTTCATTTTGGATGCCTTTGTAATAACTCGGTTTCGGTATACTGGACGAGTCCGTACTTGAACTGCAAAACAAAAATAGGTCTCAATTTAGAAATTGTGCTTACGAGTTCACGGTACACAACGATAACTCCCAAATCGGCTCAATTTTGTTGTAACTAACAAAAGGTATAAAGAATGTTGGAGACAGGATAAAAGATTGTTTCATAAAAACAAAATATTTCATTGTTTTTTGATAAAATCTTATTTTGTGTTCGGTGGAATTTCAATGGAGGCCCTCCTAAATTAGTACAATATAACAAGGCTACCAAAAACATATTAATATGTTTGATGATCAAATTACGGTTTTTTTATTGAGAACAACAGACTTAAATATTACTCCAACGATATTTCATCCAAAATTTTCTTGGAAAAATTTGTATTCCAAAATATTTAAATAAAAATATAAACTAGTTACAGTATTTATAACTAGTGAAATACAAGTGAGTTTACAAGCAGAACTAAACAAGTTACTAGTTATTTTTTTATGACTCTTACTAAATAAGTACCTAACCTAATTTGTATACAAAATTCTGGTAACTGCGATGCCGGACAAGTTACATTTTCAAACTAACTTAATATTAGTTCATTATAAATAAAAATCTGCTTGCTAGTTGTAATGTTACATCATTTTTTAAGAGAATTTTGCTATAAATAACACATTTCTGAATATCTAAATTTTACAGAATTGTTTTATGAAGAAATCCTGGTAAAACTCAGAGGTAATTAATTGTTGTGTGTGAGTGGCACGTTCTAAATTTAAACTTAAAATCAACATATATAGAATTATGTAATTGTTGTTTTATCATAAAAATTAATTAGTTCTTAAAATCATTAAGAAAGATGAAACTACCAAAAGTTGAATTTTTTTTCAGAGATTAGAGTGAATCGAATAAAAAACAACATGTGAAACTATTATATGTATTTTATAATATTATTTTTTTATTATATTCCAGTTCGTCTTTTACTTACCTTTTGTCATAACCGCTCATTTTATACACCGTTTACGATTTAACTTTATAATATGAAAACAATTTTTTTTTAATAGGGAATTACAGCTTTCAACTGTTTTTCAAGACTACTATTTGAACTGAAAAATTAATTGAATTTGAACACCAAATGTGAGGGAATAGAGTCTGAATCGCCCAGAACTAAGTACAGTGTGCACTAATCTACTGCCAAAGAATAATAATGATTTCTTACAACGAAAAAAATAAACGCGTTATTCTTTTAGTTGAATTTTTAATAAAATAATTTAATAAAGTAAACTAATTAAATTGCAATTTCTACTACCTTTATTATAGAATATTTCATGTCATATACTTGATTTTAATTATAATCAAATTTTAACAATGGCTAATTAGTTTTTTTTTTATTATATCTGCGACCATAACAGCAAAAAAATGCATAAAATTATCATTTAATTTTAATACTATCATATAATAAAAATAATATGGTAATATATTCATTAAGATTTTTATAAATTTTCAGAGTGAATAAAACTACACATCTAATAGCAATAATTTAAAAAAACAAAATGTAAAGCTAAATTTTTATTTTTATTAAGTATGATGCCTGTCCTTAGGAATAGACGTGACATGAATAGATGAATATGATCAATCTTAATTATTTTCAAATTTAAAAAAAATTGTATGACTGTTGGAGTGCGGTTAAGTAATTCACACTGATAAAAATCAAAACCGGTTATCAAACGTGGGTAAATATTTGGTACCACTAAAAACAATAGATAAGCCCCTCAGTTTTTTTTTTAAATTGAGTTACAGTGATTTTTGCCGTTGGTAAGTCGAGTAAAAGCAATAAGCATAACAGCTATTAAATACATACATATTATTTTATTATATTTAAATTGGTGTTTTACTTACCTTTTGTCATGATCGCTCATTTTATATACCGTTTACGATTTAACTATACTACTTGAAATATAAATATATATATATATATTTTAATAGGGAAAACACAGTTTTAAACTATTTTTTAAGACTACTATCGGATACTGAACAATTGATTGAATTTCAACACCATATGTGTGAGGGAATAGAGTCTTATCGCCCAGAACTAAGTACAGTGTGCACTAATCGACTGCCAACGAATACTAATGATTTCTTACATACAAAAAAAAATCTCTTTAAAGTCAAATTTAGTTTTTAAAAAAATCAAGCATGGCCAAATATTTCTTCAAAGTCGAGCAGATGTCAGAATTATAGTTGTGGAAATGTGAGAACTTTTTTTAGAAAAAAAAAAAAATTATAATACCAGCAATATGCTATTGTTTTTAGGCCCACGTTTTGTCAAGGTCGCTAAGACTTTCAATTATCGAAAATATCATAACGTACCTAAAATTTTGTATTATTGTTCGTTATTTGAAATATGCACTCGTTTAGTTTACCGTTATTGTATTATCATGAATAATATTTTATATATACAAGTCTAAAAAGCACTCTACGTAAAATAACACGAATCAAACTTACTACTCTGACTTTTTATTTCCCTCAAAAAAAAAAAAAAAATAACAATAGAAGAATGAATTATAATGACTATGATGATGGTGTATAAACTACTATTTCAGAACTACTTACGGATGATTCGCTTGGATGTTCATGACGATGACTTGAGAAATGAGGTAACATGAGATAAATGAGTGATCACCGTTCTACCGTCTTGTGGTCGCTGTGCAATTAACGATTGAATTTTCATCAACAGCTATTGATAACAACCCAGGCGAGGAATGTACTCCAGAACTTATTTGGAAAGTCTCGTGGACAATATTAAACACGGTAGTCCTTATGGCTATTAAGTCGGCCTTCATGGCAGCTAACACAGTGACTTTCCCCCATTCCACCGATATGGATCCCATGATGCAAAGTAGGTCGACCAGGTTTTATGTTAATTTCCAGAGTCCAGCTTTCAGCTCGTCGACTTGCGGCCATCGCAGAGAACGAAATTATTCACGAATGAAATATTATTATTATTAAGCACGACGGAAAATGCTAATTTTTTACACAATAAAAACGCCAAGGTTAACATCAATCGATTTAGTAGACTGCAGCTAAGCGTCTCGGTTCAAAGTTGAAATGTTTGATTGTATTTCTATAAACTATTAATTGAGTTACAGCGATTTTTGCAATTGATAAGTCGAGTAAAAGCCATGTGCAAAAGTAATAAATATATTATAAATATTGTTTTATTATACTTAAATCGGTGTATTGTGTTGGAACGATAATTAATATTTTTTTACCTACAATAATAATAATAATAATATGTTGTTTTCGTTGTAATATTATAACATATGTAGTCAAGATTAAGTCAGCAATAAAATAGTTGTTTTTGACACACATATTACATTTTGCTAATGTAACCTCGTTTCATCATTATAATTAGCATTTGTATAGCAAGAGAACAGGACGTCTAACTTTATCTGTTAAGTTTGCACGTTATATTAATAATGTACGTCACACTGTTATTTTATTCATTATTAATAATATAGTTTATTGTTGTAATTATTATAAGTGTTTACCAATAGTAATGTGTTAATCCGTTTATTTATTTATGTTGTTTTTTATTGCAATACCAAACTGCCATTCGTATTACTCGTTATACATTTGTTATTATTATTATTAGTAACATATTATTAACACTTACCTGTTGCCATCACCATAATATACCATCATAAACGATTTAACTTTACTACTTGAAAAATATATCCATTTTAATAGGGAGCAATTGTTTTTGAAAAAAATTAGTTAGTTTCAAGTTTAATTGTGTCAAAATTTAGTTTTATTTGTAATGTCCAAAAACAAATTTGAGCATTTAATTTGTGTAAATTAAGTAAGTTTAAATTTTACCCGACACCGTTATCGGGAGGTCATCCATGTTGATCACCTGGTTGAGAAACTTAAACCTGGTTTTTTATCCATCGATAAGATATAAACGGAAACGTACAAAAATTATCATTTTGTAATAATTAAATACAATACCAACGTTGACGGTGTTATGTATTTATTGGATTTCCATTTTCTATCTCGATTCGAAAGTATACAATTACAACGACTACAAAACGTTATTTCATCAATTATTATTATCTAAATAATCGTTTGTTAAATAGATAATATTACACCTTACGTACATTTACCAATATAATATTATATTCTAATAAAATCACTTTACAACAACAATACTAAATGGAACACCCGACGTGCTAATGTGTACAATACGCTGACTAATATTACTAATAACTATAATGTTGGTATACAGGGTGATGCACTTATCGTGAACCATTCAATATCTCATAGGGTTTAATAAGGAGTTGACATTTTTTTTTCATATTATTTTTATACAATGTGTACCCACAATTTACAATGTGTATACTACCTGGACGGAAACAACACAGATATTGATGTGACAGATGTGATTAATTTGTGACAGCTTGTGAAGAAATGATAATGTAAAATAATATACTAGAAAAACACGCTGAACCAATTTTGGCGGTAGTGCTGTATTTGTCATAAAACGGGCTAAAATATATTTCAATACAATTTTGTAACATTGTCATCACCTAACGCAGCAAGGGTTAAGTGTAAAGTTATTTTATTCAATAATTTTATTATTATTACAATGTAAAAATTGTAATATTATAACAGTTATATTATACAAGAAAATTTATTTTATTACGAAAAGTGTTTGTTTTGTTGAAGTTTAACAATAATTAACTAATGGTATTAATGAGGTCTGTAGCGGTCAAGGCTTCGTTACAAACTAATATAGTAAGTGAAATGCAATGCCAGTATTGTTTTTATAGTAGTTTTAACAATTTTGGTGTATTTTATAATAATCTCAAAAGTAATCTTTGCCTTAAATGTTATTTTTTCAATCTATTCTCGATAGACTTGCTACATGAAGAAAAGTGGCATATATTGATAAAAAACTATTTGAAAAAAAAAAAGAATTTCACGAATGGACTACTACCCTTCTTTCTGTGTGCCCTTCAATTATTGGTAAAAAAAATATTATCAATTCGCACAACACTATTTCGAAACAAAACTTTTTTGTCCAGAAAAATGTTTTAGCTTCGATGCAAAGCAGAAATAGCCCACATCGCGGTAAAACCAATTACTATGATGTAGGCTTTTTTTTTTGTCATAACATATACACTTTAAATCTTAAAATAACATTATAGTGATGGTCAGTTTAATCGGACCGAGACGGCAATTTTATTTATAATAATTCCTGTAGACTTGTAACCTCTCCGTCCTCTATATGCTTTGATTCCATTATGACTGTACTCAACTGTAATAGTCCCCTCGGATAAAATCTCTTTCGAATTAACACTTTGATGCTTTTTTGTAAATACAGCACCTCAATTAAATAATTTTTTATAATGCTGGTTTACACTGTGCTTGGTTTGGACTGTACTGGCTTGAAAATACTAACTACTGATTTGCATCGAAGCGTTTATTCTAAAGTGATTTTATCACTTTTAGATTTAAAAATTCCTCTAAACCTGTGACCTCCCCGTCCCCACTATGCCCCGACACTGTGCTGGGTTTTTAAAATTGCAAATTTAAAACTCATAACCATAAATGTTAATTTATTATATACAACCATAAATTGCTCAAGTTTTTTCTACATTATACAATTATTACATTTTAGCGAAAGCCCACAGATCAAAGATACTACTGTGTGTAAATTAAACTATGTACTCGATGCCATACTGGCAGTAGTAGTGTTAATGATAAATCTGCTATTCGTTTAAACGGTCAATCATTATTTCGCGGAGTTTGAATTTCTGAATTTTGCCAGAAGCCGTTTTCGGGAAGTCGTCCACGATCATCACGTGGATGGGGACTTTGAACCTGGCTATCTGCAATAGGTACATAAAACGCACGTTTATGCTTTTCAAACCACTCTCGTTTTCCAGTTGAGACAATAATTAATAACGATAAATAACTCACGTTGCCGTAGCAAAATTTTTGTACGCCAATCTCGTCGAGCTTGGAATTTTTTACAGTTTTTACTGCAGCGCAAACCACTTCGCCGAGCCTTTCGTCCGGTATACCGAACACCTATGAAAACAAAAGGGTAAAATACAGGATAAAAAAAATCAGTTTAGCTTCCACCCCTTCTGTCTCCATAGCTGAGCGCGACAGGAGTGAAAATATTGTAGAAAGGGTAAATATTTTTGTTCGGGATAGGCACGACCCATTTTATATAGACCTGAAAAAGAGTACATAACCGCCCCGTCGTCTACTGACCTGAGCCTGGACGATTTCTGGATGAGTTTCCAGAAAGTACTCGATCGTCTGCGGTTCTATGTTTTCTCCGCCTCGAATTATGATGTCTTTTATCCTGCCCGTGACCACACCATATCCGTCTTCGCTCAATGTGAATACGTCGCTGTATTTTAATTAACACAAGGCCATCGAGTAGTATGATAATAATATCATAAACACGTTTGTCGTTATCGCTATTGAGTAAGCCTACCCCGATCGAAGCCATCCGTCGTCGTCGATGGTCTTTCTTGTCATTTCCACGTCTTTCCAGTAACCCGGCATGACGTTGTACCCTTTGAAACAAGCCTCTCCCGGAGTACCCATAGGCACCACGTCGCCGTTTTTGTCCACGACTTTCACCTACAAACACAAAATCATCGTCCATAATATTAGGATTTTAAAACGTGTTCGTTTTGTTGAGCTTCCTCTGTTAACATCTATCTATGTTTATCGGCTAATTTTAATTGAAGCATAAGTATGTTTTTAACCAATCAATAATCCTTTATCAGTTATTCATTATTTACCACTCTCCCTTTATTAACAATCACTTCTCAGTATTTCAGTAATCCATTTTAATGTCAGCAAAACACTGCAATGTAATAATGTGAACTTACTTCGCAATGATCGATGACTTGGCCAACGGTTGTACACGTTTTGTCTTCGGAATCGTCTGGATTGGAAGCAAAGACAATAGGACTGGTTTCTGTCATTCCATAAGGACACTAAAATGCAATATACTTATTATGAATATATTTGTACACGTTATGATATCAATACTAATTATAACAATGGCTATCACTATGCACCAGAGAATACAATATTAGTTATTACCAGTAAACGTCCGACATTTAGAACGGTTTTGATTTGCTTAAGCAAATGTGGAGAACACATAGCTCCCGCGCAAACTGCTATTTCCGGTGTTGTAAAAGTATATCCTTCCTGTAGGAGTTCTTTGGAAACGCAAACCAAGTCGACGTACATTGTTGGAGTACCGTACAAAACTGTACATCTAAAAACAAATGATTATAAAAATAAAATGTGCAAAACTGAATAATATTTTTAAATTGCGGTAATAATTAAAAAAACTAACTTTTCGTGTACAATGGCCTTGGCCGCCTCAATGGGCTTATAACCGCAAGTCGGCAATACCAATGTGCTTCCAGTGTGTAGGCTCGCCATGATTCCGCCAACAGTACCGAAAATGTGAAAAAACGGCACTTGCAGCAGAATTCTGTGTTGCTGAGAAAAATGTAATAGTATTTATTTTTTTAACTAACAAAGCATAATCAAGTCTTTGTTCGAAAAATTTAAACGATTATTATCGAAAAAATAAAGGTCCGGATAAAGTTCCAGGCTAAATTTAAGTTTTTCTGTTCACCTAAAAATAAGGCATTTTCTGAATTAAAATATGTATTTCAGTGTTGAACAAACAAGTTTTTATTGACCATCTCTATGAAAATAATCTAAAATTTGATATTTTCCCAAACATTTATCCGGTCTTTTTTAAAATGTGTCAGTTCATTATTGACTCCTTCATGTTACCTTTTGCTTGTCGAGCACTCTTTTACTGATGAAGTACGAATTGTTCACGATATTGTAATGTGTTAGACACGCTCCTTTTGGGGAACCAGTGGATCCCTGTAACAGTAATTATAATACACAAAAACACTTTTTTTCATTTATCTCATTGGTTTTGTTTATTTTTACAAATAAACAGTACTCCCAACTAAGAATGTATCGTGTCCCTATATTAAACATAAACTATGGTTCTCCCAACTATGTAGTTTTTTCCGTGGACTCACCGAAGTGAATTGTATATTACATATCTTATGCGGGTCAAGATCAAGGTTTAAATTCCTCAGGTGTGCGGCAGATTTGGTCGTTCCCGATTGGCTCACGTCCCAGAACTTGATAATTCCTCTGGAACATACACAGTAGAATTGACAGTACATGTACCGAAATTATTTTTAAAAAAAAATCTAAATTAAAAGGAAACTAGCAATATCAGCGGTTTAAAAAACGCCAAAACTTATAAACGACAGCGAAAATAGCAAATAAATATGATTTATTATTAAAAAATATCCCAAGAAATTCATACCAACAGGTGCAGAGTTATTTGTATATTAATATAAAGTTAGGACTTACGGGAGATTCGTTTCAGTGTTCATGACGATGAATTCCAAATGGGGTAAATTCCTGGTTGTCACCGGTTTACCGTGCGGTTGCTGTTCGATTTCTGGCAAAATGTTCTTCAACAATTTATAATAATCTTGACCCGGGTTGTTCTGAAAAGCGATCAACATTTTGGCGTCGACTTTATCCAGACAATGGTGGAGTTCACGACTCATGTACAACGGATTTATGTTCACCTGCAGTGGGTTAAATTGTGATTATTGAAAAAGCGTTTGTGCTTTACTAAGCCTTTCCAGAGCGTCGCGTGGATTATATTAAACACGGTACTTACGGCTATTAAGTCGGCCTTCATTGCAGCTAACAAAGTGATTTCCCATTCCACCGAATTGGTTCCCATGATGCAAAGTCGATCACCCGGTTTCATGCCCATTTCCAAGAGTCCAGCTGCCAGCTCGTCGACCTGCGACCATCACAGGGAACGAAATTATTAACGAATTACAATATGAAGGCCACCGGGAAGAAGGGTAGTAGTCGGTTTTTTTTCAATTTATAGATAATGACACCAATCAATGGTGCATTGGAGCTACAATCAATTGTCGAAATCCATTTGGTACAAGAGGGGTTATATCGAAGCCAACTTAGTGCTTTGGAAATAGCTGGCTGACATACAGATTTGTACTCACAAACTTACTTTGTTTTTACTTTCCTGTAGAACTGTCATAATTGGACTAACATCTTAAGTATCACTTAAGGATTAGGCTGACTTTTTTGTAGGACTTTTCAATAAAATTATTTAAAATTTACTAGGCATACTTTTTTAAGTATCTAATCTAAAGTTTGCCAAATAATTAGTTTCATTTTATTTATATTCTGATCTATATTTTGAACAGTTTTGAAATATTTAAGCTGATAGTGAATTAGCTTAAATGCCGATTTTAAATCAAGTAACTCAAGTACTAAATTAATTATAAGCATTGGAAGAATCACGAACTTTTATTAATCAAAATTTATGCATTTTTTTATTACTTATTTTGGCTAAATATTAAAAAAAATGAAGTATTTATTTATTAGACTGGCTCAAAAATATAAAATTGTATGACTCTTCGGCGGGTGCACATGCAATTGCATTACATGGTAAGCTAAATAGGCGGCAATGGTTAAAGTGCTTAAGGATTCGAATACCGGTCTCAGATCGAAATTTGTTTAGTGATTTCTGGCAATGTTGTTTTACTCCTTCAAAACGTTTGTATATCGTTAATTCATACCTCATGTTTGAGTTCTAGAAAGGTGATTCTCCGGTTCTGTTGTACTGAGACTATTGCTTCCCTGTCCGGATAAGTCTCGGCCGCCATGTCGACCAATTGACCGACGGTCATGTTTATCAGCGGTTCATTTTGGATGCCTTTGTAATAACTCGGTTTCGGTATAATGGACGAATCCGTACTTGAACTGCAAAACAAAAACTAGTCTTAATCTAGAATTTGTGCTTACGAGTTGTTCATCATTTTGTTTCTTAAAGTAAACTACAAATTAATATCCAAATTTAGAAATATGTAATTTTCGTTTTATCGTACAAATTAATTAGTTCATAAAATCATTAAGCAATATAAAACTACAAAGTTAAGACGGTATAGATTAGCAACTAAGCGCCTCGGTAAAGTTTTTTTTTTTTTTTAAATATAAATTGAGTTACAGTAATTTTTGTTGCAGCTGTTAAGTCGAGTAAAAGCAATATGCAAAACTATTAAATACATACATATTATTTGATTATATTCAAGTTGGTATTTTACTTACCTTTTGTCATGACCGCTCATTTTATTCACCGTTTAAGATTTAACTTTAATACTTTAAACAATTTTTTTTTAATATGGAAAATACAGCTTTGAACTGTTTTTCAAGACTACTATTTGAAACTGAAAAATGAATTGAACTTCAACACCAGATGTGACGGAATAGAGTCAGTATCGCCCAGAACTAAGTAAAGTGTGCACTAATCGACTGTTAAACAATAATAATTATTTCTCACAAAAAAACCCGTTATTTTTTTTGATGGATTTTTAATTTAAAAAAATTAACGAATTCAATGTTTATGCTACCTTCATGATAGAATATTTCATATCATATATATAATTTTAATTCACATCAAATTAACACAATGGCTAATTAATTAGTGAACTAAAATTTGGCTATTTTATTAGTAAACTAATTTTTTTGTATATTTTTTGGGAATTTTACTTTCAAACATTTCATAATATAATCATGTAATTATAACGACCTTCAAAATAAATTATTATATTAAAAGCAAAATAGTAATATACTCATTACGGTTTTTATACATTTCTAGAGTTAATAAAACTACACATTTAATAGCAATAATTAAAAAAAACATAAATATTGAGAAATATTTACCTAGTTTTTATGATTTGTTTTCGTTTTAATTGTCTAAAAACCAGTTTCAGCTTTTAATTTTGTAAAAATTTAACTTGGTATAAAGAACCCTTCATCGTTTAAATTTAATATAAAAAATATAACTTTATAGTATAAGTACAGTATATTTCCGCCTATGGCATACAATAAATAAACCCAGTTGTATTCAAATGACAGTGTTACGATTTTAACACATTACCCTAACAAATTGTACTCCTACTTTACCTTTACATAACTGACATGTGAATTGTTTTATCATGTTTGATGATGACGGTTTTGGGTAATAAAGTTTTAAAGTCTAGAGGTATCAAAATTTAAGCATCAAATTTGTTTTTGATGAAGTATAATGCCTGCCCTTAAGAATAGACGTGACAATATGATCTTTCTGAATTTTTTTCTTTTAAAAAAAAATTTAGTACCAGAAGTGGAGTGCGGTTAAGTATTGCACACTGATAAAAATAACTTGAGCCCGCTAGCTCATGTAAAGTGTATAATTAAGTGTTCCCACCTTTAGCGACCTTGACAAAACGTGGGTATAAACAGAAGAATTATTGCTGGTGTTTTTTTAAATTGTTTTTCTCTTATTTCCATGTCTATAATTTTTGGTAGTTCGAAATACTTACCCACGCTTCATTTAAAATGTAATTAACTTCAATTGTTTTTTTTTAATTCGCATTATTGTAGCGAAGAAACTATTCAAGGCAACACGCTTGAACGATAAATAAATATACATATTAATAAAATTAGCATGAGTGTACTGGATTGTATGTACAACATTATCCGGTCTTAGTTTTTTGATAAAAATTGTTATTATTCTTTTAGCTTCTTTTAACTAGATGCGAAAAAATTGTGTTCTGATTGTATTATAATTAGTGTTTAATTTAACAAAAAACACATTGAATTAACCGTTTTTATGGAACTTATGTTATCCGACTGATAACAATGTCAAACAATGAAAACAAACTAGTAGAACCGAAAATATTGACTGGTTGATAACCAGTATTCAATAATTAGATTTTAAGTTGATTAAAGTTTAAAATTTAGGACAAGAGGGAGGGTGGAGTGTAAAGTTGTTTTTATCAGTGTGCATTGCTAAATCGCAATCCACCTCTGGTACTAAATTTTTTTTTAATTGAAAAAAATTTAGAAAGATCATATTGTCACGTGTATTCTTAAGGGCAGGCGTCATACTTCATCAAAAACAAATTTGATCTTTAAATTTTGATACCTCTAGACTTTAAAACTTTATTACCCAAAACCGTCATCATCAAACATGATAAAACAATTCACATGTCAGTTATGTAAAGGTAAAGTAGGAGTACAATTTGTTAGGGTAATGTGTTAAAATCGTAACACTGTCATTTGAATACAAACGGGTTAAAGGTTTTTTGTATTAGAAATTAGTTTTTTTGTGTTAACAATAACAAAACATATTATATCATACACATATTGGTTTATTGGGTGGTTAAAAAACTGTACTCTAATAATCTTATTTACTAATATGTATAGTATATTTTATTTATTGTATGCCATTGGCGAAAATATACTGCACTTAAACTAAACTGTCCTATTTTTATATTAAATTTAAATGATGACGGGTTCTTGATACCAAAGTTAAATTTTCACAAAATTAAAAGCTAAAATTGGTTTTTAGACAATTAAAACAAAAACAAATCATAAAAACTAGGTAAATATTTCTCAATAGTTATGTTTTTTTAATTTTTGCTATTAAATGTGTAGTTTTATTCACTCTAGAAATTTATAAAAACCATAATGAATATATTACTATTTTGCTTTTAATATAATAATTTATTTTGAAGGTCGATATAATTACATGATTATATTATGAAATGTTTGGAAGTAAAATTCCCAAAAAATATACAAAAAAATTAGTTTACTAATAAAATAGCCAAATTTTATGATAATTAAAATTATAAAATGTATAGCTTAAATATTAAAATTGAATTAGTTTATTTCTTTATTAAAAAATTTTCGAAAAGAATAAGACTTTTTTTGGTTATTGTCAGAAATCATTAATATTCCATGACAGTAGGTTAGTGCACACTGTACTTAGTTCCGGGCAATTCAGACTCTAATCCCTCACATTTGGTGTTCAAATTCAATTAATTTTTCAGTATCAAATAGTAGTCTCGAAAAACAGTTCAAAGCTGTATATTCCCTATTAAAATAAAATTGTTTTCAAGTAGTAAAGTTGAATCGTAAACGGTGTACAGAATGAGCGGTCATGACAAAAGGTAAGTAAAAGGCCAACTGGAATATAATAAAATAATAATATTTTAAAATACATACATTAGTTTCACATGTTGCTTTTATTCGACTCACTCTAATCACTGTAAAACAATTAAACATTTGGTAGTTTCATCTTTCTTAACGATTTTAGGAACTACTTAATTTTTATGATAACACAAAAATGACATAATTCTAAATTTAGATATTAATTTGAAGTTTACTATAAGAGACATTTAAATTAAATTAGGAACAATATTTCTGTTATTTATAAATTGTAGTATATTTCATTAAAATATTTTAAGATAACCTCTGCTTTAATAAATATATATATGATGATCTTAAGTTTAAAACTAAAACGTGCCACACACACACACATCAATTAATTAACCTGTGTGTTTTACCAGGGTTTCTTCATAAAATAATTCTGTAAAATGTAGATATCCAGAAATGTGTTATTTTTAGCGAAATTCTCTTAAAAATGTATGTAACATTATTACTAGCAAAATGATTTTTATATAAAATGAGCTAAACTTAAGTTAGTTAAAATTTGATTTGTCCAGCATCGCAGTTACCAGAATTTTGTATACAAGTTAGGTTAGGTAATTATTTAGTTAGAGTAATAAAAAAATAACTAGTTACTTGTATAGTTCTACTTGTAAACTCACTTGTATTTCATTAGTTATGAATATTGCAACTGATTATTATTTTTATTTAAATATTTTGGAATACAAATTTTTCCAAGAAGATTTTGGATGAAATATCGTGGAGTAATATTTAAGTCTGTTGTTCTCAATAAAAAAACCATAATTTGATCATCAAACATATTGATATGTTTTTGGTAGCCTTGTTATATTGTACTAATTTAGGAGGGCCTCCATTGAAATTCCACCGAACGCAAAATAAGATTTTATCAAAAAACAATGAAATATTTTTGTTTTTATGAAACAATCTTTTACCTGTCTCCAATATTCCTTATACCTTTTGTTAGTTACAACAAAATTGAGCCGATTTGGGAGTGATCGTTGTGTACCGTGAACTCGTAAGCACAATTTCTAAATTGAGACCTATTTTTGTTTTGCAGTTCAAGTACGGACTCGTCCATTATACCAAAACCGAGTTATTACAAAGGCATCCAAAATGAACCGCTGACAAATATGACCGTCGGTCAATTGGTCGACATGGCAGCCGAGACTTATCCGGACAGGGAAGCAATAGTCTCTGTACAACAGAACCGGAGAATCACCTTTCTAGAACTCAAACATGAGGTATGAATTAACGATATACAAACGTTTAGAAGAAGTTAAACTCGGCTTGCAGTTTTTTATATTATTACAATCACTAAACAAATTTCGATCTGAGACCTGTATAAATTAATCATAACCTAACCTGTATTTTGACCAGTGGTGTATATTTAGCTTACCTTGTCATGCAACGGTATGTGCACCCTCAGAAGGGTCATACAATTTTAAAACTTTAAACCAGTCTAAAACATATATATTTCAATTTTTTTTTCATAACGTACATGTTTTTTATTTCTTAGAAAAAGAAAGTTATCAAAAAATGCATTCATTTTGGTCAACAAAAATTGGTGGTTCTTCTTATGCTTATAATTAATTTAGTACTTGAGTTACTTGATTTAAAATCAGCCTTTAAATCCTCATAGGGAATTAGCTTTTTGTAAAATAATATTTGTAGATCAGTTCAAAATATACATCTTAACATCACTTCAAATAAACTAATTATTTAGCAAAATTTAACTAGATAATTACTAAGGATTTTAATAAAATTGTATACAATTATTATATTGCAAGTTCCTACCAAGCAGTCAACACTTTAATTAGCCATGATACTTATAATGTATACTAGATCATAGGACGGTTAATGACAAGGTTAACTTGGCTATTTTTTTTATCTCTAAATAATTAACTTTTTCCGTCTTGCTTAATATATTGTAATTCGTGAATAATTTCGTTCTCCGTGATGGTCGCAGGTCGACGAGCTGGCAGCTGGACTCTTGGAAATGGGCATGAAACCGGGTGATCGACTTTGCATCATGGGATCCAATTCAGTGGAATGGGAAATCTCTTTGTTAGCTGCAATGAAGGCTGGCCTAATAGCCGTAAGGACCGTGTTTAATGTTATTAACTTGGCGTTCTAGAAAGGCGTAATAAAGCACAAACGCTTTTTTAATATTTATAATTTTACACACTACAGGTGAACATCAATCCGTTGTACCTGAGTCGTGAACTCTACCATTGTCTGGATAAAGTCGACGCCAAAATGTTGATCGCATTGGAGAACAACCCGGGTCAAGATTATTATCAATTGCTGAAGAACATTTTGCCAGAAATCGAACAGCAACCGCACGGTAAACCGATGACAACCAGGACTTTACCCCGTTTGGAATTCATCGTCATGAACACCGAAACAAATCTCCCGTAAGTCTAAAGTCTAATATTAAAGTACAATAATTCTGCACCTGTTGGTATGAATTTCTTGGGATATTTTTTAATAATAAATCTTATTTATTTGCTATTTTCGCTGTCGCTTATAAGGTTAGGCGTTTTTGAAATCTCTGATATTGCAATAGTTTCCTTTTAATTTAGAATTTTTTTTAAATAATTTCGGTACATGTACTGTCAATTCTACTGTGTATGTTCCAGAGGAATTATCAAGTTCTGGGACGTGAGCCAATCGGGAACGACCAAATCTGCCGCACACCTGAGGAATTTAAACCTTGATCTTGACCCGCATAAGATATGTAATATACAATTCACTTCGGTGAGTCCACGGAAAAAACTACATAGTTGGGAGAACCATAATTTATGTTTAATACAGGGACACAATACATTCTTAGTTGGGAGTACTGTTTATTTGTAAAAATAAACAAAACCAATGAGATAAATGAAAAAAAGTGTTTATGTGTAATATAATTACTGTTACAGGGATCCACTGGTTCCCCAAAAGGAGCGTGTCTAACACATTACAATATCGTGAACAATTCGTACTTCATCTGTAAAAGACTGTTGTTGAAGCAAAAGGTGACACGAAGAAGTCAATAATGAAATGACACATTTTAAAAAAATCCGGATGAAGTCTTGGGCAAATAATAAATTTTAATTTTTTTTTGTAGAGTTGGTCAATAAAAACGTGCAAACTGTTTGTTTAATTCTGAAAAGCATATTTTATTTCAGAAAATAGCTTATTTTTAGGTGTAGAGAAAAACTCAAATTTAGCTTAAACTTTATCCGGACCCTTGTTTTTTCGATAATAACCGTTTAATAATTATTCTAACATAGACTTGTTTATGCTTTGTTAGTTAAAGTATTAAATACAATTATATTTTTCTCAGGAACACAAAATATTGCTGCAAGTGCCGTTTTTTCACATTTTCGGTACCGTCGGCGGAATCATGTCGAGCCTACACAGTGGAAACACATTGGTGTTGCCGACTTGCAGTTATAAGCCCATCGAATCGGCCAAGGCCATTGTACACGAAAAGTTAGTTTTTTTTTTTCAATTATTACAGCATTTTAACAATATTATTCTCTTATTTGTCTAAATTAGACAATTGGCTAAAGAAAAATATAATACTGGAATTGCAAGCCATTTAACATGTTAAACTAAGTACATTAATTCATGCTGTGAAAATTTACAATTTAGAACGAAAATCAAAAAGGCGTCATAGTTAACTAAATATGATGTGTTTCATAGAGTCTTATTAATTTTTTTTTGTTATCATTTGTTTTTAGATGTACAATTTTGTACGGTACTCCGACAATGTACGTCGACTTGGTTTGCGTTTCCAAAGAACTCCTACAGGAAGGATATACGTTTACAACACCGGAAGTGGCATTTTGCGGGGGAGCTTTGTGTTCTCCGCAATTGTTCAAACAAATCAAAACGTTTCTCAACGTCGAACGTTTAGCGGTAATAACTAATATTGTATTATCTGGTGCATATTGATAGCTATTGTAGTAATCAGGTTGAATAAAAACCGCGGTGTTTACCCACAAATATATACATATATTGCATTTTAGTGTGCTTACGGGATGACAGAAACCAGTCCTGTTGTCTTTATTTCCAACCCAGATGACCCTGAAGACAAAACGTGCACTACCGTTGGCCAAGTGCTTGATCATTGCGAAGTAAGATCATCGCTTTATTACATTGTACTCTGTTGCTGATATTAAAATAGATTACTGAACGACTGAGAAAAGATAACACGTGTAAAATCTTAATATTATGGAGGTGGATGTTGTGTTTGTAGGTGAAAGTCGTGGACAAAATCGGCGACCTAGTGCCAATGGGTACTCCGGGAGAGGTCTTGTTCAAAGGCTACAACGTCATGCCGGGTTACTGGAAAGACGTGGAAATGACAAGAAAGACCATCGACGACGACGGATGGCTTCGTTCGGGGTAGGCTCACTCAATAGCGATAACGAGAAACGTGTTTATGATATTACTATCATATTACTCGATGGCTTTTTGTTAATTAAAATATAGCGACGTATTCACATTGAGCGAAGACGGATATGGCGTGGTCACGGGCAGGATAAAAGACATCATAATCCGAGGCGGAGAAAACATAGAACCGCAAACGGTCGAGTACTTTCTAGAAACTCATCCAGAAATCGTCCAGGCTCAGGTCAGTAGACGACGGGGCGGTTATGTACTCTTCTTCAGGTCTATATAAAATGGGTCGTGCCTATCCCGAACAAAAATATTTTAACCCTTTCTACAATATTTTCAACCCTGTCGCGCTCAGCCATGTCGACAGAAGTGGTGGAAGCTAAACTGATTTCTTACCGTGTATTTTACCCTTTTGTTTTCAAAGGTGTTCGGTATACCGGACGAAAGGCTCGGCGAAGTGGTTTGCGCTGCAGTAAAAACTGTAAAAAATTCCAAGCTCGACGAGATTGGCGTACAAAAATTTTGCCACGGCCACGTGAGTCATTTATTGTTATTAACTATTATCTCAACTGGCAAACGAGAGTGGTTTGAAAAGCATAAACGTGCGTTTTATGTACCTATTGCAGATAGCCAGGTTCAAAGTGCCCATCCACGTGATGTTCGTGGATGACTTCCCAAAAACGGTTTCTGGCAAAATTCAGAAATTCAAACTCCGCGAAATAATGATTAACCATTTGAACGAATAGCAAATTTTTCATTAACACTACTACTGCCAGTATGGTATCGAGTACCGTGTTTAATTTACACACAGTAGTGTTTAAGATCTATGGCTTTTGTTAAAATGTAATAATTGTATTATGTACAATAAACTTGAGCAACTTATGGTGATATAATCGTATAATAAAATAAAATTTATGTTTAAGAGTTTTGAACTTTAATTTATTTAAGGTATTATGTAATTCACTTTGTTGTGAATAATTTTTTTTTTTTAAAACGCACCGTCTTGTCTTCCGGAATATTGTTTTCTTTTAATTTTATAATTGGTGCTTTTACTCTAAAACCAAAATTAAGCGAGTTATTTTCAGTCTGTTTAAACATGTGTTTACCACTGAAAATCACCGGTGCGACGCCCTCTTAACGTGTATTAATACAACTTTACAGGTTCAATTCTAAAATAGTGCAATTATACAAAAAAAATTGTCATTCAATCATCAGTACGAGAAGTATAATAAATGATGAAAACCGAATGAATTTATAACGTACAACAAAAATTTAGAGCATAAAATAAAACCTTACATAATATGGTTTTGAAACCCAAATTTGGGCTTCATAGAGCAATCTAGTGATCTCAGATAAAAAAACAAATATCGGTAAGAACATTGTACCTAATAACAATTATGTACTTGAAAATAATATTTAATTTAAAGGTGGATATGATTAGGGTTACATTTGTTACATTTTTGTTCTAAATGTATTCACTTTTTGTAATCTCTGGTGGAACTAGTTGACATTGACTATTTAATAAAACATTTTAATTAAACAATTTTTAGTCGTTAAATAAAACTTCTCTTTTATATTGAAATCTATAATGTAAGAGTGACCAAAGAATTAAATGCTCTCAGTTTGTTAGTTGTACATTCACTGATTACATACTTAACATATTACAATACATTTAAATGACCATTACACATAGGGCTTTACACATTAAAGGACTTGCTTCCACAAGGATTTGAACAAAAGTAAAAAAGAAAGCAGAGTTTAACCATTATGTTATCTTTATAAATTAGTCACAAATATAAAATAGGTTTATTTATTATCCACAAATTACAAAGCAATAAATATTTACAATGTGCATTATTTTTTTGCAAGTTTTAGAGGAACTATACTCATCGATTAATATGTCATCATACTTTTTGTGATGTGCGATTCAATATTTAATATAGCGAGACTGTTTATTTAATGCACTAATTGATCGCTCTGAAGAGCAGTTTGATACGGTACAACATAGATACATTCTCAGAGCAATATTTACATAAGGGTTTGAAGGGTCTCCAAATACTTAATTTTTAAGTGTTAGACCCATCTCAATAATTGATTCAAGAAAAAAATTCTAGCTTTTTTATTGGAAACGGTTTAAATTCCACACAAATTTGGAATTAGTTTGACTTGGTAGTTGTTAAATCTTAAAACTGCGCCAACCAAATTTTTTAAAACTTTCAGCCTTTTTCCCGGGAGGAGGGAGGGTTGTTGAAATTTCGGGATTTTCCTTGTGCGATTTTGTTGATGAAACTTTTTGTATAGAAAATTATAAGGTTATAAGAAATCCAAAATATTTTCGAAAAACATACACTTGTGCACACATGAAAATGTTTTAGTCATTATTTTTGCCATCGATCCATTTTCATACATTTTAAGCAGAAAAATACGTCGATCGAACGACAAAAACAATATATAAAATTGTCAATGTTCGAATTTCTTTTTTTTGTGCACATCTTATTGTTACTTTTTACATCGAAAATTCGAAGGTCATAGCAAATCGTCTAAACTTGAAAATGTTATCGAATCGGATATACTAAACTTAAGTATGGCTATCGACAGATATTCTCAAGGGAAAAATCCATTACAATTTGGGTCAGGCCTCGAGTTAGGCCGAGCTGATTGAATGTGATAAATTCCTTTTTTTAAAAAAATAATTAAAACCTTAAACTGGTACTTGAGCACTCAAAACTTACTGGGGCCACTCTAAGGAGTATCCATAAAAATATTGGAATGATTTGATATTTTTTTTTTTTTTAAGATTTAACATGTTATGTGTACATAAGAGTTCTAACTCCAAATTTTCAACTAAAAGGTCCTATAAACGCAAAAAACAACTTGCATCCCGCCGCAAAGAGTGGGAAATGGGTCTAACTTAAATTTAAATCTCAAGTAAATACTCCTCTCTAGAAATTTCAACTCGATTCGACCATTTTTCTCGAAATTATAGCCAGTAAAAGTTGAAACTTAAAAACTAGTATGGTATTTTTTCAATTTTTACTCCCTTAAAGTTGCCAACTAGATAACATTTGCGATTTACATGAATACTACTAATACACCATTTTATTTTGCTTATGTTTATACGTTGATGTTATGTTATCCACACAACTAATTATTGGTATCTATTTCATGTTTATTCACAGCTGATAACCATGATAGAAATAAAAGTGCTACCTAATAAAGAACCTGATTTTTGTTGATTGCCTACAATTTTCTCCTATTTTGTTTTCAGGGTCAGATACTAGAAGTGAACTTCAGTGAAACAATAACAAACTCAAATTTTCAACCAAAAAAACCTACAAAGTTGTTCATCCACGGTTACATTGCCAATGGATGATAGTAATGGAAATTATGTTTGACGTACTATCGGCGGTAATATCACATTAACAATTTTATGCAGTATCATTCTGCATAGATCCAAATAAAGTTGTTTTAATGATTTAATAATTTTCTTTTAAACATTTTAGGTGTTTTTGTTAAAATATACGCAATCTGCGAAAACACAGTTTTCTGGCAATTAAAAAAAATACAAAAATATTATCTGTACATTAAATTCTTTTGAGAAAAAAAATGTTAAGCAATTTGTAGAACTTAGAAATAAAAAAATTACTCTCGACATTTTAAAATTGTACAGTCAAACGTGTGAAATTTGCACCTATGCACACGGGTTAACATATAACTACTGCAACAGTATTTTACAAATTTTAATTTAAGTTGTTTCATTTAACATTATAGGCTGTGGGAAACGTGTAAACCAACATGAAACATATATTTAATTTCAAAATGGTTTTTATCGAGTTTTTCGGTTATTGCTTGCGTTGACCTTGGACTAAATGTGAACGTAAAATTACTTTTGGTTCAATTAATCAGGATTTTTGTTACTTTAATTGAAAATTGCGTCATGCATATATAATATAGTACTTTATTATTGTATAAATATACTGGAGTGTAAAGCACAGGTATACAAAAAGAAGTTCGGTTTAAAATTCGAAGGCCACACAAAAGTGATTTATAGTTGTTTTTTATTAAATCAAATGTTCAATTTTTGTTATGTTTCTAACAGAATAGCTTACAGCGCGTGTAGCAATGTAAATAAGTAATAACATATATCTGTAGGTTATTCTACAAGCAATATTTATTATAAGAAGAATATTTTTTGCAGTTTTACATTGTGTTATTTATGATTAATGTGTTTATGCAGAAGACCATACTTAATGCGTCATGCATACTAAATATAAAACAACAAACATAGGGTGTTCGAATAATCAAATTCTTAATTGATTTTTATCAAGCTGTAAGATTCCATGTAAGGTATATATACCTATAAATTTTGTACTTGAATGCTTTTATAATACAGCGTGATTCATTTGATATAAGACACTAGTATACTTGGAAACTATGAATATTTTGAAAACAATTTGTTTCCTATATTTGTAGACAGATTTGTTTCATTACTTAAAAAAGTTTACCTTCATCCCTTATTAATAAAAGATGTATGGATTTACTTATTTTTCCAAAAGCTTGGACACACAAAGTATATCTCTTTCAGTTGCCGTAATAAAAATTTGTAAACTTGCATACCTATAAAATATAAATTATATGTTTTATAATTTTTTATTGATAAAATATCAAAGAAAAAAATAAGAAAAAACGAACGTCTTGCGGCCGGTGGGTTGGTTTAGCCCGTCGAGTATTGTAAATATGTGTCAACTATAACATAAAAAGAAACCAGCTATGTAAACAAAATCGCATAGACAAGCCTGCTAAATACACCTAGATTTTGTGCCGTGACAATTTATACGGCAACACTAATATGTAAAAAGAAAAATTATATGCCCACGACAGGGAATTGTATAAGATTTATAAAATTTTAAAAATATTATACAAAATCCAATCAGGCAAATTTAAAAAAAACTATCCAAGTTTTAAAAATGTTTATGATGAATAATAAAACTAAAAATTGATTTAAACGGAATCCACAAATAATTACTTTGACATTATGTTTAGACCTAAAATATTTTAATAAAAAAAAAGTATAGTGTAATTGTGTAGCGAGGGCGAAGCTGTAATATCTACATAAGAAAATAAAAAGTTAAATTTAATAAAAATATTCATATTTCTTAAAATCCATATTATACACAAATAACTTGCACGGCCGATGATTCAGTATAGATGATATGATACGTTACAGATTGTGGAACACTTGTATACACAAAAAATGATACCGACACAATGTTTTTCGAAATCGAAGGATACCGCCAAAAAATGTACATATTTTTCCACTGAAAATTACAGTGTTCTTTACATTTTTAAAAAGAAGCAAAATTTAAATGGAATATTCTTTAGACATAGTACTGCCGTACGTTGTCAAATTAAAAAAGCAACATAAACCTTTTCCCTTAGACGGGGTAAAATCATTTTCTTCATTTCGCATTATTAGTTTTAAGATTAAGGTTTTTTATTAAAGTAAAACTAAGAAAAAAAAATGTCACTTGACCTTGGTCAATTTGTGAGAATCGATAGTCAACCGAGAATTGAATATATATGTCAATAATATGTTATAGACAAACGATCAACCCTTATTGTAAACACTCTAACAATAAAAATATATTTTTAAGAACATTATTATTTTAGGTTCTATGTATGTATTGACACATGTACTTCTACCATTACAGTATTCCATGAATGAGTTCATTTCAAAAGTGATGTTATCAGTTTCAGTGGTGAAAATTCATATAAATCTATGACCCTATAATATGCTTCGTGCCTCAATCTCACTTTGCTTTCGCAATTTGCACTATTTTTTTATATCATTGCCCTCAAGTAATATTTTTTACTTCACAGGTTGACTGTATTCTCTCATCAAACATTTTTTAGAATTTGTACACCAAGATATTTTAATATATTTTTGTTCATTTGCCGTTTTCAATATTCACTAACGTTAATAATATATTATATGTTAATAACGTGTAAAAATTACATAGGGACAATGATTTCTTTGTATACCATGTCTGTAATTTGTACAAATTTATTTATTAAAAATGTAATATATTTTATTTTATGGATAAATTATCAATTGAAGTCGAGGAAAATTGGTGTCCAAGCATATTAGGGACGGGAATGTCAAAGATGTTTAGCAGTATATTATTTTATTTGAAAGTGATAAACCATTTTCAAACAAACGATTCGTTTTGAAACTGTGGATTCAAAATAATTATTCAATTTACACTTTTTAGAATGCCCTGTTTTTCTTTAATAAAAAAAACTGTGATATATTCAAGGATTTGATGGTAAGGGTCTTACCACAAAGTTACAAATGTCAAAGTTAAAAATGAATAATTATCAAATTTTGTTTTGGGTTTTCCATTGTAGTAAATGTCACATTTTATACTTAAAATAAATGGTTGTAACATGTCAAATAAATTTGTCATTTTAGTATTTTCAATGTATAAAACTATTGGTCACGATTTGTTTTTTGTTTTCCATAAATGTGAACACTTGATTACATTTTTATAAATATATTAATGTGTACCGTGTCTGAATTTGAAATGCATAACAGAGAAAATCTTAAATTAATCGTTTTAACTGTAATTCTTGAGAAATGGTTTAAATTTTGAATAATTTTGCATGTCTAAATTAAAAATTACGGCGCTCAAGTAATTTTTAAAAATAGTCAAATAAGTTCTAAATTTGTACCGAATTTTTGCCAAAAAATGGTACAACTTGATTTTCGAAATCGAGAAAAACATTCGATAACTTTACATTTGTTTTGATTTGTTATAATTCTTATAGACCGGTGACCCCCCTCTAAATATTATCCATTACCACTAAGCCCCGTGCCCTCTGTACTGGCTTTATAGATTTCCTTTTGTTTTAAAACTATACAACACGTATTTTTTTTTCTTCTTTATAATTTTAACTTAAGTCGTTACATTTTAAATCGTTATACGATTGTGGGACACTTGTATACACAAAACTGGTTTAACACGCATTTTGCTGTCAAGAGAATATAGTCATAACACAAATATCAAATTTAAAGACGACGTGTACAAGTCATGTATATTATGGTACACATAATCATTGGCTGGGTTTTTACACGTGGTTTTATTTAAAATAAATATATATTTTTTTAGATGAATATTTAAGTAATACCTTTAGCAGTTTTAAATAAGTATATCGAAACGTCTGTGTGAAAAAAACCCAAAATAAGATGATTGAATCGAGAATATTGTCTACTTAAATATACGAAATCTGCGAAAAACACGGGTTTCCGACATTCAAAGAAAAACTGTAGTGCCGAATTTTTGTTTCGTCTTATATATTATAGACTCATATGAGTTCGAACTACTGACAAATTTTCAACTTAAAGGCCTTAAAATTACGACTAAAACCCCCCAAAAATTATTACGCCCCCCCCCCCCAAGGGGTGGGAAATAAGCATAATTTAAATTTGATACAACTGACGTGTGTGGGCATACCAAATAAATATTTCTTATAAATTTCAACTCCAACCGACTTATTTTCTCGAAATTATAGCCAGTAAAAGTTTTATCTTAAAAACTCGTTGTTTTTTTAAATTTTAACTATGAACAAGTAAACTTTTCAACTTCCCCCCCCCCCACCCAGAAACCAACTAGATGACATTTTTTATGTATAGAGTTTTTACTTGAAGGATTTGGTCTAGTGTATACATACAAAAAAAAAGCCCGAATGATGAATGAACCAATACCTTCGCTCTTCATCGAAGCTAAAACGTTTTTCTGGATTTTTATGTAAAAGACATTAAGAGTGGTTATTTTATATGTTTTTTAGGGACGGTGATTGCGAATTTAATATTCATTTTCAATTTTACTCAGCCAAAAAGAACTTAGTGGTGACGGGGAGGTCACAGGTTTACAGGAATTTTTAAATCTGAAAATGGTAAAATCATCCCCATGCCTATCCAACTCCACTTAACCCTATCCTCATCTATAAGGATCAATACTCTAATATTTAAATTATTTGCAAGTTTCAACAAAGCGGTTTCACAAAGAACTAAACTAAAAAATGACCAGAAAAATGTGAGTTAGATCTTCGAAAAAAACGTGGTCAAATAATGCATTGCTCCTGAGGACCCTAAAGGTAGAAACCGAACCCTATATATAAATACTAACACCAAAATTGTCACGCTATATAAATATTTAAAAATTAAGAGGATTGAAAGCAGTCTGTTTAGCGGCCACTTTTCTTTGTTATTGTGGGAATCTATTGTTGATATTTCAATTAAAATTGAAATAAGTTCTATTTTAATTTCTTAAATTTTTAGTATTCATTTCCTTGTTTTTTTTTAGGTAAATCGAATCGTTATTAAAAATTCCACAATAACCAGGGAAAAAGGCCAATGACCTTAAATATTTGTACAAAATTAAAATCCTGTCTAAATTGGTTTCTTGTGCCTCCAAAATGACTTTAACTCATAGAAAAAAAGGTAAATTGCTTTAGGATTTGAAAAAATCCAAAAGCAATTTATCTTTTTGATGTTGTGTTTTATTTTTAAATATTTAACTTTAGTACACGGTCCCATATTGTAATAATATTGAATACTTATTAGATTTTTAAGTAGGTTAAATAGTGTTTATTTTTGTGAAAATTAGGATTTTCGAATTCCCGTCAATATTTAGAATATCATCGAAATTTAATGTTGCAGTCGTCGGCTGCTCTAACTTGTATCTTCTATTGAAAATGTTTAGAAATAAACAAGAGAAAAAATAATGAACAGTAAGGAAGCCCCTAATAAATTTATCAGATAATATTTTATATTGTAATTTAAATTTAGTTTAATATTTGTGTGTGACACATACATTTCATAATACTTAACTCAATGAATTTGGACTTTGTTAAATAGGGCCCACGCTTTTCTTTTTAGTAAAAATTTAAAGATGTTTAACATTATTTTAAATTGTAGTTCATTTTCGGTTGTTTTCAAAGTAATTGACGTTTTAAATAAAATATGCTACAATTGATTGGTAAATTGTTCTTGTAATAAAATTATTTTTTACTTTTTAGTTCACTTTTTACTATTTTTTTTTTAAAAAAGCATGTTTTTAAAAAATATTTTATTTAATTATTTTTTTTTTTTTACTTTTTAGTCCTATTAAAGGTATTTAATAATTGCTGAATTGATTACTAAATTAATTTTAGAAGATATGAAAAAAAACATATCTAATAATGGGTAATTATGGGATTTGGCATCAATTATGGCCGGTTAGGGTTATTAACACATTTTCACATAATTTACATAATAATTAATAAGAACTAAGAAACAGAACTACCATCAAACTATGGGGTTTTCTGAATAACATAGTGTGGACTACATTAAAATTCTTTTTTTCACCTACTATACTAAGGTATAACCGAACAATTTTTTAAGTTTCGGGCAATTAATGAGAATTTTGGAGTATTAATGATACAAAACAATTTCAGCATAGTGTGTTATATTAACAACGTATGTGTGATAACGCATTTTCAGCTAAACTGTTCATAAATAGAGATACTAGTATGTTTTTTTGAATCAATGATCTACGAATTGGTTAAAGTTATATAGTTTAAATGTTTTCCGGTTTATTAATAAAACTTAACTAAGAAGAGTTTTATGACATTAATACATTCCTAGTGATTTTTCCGAGACTTATTTTATGTTTTGAAACCTTGGGTCAAGTGTTATACCTATTTATTAATGAATAGAATATATAAAATATCTCTTCTAAAGTAAATAGTAAGGCGAAAAATTCGCTGACCTTTGGGGGAAAATATTTCATTATACATGCCATAATAACTGTATAAAAAACTGAAAAAATTGTAACAAATAGACAATAGTACAGTTTGTTTTCTTGAACGTGTACAGAATATTTAAACCAGAGGCCCAAATTTAGATTTCAAATTGATAATATACGTTAGGTTTTATTTTATACTCTGAATTTTATTCCTATTAAATACGCTAGTATGTTACAACAAACGATAAAGTGTATAAAAAACACATATCTAGTAAACATATTTTTTTTTTTGGTATTATTTACTTTAAGTTCGTATCGATATGAAAAACCATACTAGTATAATTATTTATAATATAATATATTTTATTTAAGGTCATAGTTATTAAGTTTTGTTTCGATGTGAACGACATATTATGAGTAATAGCACACAGTACTGTGTTAGAAAATAAAAACCATAGACTAAACATTCCTGTACACCTGTATAAATAAAATATATTCACGCACTGCAAAACTTATTTCGATTTAACTTTTTCAAGGACAAACAACGAATCACTATAAAACGGTTGATTCAATAAAGTTCACAATAGTTCTATCAGATTTTCAAAGCTAGTAAGTACTTAATGCATTTTTATTAAGTTTTTTGTATTTACTATTTTTTTATTTTCGAGTTTAGATTAGCGATAAACTTTTAACCACTAGGCTAATTTCATTAATAATATATTACAGAAATTGTAGACCGTTTTGTATTGATCAGAAATCGAACCTAAAATTTGGCTCATTAGGCGCAATATTTAAAGAGTTTCATTCCAAATCAGCAAAGATAATAATAAAATGTGTATATGTTTCATTTCAAATACGAAACATTATGTAAACCTTTGTAAAAAAAAAAAGTTTTTTTAAATTTGATATGATATTGGGCTTTACACTAGCATTTATTAAGGCGCATTGTATATAGACAATTTTTCACTAAAACTTAACATAAAGCTAAAATGTTTAAACATACATATTACCATAGGAAAGAAGTATAAGAAATTCTTATTTTATATTTTTTTATTTTTGTGTTTAGATATACAGTCTAACCTAACCTAACTTATCCAATTATATTAGGAAGTGAATAGGTAAGATAATTTCATTTATAATATACCACAACAATTTTACACCGTTTTAGTCGTGTAACATGTCTATAGATCAGAAATAGAACTTAAAATGTGCCTCATTTGTAACAATATTTAAAAAGTTTCATTCAAAACCAGAAAAATAATAAAAAAGCAATTTTTTTTAATTTAAAAAGTATATGAAATATGTACATTTTTTTTTTTTTGATAATTTGTGCTCTATAAATATCATTTTTTAAAACTAGTCAAAATAAATGTCAATTGGTAGGAAACATTCTTTAGATTTGGTACTTCCAAATAATAACACTTTAAATACTTCATGTAAAATTTCACTAAGCATGATTTGATTTAAACATTAATGCGAAGCTTAAATGACACTTTTTTTTCAACGATGCGTTTTTATTAATTTTTAAAAAAAATTAAATAAGTTCACCTATTCTATAACTTTTTTAAAAATAATAAAATTTGTATGGATTAATTTATTTTATTTTGACCATTTTATCTGAGAAAAATCGCTTAACTACGATTTTCTTATCTACAAATTAACTACATCAATATATGGTTTTAGTGATTTAGAAGTTATCATTTTTAAAATAAAACTTCCTCAGTTTCTCATCTTGGCCAACAATAAATTGAAGACTATGTCTAATACAAAAGGCTTTTATATATGTTAACTACTTTTTGCAGATAAAAATGAAACGTTTTTGTGTTTTATTATCATTTGTTGTTGTAAATGTTTTAGCAGATACAAATGAACTTATAGGTAACTATTATTTATTTATTTTGAAACTGACCTACTCGAGGTAATTAAAAATCTTTAAATAATTTGATAATATACTTACTACAGATATCTGGTGGAGTGCGGTGGTTAACACAAGTTGGTATTTTTTTTATCATACAAATTTTACTCTAATTTCAAATATTTATTTTAATTTATTAATTACAGATAAACAAATCCAGCGAGTGCAATGTCGTGATGGTATAATATACACTTATTATTAGAATTTATTTGTTACTTCAACTCATTATTTGTTTACTCTAGTGCGTTTGATACCGGTAATTAAACATTTTGTTGCTGGAGATAAATCGATGAGTAATTATAATTATTAAAGTATTTTAAAGTTTTGTATTAGGTACACATCTCTTATACATTTATGTTATGCACATTTTAGCGGATTTGTCGTTGATGTTTAGTGGACCATGTAATAATTTTTCTTAAATATAAGGACGTGTCTGCACATATTTGTTTGATGTTAACTATAAAATGTTCTCATTAAAATTCCAGCTAAAATAGGTGGCCCCAATTCCAACTATGAAACACTGCAACGTAATTACTCTTATAAATTTTAAATTTAGAATCTTTTTATGTATAATTACATACATGCATAATTGATACAAATTCAGATTTATTATGTACTTACATATTTATTTTTATCTCAAGAAAATATGTACACATAAATTGTAAAAATAATTTAAATTAATTTTTTTTCAATTTTAGATAGCTTAGATTTAGAAATTGAATTACAAACAGCCATAACTACCTTGTTAGGTAAATATAATAATTTGTGAATATACAATTTCAAAAATTATAGTCATTTATTTCCAAGCAAAACAGATGAAAATTGTATTTGAGTTCATAAATCTTAGAGCTATATATTTTCTTACTAAAACGTTTGCTAGTTGTTCGAAGTATAATAATTATTCAAACGGCTAATAACTAGTCTAAATAAATGTAATTTTAAATAATATTATAAATTAAATATAAAATTAGATTTTATTTTCTGTATAACTATTTAATATTTTTGTTACAGGTGTTCCTGTCCCTGAAGAAGGTAATTACGCATTTATTTGTTAATAGGTTAAATACTAATCTTAATTTGAAATATATTAACCAAATATATGTCAATAGGTTTATGTTTATAGGTCCGCTAAAACTTCATATAAAATAAAGATAAATGTACTAAATATAGAGGAATAATTAGTTATGTTTTAATTATTCAAATTATGTAATTAGCAATACATTTTGAAAGTTCTTCTTGTTTTATGAAAAATGTGTTCAAAATTAGACTTTACTACCGTATTTGCATTTTGAGTTAAAAACTGTCAGTCAAGACAGGGTGATCATCTTATCGCAAACCACTCAATATCTCATAAAGTTTAATAAGAAATTAAAATGTTTTTTTTTTTATACAACGTGATCTCAAATTTACATAATTTTTTTTGTTTTACCACCCTCTCAACTTAATATTTTTGATAGCTACTTTTAAAACTTAAATGGTAACGTATTTATTTTATTAACTTTTTTATTGAGAATAATGTATTAAATGATTTGGCTGGTCGATAACTAGTTTCGGATAACTATTTATGAAGTTATTGAAGTTTCAAGTTTAGGGCAGGAGGAAAGGTGGAGTGTAGTATTATTTTTATCTCTGCGCATTTCCCAACCGCACTTCCCCTCCTATTCTAACTTTAAAACTTTTATAACTTTAAAATTAGTTATCCGAAACTGGTTATCGACCAGTCAACATTTTTAGTACATTTTTCTCAATTTAAAAAGTTTAAAAAATGTATACGTGACCATTTAGGTTTCAAAAGTTGCTATCAAAAAAACTAATTTGGGAGGGGGTAAAAACAATATGAAAAAAAAATATTTTAATTTCTTATTAAACCCTACGAGATATTGAGCGGTTCACGATAAGTGTATCACCCTGTATACACCATCCAATAGCAGAAAGTAAATTTCAATAAAAACCATCTGCTATCCGTTTGCTTGCTAAATTTTAAGATAGTGTCGCCATTTATTATTAGAATAATGACAATTATTAAGTGGCATATAATATTTTAATTTATGCTATTTTTATTAAACTTTTTTGTATCTGAACTTACAATTTGTTTTCACTAGGTAGAGGTCTATTACGTACTGCAATGAAAAAAGTGGGTTGTGCATGTGGTTCGACTGGTAGTTAATATAATTATTTAAGATATAAACATAAAGCTTATAAAACTGTATTAATTGTGTTAAAAAAAATGTATCGTTGATTTATGCAAATGAATCAGTGATATATCGTTGCTTAGCGACAATCTTTTTAATTGTAAAAAAAGAAATAAATTATTCAATGGCTTATGTGAAACAAACTTTGCTAAAATTTTAAATCATATTGCTCGGGACTTAAAAGTAGTGAATATTTACAAGACAGAATATACTTGTTTAATTAATACATAAGTATAGGAAAATAACTTTAACTACTAATTTATCTCCATTAATGACACGAGCAACTATATGTATAACATTTTTGTAATCAACATTGTTTTTTATTATATTTTACAGATTATAAAAATACGCATAGTATGAAAATTATGAATGAGAGAAAAAACCTATTTCGTGATGCTACAAAACTGTCTATCATTTCTACATTAAGTAAGCATTATATCAAATTGCAACAGTTTAACGTGTTATTGTCTGTGTTAATTAAACAATAACACAGAATTACTTTGAGGCAAGAGTTAAAGTAAAAATGTTGCAGAGGAATAAATATTTTATTTTTATTATTATTCTGCTAGTTAAGTGCTAACAGCTTTTAAATTCGTCTAAACTATTTTTCACAATATGTCTACAATAAATACTTATATATATATATATATATATATATATATATATAAGTTTATTCACACTTTAACTTTTTTAATCTGAATATGACGACTATGGAAAGTTGTTGTTGGTGTATTGAATTGTAAGATAGTTCTTCAAATCTAAAAAAAAAAATAATAATAAATCATTAATTTTAGCTTCAATGCAAAGCGGCGAAGGTATTGCTTTTACTCTGATGTGGGCTTTTTTTTCTGTATACACTGTAACTTCTCTTTATTACTGGACCAATTCCTTCGAGTAGCAACTCTATAAATCACAAATTTCATCTAGTTGGTACTTTAAGAGGGGTGGGGTAAAAGTTGAAAAAGTTTACTTCTTCACAGTCGAAATTTGAAAAAAACCGTACGAGTTTTTAAGTTAGAACTTTTACTGGTTATAATTTCGAAAAAAAGAGTCGGATCGAGTTGAAATTTATTAGAAATATTTATTTGGTATGTCCGCATACGTCAGTTTTATTAAATTGAAATTATACCCATTTCAGACCCCCCTAGGGGGGTAGAGTATTTTTGTTTTTTGGGGTTTTTAGCTTTAATTTTAAGACTTTTAAATTGAAAATTTTCCAGTAAATAGAACTCATATGTATCCATAATATATTGAACGAAAAAAAAATTTGGCACTACTGAAAAACTTCATTTATTTCCGGAAAATTGTATTTTCGCAGATTGCGTATATTTTAACAAAAACACCTTAAATCTTACAAACACGGTATACCGGGGATACCCCGAGTGCGTCCCGAAATGACCTTTTTTAGCGTTCCGAGTGCGTCCGCCAAAAGGTATCATCCGAGTCCGTCCCAAAAATAAAAATTAATTTTTCTAACGTAGCCCGAATTACAGGACTATTACAGTAGAGTATAGACATAATGGAATCAAAGCAATGAGGAAACGGAGAGGTCACAGGTCTACAGGAATTATTATAAATAAAAGTGATAAAATTGAATAAAATCACTTTCAAATAAACGCTTTGATGCTTACTTGTAAATACAGAACCTCAATTTAATACTTTCTAACTTTACTGGTTTAAACTTTGATTGGATTGGACTGTACTGGCTTGGAAATACTAACTACCGATTTGCATCAAAGCGTTTTTTCGAAAGTGATTTTATCACTTTCAGATTTAAAAATTCCTGTAAACCTGTGACCCCCCCGTCCCCATTATGCCCCGACCCCACTATACTGGTTTTTTATTACTTATTCAAACTAAATGTCATGTTTTTATTTTTTATTTATTTAATAATACAATACAGGCCAAGGCCCAGTGACATATAAAACGTGCACATTTGTTTATTACAGTAAATAGTAAAATATATGCATAATAATAGTCATAAAAAGAAATGATAAAAGTAACAGAAATTGAATGCTCAACGGGAACTAAGCTTATTTTAAAGAGAGAAAGAAGAGTCAGTATTGGCAATGCGCATAAGACGAATAATTGGAGAGTTCATATAATAGTTTAAGGAAGAGGAAGGAATATAAAAAGGGGCAGATGAACGTTTGCGGCAGCAGGGGACATTGAAGGAAACTCCGGATAGAGAATCAGGGCTGTCAATATGGTATGTTAGCTAAATGTCGGTGATCAGCGAGACTTTCAAGGGAGAGAAGACGTTGGATTGGAGTATAGTCATGAGGAGGACAGGGTACGTTAAGTTTATAGGCAGCGTGACGGTGGAATTTTCTTTGAACCCTTCCGATCATATTACGAGCAGAAGCTGTCCCAGATTACAGAGCCATATTCGATAATGGGACGAACTAGAGAGCAGAAGAGATTTTTCTGAGAAAGTCTTAAGAAAAAATTTTTGGACCTGTTAAAGACAGAGAAACGGGAGAGTGGAGAACAAGAAAAATAAGGAATTGGAAAGGATGTTCCGAAAAGAAAACATGTTAAGCGTAATCAGAAACCGAAGACTTCAATGGGCTGAACATGCTATGCGAAGCCAGAACTATCTTATAAGGATGATCATGGACGAGAACCCAGTTAGTAAGAGACCACTGGGAAGACCACGATTGAGGTGGGAAGATGTGATAAGAAAAGACGTGGAAACATTGAACGGAGGACGGGATTGGAAAACAAGAGCGGTGGATAGGGAAGGCTAGAGGATTGGATGTGTGATAGGATGGTCTTGATGGCCGGAAAACCCAAGAAGAAGAAGAAGAAGATGGTATCCCATTTATTTTTCCATTAGTTTGCACATAGCTTTTGTTTTAGAGTCAGTGTATGGAAAATTAAGAATCAGTTGTTAAATTGAGTTTATTTTCTAAAATGTTGATTTTGTCGTGTTGAGCAGAATTTGAGTATCTTCCTAATAATTTGTTTTACATATAAAACTGGTTTTTTTAAAAAAAAATGTTGATGGTCACCTTTTAGCATCAACATTGTTTTTAAATATCATTTTTTCAAAGTACCTCCGTTTTGAAAAAACAATAAAAACGAAGAGTAAAAAAAAATATTATATTTTAACCTGTTCAAACTAAAAGTAGCTTTTTAGTGATGTCGTTTTATAGAAGAGGTATAAATTAAGCATATTTTTCTTTGAAAAAAAATATAAATACAATATTTTTGATGTTTCAATAATTTTCCTAGTTTATATAATTAAAACTATGGTTTGCTTATTAAAGGTGTATTTTATAAAAAATGTATGACATTTGATATACGAGGTGTCCAATCTATTTTATCTCCATTTAAAAATGTTATTTTCTTACAGTAACAAAGCTGTACAATACGAATCATCTATATAGCATTAATCACGTGTACGAGTATTAGTATTAGAGTACTAGTTATGCCTTACACACTGAATAAATGTAGTAACTAGTAAAAAAAGGTTGGCAAATTTTAAAATATATATATTTTTTTTTTTTAAAGGACCAGACCATGAAGATTTCGGAAATTGTAACCTGATGTGTCGGTTGAAAGGTCTGTACAGAAGTATAATAACTGACTTCTATAGATATTTGGTAATAAAAGCTGAAGTTATTGGTGATCAGTGTCGTCTGACTCGTCCTGACAGAAAAACAATCACCTTCAATTGCTTTGGAGACTTAAAGGATCACATTCGGGATGACAATTGGGAATTCATTTCCGATTATTAATCATGTACATTAAATTCTTTTGAGAAAAACATGTTAAGCAATTTGTAGACCTTAGAAATAAAAAAAATATTCTTGATAATGTTAAGACGAAACATCATTTGGTTTTGGTAACGATACAATAGATAGGCAAAACAAGTATATGCATGTAAACTATAAAGAAGAACAGGAATGAAACTTTTTTATAATAACAACTGACTGAAGTGAAAAAATATTCTATTTGTGACTTGATTGAATAAAATATAAACACATTTAATGGTATTAATTAAGTGAGTATTACCAGCAGTCGAGATTAATCATAAAACTCATTTTTAAAAATTTAAGCGTTTTACTAAATAATTACTGGTACGCATGTTAATATGTATTGTATTGCAATAATGGTTATTTGATACACAGAGAAGTTATGATAACACAGCGTGATCAATTAATAATGCAAACATAATATTAGTTTATCAATTCTATACTGAACTGTTTTATTACTTTGTTTGTGATGAGATCATGTCCTAGTGATTTCCTTGATTGGTAACTTAACGATTTTGTACTGTGCTTAAGTACAATTACTACATTAACTACCATTGAGTGAAGGGATAGTATAAACTCCTTAATTTCCATGTCGTATGTACTTTTAAACCAAAAATTCAGTTTTAAACAAATTTTTGAGCCTACAATGATTAGTATATTTTATAAATATATATAAATAAATCTACTATATACATTAGGGTGGTCCTGAAATTTGACATGGCGTTGGATGGCCGTCATTCGACTCTAAACACTGAAAAAATATTTCTTTAATTTTTTCAGATTTTTATTTCAATTTCTCGGTCTCTCTGTTTGCACATCAAATGTATAAATTTGTTTTTTCAAACTAACACCTAACCTAACCTGACCGAAATGTTTGGACTTTTTTTCGACATAGTAGCACCCATATACCTAATTAAGGATTACGAATTTCAGTTTTAAATGCTATTAACTTCATAAATATCTGTTCAAAACTTTAAAAATAACCTAAACATTCAAATATACATTTGGAAATTTTAAAACAATTTTGTTTTTGATATGGTAAAAACCGAAAGAGACCTCGGAATAGCTACTCGGGTAATCTGGAGAAATTTTGCATAAATGCCCGGGGAGTCAGCCTATCCAATCAATATTTAATCAGTGTAAGTTATCATAAAAGTATTTATTTTCCATTTGGGTCTCATTAGCTGAAAGTATTACATGTGATATTTTTTTACTGTATATTTTGTATAAAATTGTAACGATTAGAACGGATATTTTCTAGTGTGTACAGTACATTTTAAACAGAGGCCCAAAGTTAGGTTTCCAATCGATAATGTCTTAGATTTTATTTTATACTCTGAAGTTGACTTGTATGCATTAGTAAGCGAAAAAGCGTGTAAACATCTCACACAGTTAGTAACATTATTTTTGCGTCTTATTTACCTGAAATTCGTATCGTTGTGAAATAAACGGTACTACTATAAAAACGTTTGAAACTTGATAATGGTCTATAAACCCAGAATTTTCTTACTATGTTAAATGCGTTAGTGTAAAAAAGACCTTGAAGTATTAAGCTTAAAAACACACAGCTATTTTCATTTTTCTTAATGTCTTGTTTTTTAAGTTTCATATCGATGTAAACAACAAATGAGTAATAGACCACACAAAACCCTTCGTTGAATCAATACACAACCACAAAAACCATTTTACAAAATTGGAATTTTGCACACAACAATGCGTTGACAAATAACGTGCTTTTCAATTTAAAATATGTAGGATTAATTTTTGTACGCTGAATTACTGTTCTTTTACAAACCGTTTTAAGCCAACCCAATACCAATGTGGTTAGCCAGCCAAGATAATTTTTAGAAGAAAAAAAAATACAACTTTACTTGTTCAAGATTCTTCTATTGAAATGGTATACATGTCTTGACACGGTACTGCCTAGATATTTTATTTGTATTCAAAGACTATAAAAAAATATTTTATTCTTACACAGTTAAATTTTTTTAAATTGTATGCTGAAAATATTGGTGTTACACGCGATTGTACCACTAACGGCTATAAAGACGGTAGCCTAAAGTTTTCTTCACACTTGTTCAAATAGGTACACGCACTGAAATATATATGTGTTTTTGCAAAATTTATTCCGGTTTTTCAGTTTCTGCGACGAGTCACAAACCAATCACTTTAAAAAGGCGGTTTTAACAAATAAGTTCACAAGAGTTCATCCAGAAATTCAAAGCTATTAAGTTTTTCTTATATTCTATTTTTTTTTTATTGTAGCATTTAGATTTGCAATCTATCCTAACATAATCTAATCTAATCGCTTGGATTAATTTCATCACCGTTTTGTTCGTGTAGTACTCAGGGTGGCCCACAAAGATTTGACAAATTAAATAACTTTTGTTTAAGTGAATATATTTAAGATTTTATTTTTTTTTTAAATACTTTATACTCATTTGCGCTATAGGCACCACGGTTTTTATTGCACGTGTGTTTTACTTTTTAAAATAATTTTTTTTTAAAAATTCAAGATAGCCATTTTGTTAAAAATAATCTGATGAAAATGTTGGCTGGTCGATAACCAGATTTGGATAATTACTTTTTAAGTTACTAAAGGTTAAATGGTAGGATGGAACGGGAAACCCATGATTTTTTTAACGAATTTTAAATAGAAGAATAGACTATTTACCTAGTTAACTAATTCAGTTGTATTATTTATGCGATCTTAATAACCAAACATGGTATATGCCCAATAAGGATATAATTAAATTAAATAAACGCGTTATTCTTTATAAGGAATCTTAAATAAATGAATTGACAAATTAAATTTAAATATTTACTTTGACCGTAACCGTTAGCGATGATCATTTACACATTTTCACACAACTTATATTATAACTCACAATTGAAAGAAAAACTTTTAAAAGCTGAGATCGATACTATTTAAAGTATATGAGATAAATGGTATCTACTCCTGTCCTGCACTCTTTAGGCGTAGGTGTATATAATTTTAATAGAGCTGATCTTATGACAACGTTCCGTAACGTGAACTACTTATAGTCCAAATAATAGTCATTGTTATAAATTACATTGCATAGTTAATAAGAACCAAGAAACAGAACTACAATGAAATTATTGGTTTTTCTGAATAACATAGTTAAGATTACATTATATTTCTTTATTTTTCATCTACTATAGTAAAGTATACTTGACAATTTTTTAAGTTCCGGCAATTAATAAGATTTTTGGATAATATACGTTAGGTATTATTTTATACTCTGAATTGTATTCCTATGAAATACACTAGTATGATACAACAAACGATAAAGTGTTCAAAAAACACAAATCTAGTAAAAAAATTTTTTTCGGTCTTATTTAAGTTCGTATCGTTATGAAAAAACGTACTAGTATAATTATTCATAATCTAAATTATTTTATTTAAGGTCACAATTTTCTAGTTTCGTATAGATGTTAACAACATAATATGAGTAATATCACACAGTACTGTGTTAGAGAATAAAAACCGTAGCCTAAACATTCCTTTACACCTGTGTAAATAAAATATTATTCGCGCACTGCAAAACTTATTCCGATTTTACTGTTTCGGTAACAAGCCAAAAAAACAAATCACTTTAAAAACGGTTGTCTTAACATAGAAGTGCACGAGAGTTCTACAAAATTTTTAAAACTAGTAAGTAATTAATGCATTTTTATTAATTTTTTTTATTTACTATTTTTTTATTTTCGTGTTTAGATTTGCGATAAACTTTTAACCAGTAGGCTAATATTATTAATAATATAGTACGGAAATTGTACACTGTTTTGTATTGAACAGAAATTTTAAACACACGTATTACCACAAGAAAGAGGTATCTATTTGGATAATTTTTTTTTCAACATTTAAAACTCAAATATGATCATTTTCAAGGCATCGGCAGTGGCACAATTTTAAAAAAATTTCCAGTTAATTAAATATTTCAATATAAAATTTTTAGCTATAATTTTTGGCTTCTTTCAACTAAAATAACTAATTAACTGAAAATAGTTTTAAAATTGTGCCAAGACCAATGCCTTGAATATGTTGTAAAGAATTCAAATGTTTTTTTGAAAGTTTAAATCGATATATTCTTAAAGTATCGATATGAAAAAATGTTAAACCGTTTTAGTCGTGTAGCATGTCTAAAGATCAGAAAACGACCCCATAATGTGCCTCAATAGGCACATATTTAAAAAGTTTCAATTAAAATCAGAAAAATATTTTATTTTGACCATTTTATCTCGGAAGACATTTTATCTTGAATCAGCTTCTCACCGAAGCCAATAATTAATTGAAGACTATGTCTAATACAAAAAGCTTTTATTTTTATTATTGTTTGCAGATAAAAATGAGACGTTTTTGTTTTTTAATATCATCCGTTGTGCTAAATGTTTTAGCAGTTTTAGAAATACATCATGATAAATTTCTAGGTAATTATTATTTATTTTATTTTTATCACTTGCCTACTCGAGGAAATTGAAAATCATTAAATAATTTAATGATTATTTGTTGACAGTTGAACTTATAAAACAGACTAACTTAACAAGTTAGTAAATTTATTTCATCATACAATTTTAACTCTAATATTAAAATATTTGCATATATTTATTTTAATTTATTAATTACAGATAGACAAATCCGGCGAGTGCAATGTGGTGATGGTATAATAAACACTTATTGTTAGAATTTATTTGTGACTTCAACTCATTATTTGTTTACTCTAGTGCGTTTGATACCGGTAATTAAACAATTTGTTCTTGCGGATAAACCGATGAGTAATTATAATTATTAATGTATTTGAAAGTATTAGGTTAGTTACACATCTCTTATACATCTATGTTATGCACATTTTAGCGGATTTGTCGTTGATGTTTGCTGGACCATGTAATAATTTTTCTTAAATATATGGACGTGTCTGCTCATAGTTGTTTGATGTTAATTATAAAATGTTCTCGTTAAAATTTCAGTTGTAGTATCTGAACCAAATCACGACGATGAAACACTGCAACGTAATTACTCTTATAAATTTTAAATTTAGAATCTTTTCATGTATAATTACATACATGCATAATTGATACAAATTCAGATTTATTATGTACTTACATATTTATTTTTATCTCAAGAAAATATGTACACATAAATTGTAAAATTAATTTAAATTAATTTTTTTTAATTTTAGATCGCATAGATTTAGAAATTGAATTACAAACAGCCATAACTACCTTGTTAGGTAAATATAATAATTTGTGAATATACAATTTCAAAAATGATAGTAATTTATTTCTAAACAAAATATATGAAAATGTGATTTCAGTTCTTAAATTTTAAAGCTATGTTTTCTTACTAAAAGTGTTGATGATTGTTCGAAGTATAATAGTTATTCAAACCACTAAAAACTAGTCTAAATAAATGTAGTTTTAGATACTGTTATAGATATTATATAACATTGGTGTTTATATTGTATAACTATTTAATATTTTTGTTACAGGTGTCCCTGTTCACGAAGAAGGTAATTACGCATTTTTGTGTTAATAGGTCAAATACTATTCTTTAAATTTAATATAAAATTGGTTTCTATTTTTTGTATAATTATTTAATGTTTTTGTTACAGGTGTCGCTGTTCCTGAAGAAGGTAATATATTAACCAAATATGTGTTAATAGGTTTATAGGTCCGCTATAATTTCATATAATACAAAATAAAGATGAATGTACTAAATATAGAGGAATAATTTATCATATTTTAATAACGCTTACGTTATATTTATTAATTGTAAAAAAAAAAGAAATTATTCAGTTACATGTTTGAAACAAACTTAACCATAATTTTGAAACATATTGCTTGGGACTTAAAAGTAGTTAGTATTTACGATGCATATACTTGTTTAATTAAAACATAATTATAGGAAAACTACTTCCTACTAGTTCGTCATAAGAAAATTTTAACAAAAGCTTATGGAAATTATAATTAAGTTCATAAATCTTAAAGCTTAATGTTTCGTTACTTAAAGTTTTGATGATTGTTTGAAGTACAATAATTATTCAAACGGCTAATAACTAGTCTTAATAAATGTAGTTTTAGATAGTGATATAAATTTATTATAAAATTGGTCTCTATATTTTGTATAATTATTTAATGTTTTTGTTACAGGTGTCGCTGTTCGTGAAGAAAGTAATATATTAGTCAAATAATACGTGTCAATAGGTTTATAGGTCCGCTATAACTTCATATAAAACAAAATAAAGATAATTATGTAATTAGCAGTGCATTTTGAAAGTTTTTATTGTTCTTTGGAAAATTTGTTGAAACCTAGTTTTTACTACCGTATTAGCGTTTTGAGTTTTAACTGTTAGTCAAGACATATATACAGTGTATATTATACACCATTCAATAGCATTAAGTAAATTTTAATAAAAATCATCTGCTATCCGTTTGCTTGCTACATTTTAAAATGGTGTCGTCATTAGTTATTAAATAATAGTTATTATTAAATGTATATTTTGTTTTCATTTGTGTTAATATTATTATTTGAAACTTTTTAGTATTTGAACTTATAATTTGTTTTTATTAGATAGACCTAGAAGTCTAGTACGTACTGCAATGAGAACTTTGTGTTGTTCAAGTGAACCACAGGATTCGTCGGGTAGTTATTATAATTATACAAAACATAACCTAACTTAAAATAACATAAAAATAAAGATTATAAAACCATATTGTGTAAAAAAAATGTATCTTTGATTTACGCAAATGGAACAGATATATATTGTTGCTCAGCGACAATGCTGAACATTACGCTTACGTTATATTTATTAATTGTAAAAAGAAAAAGAAATTATTCAATGACATGTTTGAAAAAAACTTTGCTATAATTTTGAAACATATTGCTTGGAACTTAGAAGGAGCTAGTATTTATAATGCGTTTACTTATTTAATTAATACATGAGTGTTGGAAAATTACTTACTACTAGTTCGTCATAAGAACATTTGAACAAAAGCTTATGAAAATTTGTATTTAAGTTCATAAATCTTAAAGCTATATGTTTTCTTACTAAAAGTTTTGATGATTGTTTGAAGTATAATAATTAATCAAATGGCTAATATCTAGTCTAAATAAATGTAGTTTTAGATACTGTTAAACAAAATATAAAATTGAAATTTTTTTTCTGTATAATTAAGTAATATTTTTGTTACAGGGGTGGCTGATCCTGACAAAAGTAATATATTAGTCAAATAATATGTGTCAATAGGTTTATAGGTCCGCTATAACTTCATATAAAACAAAATAAAGATAAATGTACTAAATATAGAGGAATAATTTGTTATGTTTTAATTACTCTAATTATGTAATTAGCAATATATTTTCAAAGGTTTTTTTTGGTTTTTGAAAAATTTGTTCAAACTTAGACTTTACTACCGTATTTCGTATTGAGTTTTAACCGTCAGTTGAGTTTTAAGACATATATACACCGTCCAATAGCAGAAAGTAACTTTTTATAAAAACTATCTGCTATCCGTTTGCTTTCTACATTTTAAGATTGTGTCGCTATTAATTATTAAACAATGGTGATAATTAAGTTGCACATTTTATTTTTATTTATGCTAATTTCATTATTTGAAACTTATTTGTAACTGAACTTATAATTTGTTTTTTCTAGGTAGACCTAGAGGTCGAGTATGTACTGCAATGAGAACTTTGTGTTGTACAAGTGAACCACAGGATTCGCCGGGTAGTTATTATAATTATATAAAACATAAAAATAAAGATTATAAAACCGTATTCATTGTGATAAAAAAAATTTACTGTTGATTTACCCAAATGGAACAGTAATATATCGTTGCTCAGCGACAATGCTGAACATTACGCTTACGTTATATTTATTAATTGTAAAAAGAAAAAGAAATTATTCAATTACATGTTTAATCAATGGCATATGCGAAACAAACTATGCTATAATTTTGAAACATATTGCTTGGGACTTAAAAGTAGTTAATATTATGCCTTGTAAATACTAATTAAAACATAATTATAGGAAAACTACTTACTACTAGTTCGTCATAAGAACATTTAAACAAAAGCTTTTGAACATTTGATTTGAGTTTATAAATCTTAAAGCTATTTATTTTCTTACTAAAAGGTTTGATGATTGTTCGAAGTATAATAATCATTCAAACGTCTGATAACTAGTCTAAATAAATATAGTTTTAGATAGTGTTATAATTTTAATATAAAATTGGTTTCTATTTTTTGTAAAATTATTTAATAAAGAACATTTGAAAAATACTTAATTGCACTACATTAATAAAATGAGCAATTATATTTTGTTTTGTATAACATTTTTGTAATCAACACGGTTTTTGATTAATTTATACAGACTTAAATACTGTCCCTGGACTTGCAACTGAGAGAAAAACCCTATTTCGCGATGCTACAAAACTATTTATCAGTTCTGCATTAAGTAAGTATTATATCAAATTGCAATAGTTTAATTTTCGTTATACGTATACATATAAACATGTTGTTTCCTGTGTTAATTAATCAAAAAACTGAATTACTTTGAGGCAAGAGTTAATGTAAAAATGTTGCAGATGAATAAATATATTTTTTTTTGTTATTCGCCAGTTAAGTACTGACAACTTTTAAATTCGTCTAAACCATTTTTCACAATATGTCTACTATAATTAAATACATATTTATATTAACATTTTAACTTTTTAATCTGAATGTTACTACTATAAAAAGTTGTTATTGGTGTATTGAATTGTAAAATAGTTCTTCAAATCTCAAAAAAAAAAAAAAAATTAAATCAATCATTTTTTATACTCTATTCAAACTGAAAATAACGTTAAATAGTGAGGTTAGGTAGGTACATGAATATATTAAATTGTAATTTTTTATATATATTACAAATATAATCATAACAATTTTTTTAAAACTGATCTATGTTAAGATAAGAAGAATGTTCTTAAATTTGTTTTCGATTATTTTGGACAGGATCATATTAACTTTTTCTTTACTATTTGTTTTTATCGTTTTTTTTAAAGTATCTTTGACCTTTAACATAATTTTTTAAAAATCAGTTTCATATTTAAAGTAATATTAGCTCACTGAAAAAATATTTAATGTTTTTTCGAGTAACAGAAAATTATTTAATTGAGTTTATATTCTAAAATGTTAACCAGAATTTGAGTAGTATTTTTTCAGAAGTTTGTCACTATCGACCAGCAACATTGTTTAAAGTACCTTTGAAAAAACGATAAAAACGCAGAGTAAAGCAAAATATTATATTATAACTGTTCAAACTAAAAGTAGCTTTTTAGTGATGTCGTTTTATAGAAAAGGTATAAATTAGGCATTTCCTTTGATAAATAAAATAAATTCAACTTTTATGATATTTTAATATTTTTTCTGGTTTATATAATTAAAATATTGGTTTGCTTTTTAAAGGTGTATTTTATACAATTTTCATGACTAATTGATAACGATACACGAGGTGTCCAGTCATTTTATCTCCATTTGAAAAAGTTATTGACTTAGAGTAATATACGGATCATCTGTATATATCATTCATCACGTGTATTGTTTATGCATTACACACTGAATAAATGTACTAACTAGTAAGTTAAACTTGGCAATTTTTTATATATACCTTTTTTATTTTTTAAGGACCAGGCCATGAAAACTTCGGAAATTGTAACCTGATTTGTCGATTGAAAGGTATATACAGAAATATATTAGAAAAAGATATTACTGTAACACAAGCTGAAGTTGATGGTGATCAGTGTCGTATAACATATAATGCCTATATTGATGAGGATAACGACAATGTTAATAATACAATCGTCGTAAGTTGCGTTAGGGATGACATTGGTGTCATCAATGCTTCTCAGTTATTATAATTTAAATCATTTATCTTAGAGATAAACTCATTGAAAATTATACAGTACTATTTTTATTATATATAAATAATTATTCCAAATCACATTTACATTCACATTATAAAATTTAATGTATCTTACAATAAACCATTTTACTTACGATTATAAACTCATTTGTTGCTTTTTACCTGTACACAGATTCGATTCGAAGTGGTTTTGAAAATAGTGTTATTTTTAATCATCCTCTTTAATGGCTTAATATAATCCATTCAAGCTCTATGTCTGAACCACTAGTCTTTATAGTTTATAGTTGCCTTTTTTCGAATTTATTTATTTATAACAAATTTAGGCCATTCTGCTCTCTTTTGAGAATTCTTTGAAGTAATCAAGCACACATTTTTTTTTGAAAAAACTTAATATAATTACCGTTTGATTATTATTTAAAACTATAATTAAAATTAAAAAATAAGTACAAAAACTCGTTTTGAAATGTGTAACGTTTAAAAATTACTAACTTGAGCGGATTTTTTGGAAAAATAAAACGACTCACAAGATATTGATTCATTTCAAGACTTAGACAATTTAAAAATATGCAACACTACACGATATTTTTCTATTCTGCGATTTTGGAAGGTATTATAATATTTTAGTGTAGACTCAAGACTAGTTTATTATTTGACCGAACAAACACAAATTGAAGTAACGCAATATTACAAGAATCGAAAATTATATACTTTGCAGTGAATTCATCAACTAAGTTTAATGCATGAAAATAAATTCCATTCTGTACTAGAAAAAAAAATTGTATTAGAATTTTATAATATAATACTTAAATATTTGTAAATAAATGAAACTATTTCGATTCGTTTGACTTTTATAATTTTTTTAATTTTCGGTTAATCATTATGTGCACATTAAATTCTTTTGGGGAAAAAAAATGTTAAGCAATTTGTAGAACTTAGAAATAAAAAAAAATATTATCGATAATGTTAAGAAGAAACGACTTCTGGTGTTTTTTAACGGTGCAATAAATAGGCAAAACAAGTATATGCATGTAAACTGTAAAGAAGGACCAGAGTTAAACATTTTTACAATAACAACTGACGAATAAAATTGAAAATTTGACTATAGTATATTAGTATGTTACTATGTGCGAGTGAATCAACAGTTAACTGGTAACAAAAGTATAGTGTCATTAGGTGGTCGATTGAACGAATTTTTAAGAATGACAGACGAACAATATTAGTCAATTTTTAAACAAATTTTTGAGTCTACAATGATTAGTATATTATATACAGGGTGATCCAACTAACGTAAGACACTCATTTTCTCGGAAAATATAAATATTTTGAGAATTTTTTTTTTTCTAAACTTTTAGGTACATATTTTACTACATTTTTCAATATTTAGAATATTTTTATCTTCAACCCTTATATGTAAAACAAGTATCACATTTGGTTTTTTAAATAGGAACGTATGTTTTTAATTTCATAAATCTGTAGACAACATTTTTAAAAAAGTTTTAGCGTTTGAATTTCTAATTTTCATCAATCGGTTTTGTAGTTATTACGTTGTAAAGATTTGAAATTTTGATCCATATTTCTTTGGGATTTCAAAACAGGTAGCATATTAAATACTATTAAATAATATTATCGACCTCGCCCCGTCGTCCGTCGATAAAACCGATAATCAGATAATAGTAATACTCCTTACTTTTTTTTTTATAATATATGGAGATGCGGTTCTTTACCTACTGTCAGAAACCGCGATACCATATACATGTCTGGTCAATTGTTCACATATCTTATCAGTAGACAACACTTACGACGAAATTTTTTCCAACCTTACCTACCTATATTATCACGGTATGATTATGATATATTATCAAGCCCAAAAAAAGTGCGTGCAACCGGCTGCCGGCAACGTGACTTGCATTGTGTATTCAGAACCCGGAAACGTCCTATACTCCTATGCCGTTTTTTTTGTTAATACATTTAACTATTTAAGTAGAGTCAATTGTGTTTATATATTCTCTAATTGTGACTACATTTTATATTGCTCTACAATGTACGATGAAAACTAATAAACATAATGATTTCATAAGCAAAAACTTATTTCTACTAGTAATAGTAAACATTTTGTAAATATATTTTTGATATTTGACATATTATGGGAAGTAGGTTTATCAGTATCGAACACCGATTACACTATAGCGTAATAATAATAATAATAAAATATATTTCGTTTGTCAGATCTTTGTAGGACACCCTGTATATAATAAAATATTCTATTTAAAATTGTAATTATTACTAAAAGTATATTCTACAAAAAAATGAATATTGATAAAAAAAATATTTACATTAGTTTAATAATAATTAAAAGAGCACAAGTGAACAACAGTTGAATTTTCAAATCAATACAACTACTTTATTTTATTTTATGTACATTTACTGACTTGATTAAATCATCAAATGAAAAAGTTTGATTTATTGTTAACATGTTATAACCTATACGCATTTATTTGTCAATCATTAATATTTTGAAGAAAATATTTGGTATAAAATGTATGGATGATAGTCAAACACCAAGTTTAATTAATTTTATACTCCATAATCAAATATCCGTTATGCATTAGAAATGCAAAATATGGGTTAGATTACAAAATTTTAAATTAAATAAAATCTGACATTAGATCTACCATAAATAAAAATATTAACCAAATATGAATACATTTGCTTCATTGATAAAAAAAAATATTGCTACATTTTTTTTTAAAGATGATTTCATTCATGTAAGAAACTAGAAAACAAAAGCTACCACATAACATAAAATCTAACTTTTTTCATTTGTTAAGCCACATTAAAAAAATGAATAGTCAACTATAATTATAGAGTGACTTGACTAAAATTTTAGTATTTAATATATTGTACTTACAGCTTTCCTGCGGTTAGTCATCAACATTTATTCCAGTTAAACTATAATTAACAACTGTTAATTGGCCATATAATAATAATATATTACGTATAGTATTAAATAAATCAGTAGGTATATTGTATAACTTGGTTGTTATGTTGAGTTTTTCAAGTCTTAAATACAAATTTCACTATTACTAATGAGAACTAATTATATTAATGAAATCATTACATTCATTATAGTTTCAAAATAAATTGTAAAATGTATGTCACTAACCACAATTAGACATTTTAAAACACAATACTAGTTTCTTCTTTATATATAAAAAAAACTGTTCACAAATCACGAGTACACGTTGTTTGTTGTTTGACAATTTAAGTTTTACTCATACCATAGTATAATGATACTGTGATAATAATATTAACGCTATATTATAATCATACCGTAAAAGTGGTTTAAGGCAAAATCGTCCACATCGCAGTCTACTGATAATACATGTGAACGGATGACGGTTATGTAAGGTATATTTGTTTCCAAACAGGTAGATTAAGAATCGATTGTCCATATAATAATAAAAAAAAATTAGAGCCAGAGTTATTTATGTCTCATTATCGGTGACAGTATTATCGATGGGGTCCAATATTATCATTATTTACTGGCAAATAAAAGTGCTACTGCTGAAAAACCGAACAAATATTGATTTTAATTTCAAATCTTTACTAAGTCACAGAAAACGAACAGATAGTTGAAAATTGAAAATTCAAACGCTAACAATTTTTAAAAAAAATTGTCTACATACTTATGGAATTAAAAACATATGTTTCCATTTGAAAAAACGAGTTTCGTAGTTTTATAACGTATAAGGGTTGAAGATAAAAATATTCTAAATATTGAAAAATGTAGTAAAATATGTACCTAAAAGTTTAGAAAAAAAAAAATTCTCAAAATATTTATATTTTCCGAGAAAATGAGTGTCTTACGTTAGTTGGATCACCCTGTATACCTACTATATACATTAGGATGGTCCTTAAATTTGACATGGCTTTGGATGGCCGTCATTCGACTCCAAATACTGAAAAAATATTTCTTTATTTTTTTTCACATTTTTATTTAAATTTCTCGGTCTCCCTGTTTGCACATCAAATGTATAATGGTTTTTTTTAACCTAACATAGTAGCACCCATATATAGGGTGATCCAACTAACGTAACACACTCATTTCTCAAAGATTATGAGCATTTTGAGAATTTTTTTTTCCTAAACTTTTAGGTACACGTTTTACTAAATTTTTCAATATTTAGAATATTTTTATCTTCAACCCTTTTAAGTATATGTAAAACAAGTATTTCATTTGTTTATTAAATGGGAACTTATGTTCTTAATTTTATAAATCTGTAGACAACATTTTTAAAATAACTTATTACGTTGTAAAGATTTGAAATTTTGATCCATATTCATTTAGGATTTCAACACGGGTAGCTCATTACTTACTATTAAATAATATTATCGACCCCGCCGTCCGTCGATGGAACCGATAACCAGATAATAATAATTCCCCTTTACTTTTTTTTTTTTTAATAGGTATATGGAGAAGCGATTCTTTACCTACGGTCGGAAACCGTGACATCTTACACGCGTCTAGTCAATTGTTCACATATCTTATCAGTAGACAACACTTTCGACGAAATTATTTTCTAACCCAACCGTTCAATATTTTCATTATGATATTAAAACCATCGTTTTGTCCAAAAAAAGTGCGTGCACCGTGACTTGCATTGTGTATTCAGAAACCGGAAATGTCCTGTGCCGTTTTGTTACAACATTGAAGTATTGTCAATTGTGTTTTTCAATTATCTAATTGTGACCGAATTCTATATTGCTCAACAGTGTACGATGAAAACTAATAAACGTAATGATTTCATAAACAAAGACTTGTGATATTTGACATTATAATGTATTACCCTGATGCGGAAGTAATAACAGCTAATCATTGCTGATAGTAATGATAATAGCAATTAATACGGAACAGATGTAAGAAAGTAAAATTTATCAAATATCACAATAATTTTAATTTATAGAATGAGATTTTATTTTTTTAGAAGGAGATTTTTTATGAAGAATACTGTTGAAATATGCATTGAAATTGTGAAAACTTTTGAAAATTGACATTGCGTGTTGTAGTGGTTTGTCAAGATCAATATGACATTATTCAGTTATGTTTCAATTATAGGTATGCATATTTCATTGATGTAAATTGCATAAATCTATAATATTTTGATCTGATTAAATTATTATCATGTATTTTAGCCGTTGTATCTTTATTTTGGGTTACACAGTTGGCTTATAAACCAAAAAAACATACAAAACACTAGTAATATTGTTTTAGATTAGGCATCTTATAGTAATTGAAGTATATAATTTATTAATTATTATATTTATTTTGTTTTAGGTGAAGATTTATTATAGTTTACGTTTCTTTTTACTTGGAATCTTTGAAGAAGGAAATAATCAGCGTTAATTAAACTCAACATTTTGTGTCGAGTAACATTACTTCATAAGAAACCAGTACAGTGGGGTCAGGGTTTACAGGAATTCTTAAATCTGAAAGTGATAAAATCACTTTCGAAAATCGGCTTCGATTCAAATCGGTAGTTAGTATTTTTAAGCCAGTACAGTCCAAACCAAGCACAGTTTAAGCCAGCAAAGTTAGAAAGTGTTAAATTGAGGTGCTGTATTTACAAATAAGCATCAAAGCGTTAATTTGAAAGTGATTTTATCCGAGAGGACTAGTACAGTAGAGTATAGGCTTAATAGAATCAAAGCATAGACGGCACGAACAGGTCGCGGGTCTACAGGAGTGATTATAAATATAAGTGATAAAATTGAATAAAATCACTTTCAAATATTCCTTATAAATTTCAACTCGATCCGACAGTAATCGCCAACCTGAGAGGGAAATGATCGCACATCACTATTTACTCCCAGCATGGAAATAACAAAAACAGCTACTTGCTATTTCTTATACATAATAATAATCACAAAAACGAAAGTATGTAATACTACAATGAAAACAAATAATACAATTATTTAATAGTTTAAACATTGTTAATTACAATACATAATAACATGCGTACCAGTAATTATATTTTAGTAATGTGCTTAAATTATTAAAAATGAGTTTTATGATTAATCTTGACTGCTGTCGATACTTTCTTCATAATTAATAACATTAAATGTCATTATATTTTATTCAATCAATTTACAAATATAATATTTTTTTCACTCCGGTCAGTTGTTATTGTAAAAATGTTTTACTCTGGTTCCACTTTACAGTTTACATGCATATACTTGTTTTGCCTATTTATTGCGCCGTTACCAAAACAAAAAAACGTTTCTCCTTAACATTATCGAGAATATTTGTTTTATTTCTAAATTCTACAAATTGCTAAACATTTTTTCCCCCAAAAGAATTTAATGTACACATAATGATTAACCGAAAATTTAAAACATTTAAAAGTCGAGAAAATCGAAATAGTATTATATTATAAAATTATAATACAATCTTTTTTTCTAGTACAGAATAAAATTTACTTTTATACATTAAACTTAGTTGATAAATTCACTGCAAAGCATACGTTTTTAGATTCTTGTAATATTGAGTTACTTGAATTTGTGGTTTTTTGGTCAAATAATAAACTAGTCTTGAGTCTAAACTAAAATATTATAATACCTTCCAAAATCGCAGAATAGAAAAAAGTCGTGAAGTATTGCATTTCAAGTTAAAGTCTTGAAATGGATCCAGAACTTGTGAGTCATTTTACTTTTTCAAAAGATCCGCTCAGTTTAGTCATATTTAAACGTTACACATTTCAAAGTGGATTTTTGTATTTATTTATTTTTTTAATTTTAATTATATTTTTAAATAATAATCAAATTGTAATTATATTTAGTTTTTCCAAAAAACATGTGTGCTTGATTACTCCAAAGAATGCACAAAAGAGAACAGAATTACCTAAATTTGCTCTAAATAAATAATTTTGAAAAAAGGCTAAACTATGAAGACATAGGTTCAGACATAGGGCTTGAATGGAATATAACAAGCCATCAAAGAGGATGACTAAAAGAAATAAAACTATTTTCAAAACCACTTCGAATCGAATCTGTGTACAGGTAAAAAACAACAAATGAGTTTATAATCTTAAGTAAAAGAATTTATTTAAAGATACATTAAATTTGATAATGTGGATGTAAATGTGATTTGGAATAATTATTTAAATATAATAAAAATAGTACTGTATAATTTGTAATGAGTTAATGTTCAAGATAAATGATCTCAATTATAATAACTGAGAAGCAAGTGAACGATTTTTATTATATTAATGATGTTCTTCTAATCAGTCATCTCCAATATCACTCCAAGTATCCTCCTCCGTGTCGACCCCAAAATTCACCTCCAATGTCATCCCCAATGCAACTAACAGTGATTGATGTTTCGTCATCACGAGTTAGACGACAATGGTCACTAAAAACTTCAGCTTGTATTATGCTATAATCATTGTCATAATCTATTATACCTCTGTATACACCTTTTAGCCGACACATCAGGTTATAATTTCCGAAGTCTTCGTGGCCTGGTCCTCAAAAAATAAAAAAGGCATATTTAAAAATTTGCCAAGGTTAACTTACTAGTTAGTACATTTATTCAGTATATAAGGAATAACTAATACACGTGATTAATGCTATATACAGATGATCCGTATAGTACAGCTTTGTTACTCTAAGAAAATAACATATTCAAATGGAGATAAAATAGACTGGTCACCTCGTGTATCGTAATCTATTAGTCATAACATTTGTTTAAAATTAAACAAACCATAGTTTTATTAATATAATCTAGGAAAATAATTAAAATATCAAAAAAAAATGAATTTATATTTTTTATCAAAGAAAATGCTTAACTGACCCCTTTTCTATAAAACGACATCACTAAAAAGCTAAGAAAAATCGAAAAAAACGGAAAAAGCTGAGACATAAAATATATAAATTTCAAATTTTAACTATTGATGTTTTAGAAAAATCGAAAAAAACGGAAAATTATCATAATTTTACCCATAAAATTTTTGATTGCTGAAATAATTTTTTGCCAATTTTTTGACTTTCCTATCATTTTTTTTAATTACACATGTAATAAAATGGTAATATAAAATGTAATATAAAATTTTCCCAGACTAATAAAAAAAATGTTAGGAAAATTCTCAAATTCTGGTTAACCCGGCCAAATCAACATTTTAGAATATAAACTCAATTTAATAATTTTCTGTTACTCGAAAAAACAAACAAATATTTTTTTCATAGTGCTAAGACTACTTGATATATGAAAATTATTTTTTAGATAGAAAATACGATAAAAATCGATAAAAACAAACAGTCGAGAAAAAACATGATACGGCCATGTCCAAAAAAATTGGAAAAAAATGTTGAGAACATTCTTCTTAACTTAACAAACATTCATTTTAACAATTTTTGTCATGACTATATTTTTAATATATATGAAAATCATAATTTAATATATTCATGTATATAAACAAAGAATATTATTAAAGCTTAAAAAATGCTTTAAGTATACGTTGTCTATACAACGTTATCTTTAGTTTGAATAAGTTATAAAAATATATTGATTTATTTATTTATTTTAATTTTTGATTTAACTATCTTACAATTTAATACACCAAAAACCACTTCCCATAGTCGTCATATTTAGATTAAAACTGTTAATATACAAATATATATTTATTTAATTACAGTAGACATATTGTGAACATTGGTTTAGACGTATTTAAAAGTTGTCAGCACTTTACTGGCAGAATAGAAATAAAAAAAAATATTTATTCCTTTGCAACATTTTCACTTTAACTCCTTCCTCAAAGTAATTCTGTTTTTTAATTTAATTAACACAGGCAATAACACGTTTATATGAATATATAACAAATATTAAACTATTGCAATTTGATATGATACTTACTTAGTGCAGAACTGATAAATAGTTTTGTAGCATCACGGAATAGCTTTCTTCTCTCTTGCATTTTCACATCCACAAATATATCTGTACAATTTAATAATAAACCGTGTTGATTACAAAAATTGTATACAAAAATAATATATTTACTCGAGTTATTAACGTAGTACAATTAAGTTTTTGTTCAAATGTTCCTATGACGAACTAGTAGTAAGTAATTTTCCAATACTTTGTATTAATTGAACAAGTATATGCATTGAAATACTAACTACTTTTAATTCCCAAGCAATATGTTTTAAAATTATAGCAAAGTTTTTTTCAAACATGTCATTGAATAATTTCTTTTTCTTTTTACAAATAATAAATATAACGTAAGCGTAATGTTCAGCATTGTCGCTGAGCAACGATATATTACTGTTACATTTGCGTAAATCAACGATACATTTTTTTTTACACAATATGGTTTTATAATCTTTATTTTTATGTTATTTTAAGTTAGGTTATGTTTTGTATAATTATAATAACTACCCGACGAATCCTGTGGTTCACTTGTACAACACAAAGTTCTCATTGCAGTACGTACTAGACTTCTAGGTCTATCTAATGAAAACAAATTATAAGTTCAAATACTAAAAAGTTTCAAATAATAATATTAACACAAATGAAAACAAAATATACAACTTAATAATCATCATTATTTAATAATAAATGTCAAAACTATCTTAAAATGTAGCAAGCAAACGGATAGCAGATGGTTTTTATTAAAATTTAGTTTCTGAATTTGGGATAGTGTACATATCTCTTGACTGACTGTTACAACTTAAAACGCTAATACGGTTGTAAAATCTATTATGAACCAATTTTCCAAAGCACAAGAAAAACTTTCAAAATGTATTACGAATAATATATTTTGGATAATTAAAATATAATAAATTATTCCTCTATATTTAGTACATTTATCTTAATTTTGTTTTATATGAAGTTATAGTGGACCTATTAACTTATTGACACATATTTGGTTAATATATTTTAAATTAAGAATAGTATTTTACCTATTAACAAATAAATGGGTAATTACCTTTTTCAGGAACAGAAACACCTGTAACAAAAATATTAAATAGTTATACAAAACACCAATTTCATAAAATATTTATAACAGTTTTTAAAACTACATTTATTTAGACTAGTTATTAACCATTTGAATAAATATTTTAATTATTTTAATTGACAATTAAATTTAAACATTTAATTATATAATTATTTTTAACTTTTAGTAAGAAAACATAACAATTAAAGATTTAAGAACTCAAATACAATTTTTATCTATTTTGCTTAGAAATAAATTACTATCATTTTTGAAATTGTATATTCACAAATTATTATATTTACCTAACAAGGTAGTTATGGCTGTTTGTAATTCAATTTCCAAATCTATGCGATCTAAAATTTAAAAAAAAAAATTATGCATGAATATTATACATGAATATTATACATGAAAAGATTCTACATTTAAAATTTATAAGAGTAATTACGTGGCAGTATTTCATCGTCGTAATTTGGTTGAGATAATACACCTGAAACATTAACCATAACATTTTATACTTAATATCAAACTACTATGTGCAGACACGTTCTTATATTTAGGAAAAAATATTACTTGGTCCAGTAAACATCAACGACAAATCCCCTAAAACGTGCATAACAGAAATGTATAAGAGATGTGTAACTAACCTAATACTTTCAAATACATTAATAATTATAATTACTCATCGGTTTGTCTGCAAGAACAAATTGTTTAATTACCGGTATCAAACGCACTAGAGTAAACAAATAATGAGTTGAAGTCACAAATAAATTCTAACAATAAGTGTATGTTATACCATCACGACATGACACCCGCCGGATTTGTCTATCTGTAATAAATAAATTAAAATAAATATATGCCAATTTTTAAAATTAGAATTACATTTTTATGATAAAATAAATTTACTAACTTGTTAATTCAGCCTGCTCTAAAAGTTCGTCTGTAAAAAGTTAATCATTAAATTATTTTATGATTTTTAATTACCTCGAGTAAGCAAATGTTAAATATAAAAAAAAAAATAATTACCATATAATTCAAAACCTGCTAAAACATTTACCACAACGAATGATAATAAAAAACAAAAACGTCTCATTTTTATCTGCAAACAATAATAAAAATAAAAGCCTTTTTGTATTAGACATAGTCTTTAATTAATTATTGCCTTCGATGCGAAGCTGATTCAAGATAAAATGTCTTATCAGATAAAATGGTCATAATAAAATATTTTTTATTATTTTTCTGATTTTGAATGAAACTTTTTAAATATTGTGCCAATTGAGGCACATTTTAAGTTCCATTTCTGATCTAAAGTCATGCTATACGACTGAAACGGTGTAATATTGTTGTGATATGTTATAAATGAAATTATCTTACCTATTCACTTCCTAATATAATCGGAAAGATTAGGTTAGGTATAATTGTATATCTAAACACAAAAATAAAAAAAATAAAATAAGAATTTCTTATACTTCTTTCCTATGGTAATATGTATGTTTAAAAATGTTAGCTTTATGTTAAGTTTAGTGAAAAATTATCTATATTCAATGAGCCTTAATAAATGCAAGTGGCCCATTAACATATAAAATTTAAAAAACTGTTTTACATAGTTTTTCGTATTTGAAATGAAACATATTGTACTTATTTTTATTATTATTTGTCCTGATTGATTTGGAATGAAACTTTTTAAATATTGGGCCTAAAGATGCAAATTTTAGGTTCGATTTCTGATCAACACAAAACGGTGTATCATTTCTGTACTATATTATGAATGAAATTAGCCTAGTGGTTAAAAGTTTATCGAAAACCTAAACACGAAAATAAAAAAAATAATAAATACAAAAAACTTAATAAAAGTGCATTTAGTACTTACTAGCTTTGAAAATCTGGTAGAACTAAGTGAACTATGTTAAATCAACTGTTTTATAGTGATTCGGTTTGTGGTTTGTCCTTGAAAAAGTTAAATCGAAATAAGTTTTGCAGTGCGTGAATATATTTTATTTATACAGGTGTAAAGGAATGTTTAGACTATGGTTTTTATTTTCGAACACAGTCTGTGGGCTGTTACACATATGTTGTTAACATTTATACAAAACTCAAAAATTATGACCTTAAATGAAATATATTAGAATATGAATAATTACATTAGTACATTTTTTCATGTCGATACGAACTTAAAGTAAATAATACCAAAAATGAATAGGTTTACTAGGTATGTGTTTTTTACACACTTTATCGTTTGTTGTAACATACTATCGTATTTCATAGGAATAAAATTCATAGTATAAAATAAAATCTAACGTATATTATCAATTTGAAATCTAAATTTGGGCCTCTGGTTTAAATATTCTGTACGCGTACAAGAAAATAACCGTACTATTTGTTACAATTTCCAGACACAATAAATAAATAAATTAATATATATTTTTTTATACATTTATTACAGCGTGCATAATGAAACGTTCTCCACTTTATAGATGGAAATGTGGTTGTGATGGGGATGGGGATGGGGTTTTACACAACTCTTTTACACAAAAAACCAGAAAAATTGTTTGGCTTCGATGCAAAGCGAATTTGTCAGTAGTTATAACTCATATGTGTCTATAATCTATTAAACGAAGAAAAATACGGCACTACAGATTTTCTTAAATGCCGGTTTTCCTTCAAAACTGTGTTTTTCGCAGATTTCGTACATTTTAAGAAGTTGACAATAATCTCGAATCAATCCTCCTATTTTAGGTTTTTTTCACACACATATTTCGATACATTTATCTGAAAATGCTAAAGGTATTTTTCAAATATTCATCTAAAAAAATATTATTTTATTTTAAATAAAATCACGTGTAAAAACCCAGCCAACAATTATGTGTACCATAATATATATGACCTCTACACGTCGTCTTTAAATTTGATATTTGTGTTATGACTATATTCTCTTGACAGCAAAATGCGTGTTAAACCAGTTGTGTGTATACAAGTGTCCCACAATCGTATAACGATTTAAAATGTAACGACTTAAGTTAAAATTATAAAGAAGAAAAAAAAAATACGTCTTATATAGTTTGCAAACAAAAGGAAATCTAGAAAAGTCAGTACAGCGGGTACAGGGCGTAGTGGTAATGGAGAATATTTAGAGGGGGGTCACAGGTCTATAAGAATTATAACAGGTCAAAAAATATGTAAGCTTATTGGATGTTTTTCTCGATTTTGAAAATCAAGTCGTACAATTTTTCGCGTGTAAAGGACAAAAATTCGGTACAAATTTAGAACTTATTTGACTATTTTTAAAAATTAATTGAGCCACGTAATTTTCAAGTTAGAAATGCAAAATATTCAAATTTTAAAATACTTCTTAAGAATTACAGTTAAAACGATTAATTTAAGATTTTCTGTGTTATGCATTTCAAATTCACACACGGCACACATTAATATATTTATAAAAATGTAATCAAGTGTTCACATTTATGGAAAACAGAAAACAAATCGTGAACAATAGTTTTATACATTCAAAAATACTAAAATGATAAATTGGTTTGACACGTTACAACCATTTATTTTAAGTATAAAATGTGACACTTACTACAATGCTAAAAAAATCGATCCTTCATCCTCAAAATCAGGAAAACCCAAAACAAAATTTCATTTTTATTCAATTTTAACCTTGAGATTTGTAACTTTGTGGTAAGACCCTACCTACAATAACCTCAAATTTAAATTTCATCAAATCCTTTAACATACCGCAGTATTTTTTTATTAAAGAAAAAAAGGGCATTTTAAAAAGTGTAAATTGAATATAACTATTTTGAATCCAAAGTTTCAAAACGAATCGTTTGTTTGAAAATGGCATATCAATTTCAAATAATATAATATACTCCTAAATGCCTTTGACATTCCCGTCCCTTATATGCTTTGACACCAATTTGCCTCGACTTCAATTGATAATTAATCCATAAAATAAAATATATTACATTTTTAATAAATACATTTGTAAAAATTACAGACATGGTATACATAATAATCATTGTACCTATGTAATTTTTACACGTTATTAATATATGATATATTATTAACGTTAGTGAATAATGAAAACGGCAAATGAACAAAAATATATTAAAATAACTTTGTGTACAAATTCTAAAAAATGTTTGATGCGAGAATACTGTCAACCTGTCAAAAAATAATACTTGAGGGCAATTATATAAAAATATAATGCAAATTACGAAGGTAAAATGAGATTGAGGCACAAAGCATATTACAGGGTCATAGATCTATATGAATTTTCACCACTGAAACTGATAACATCACTTTTAAAATGAACTCTTTGATGTGATAATTTAATGGTAGATGTACTGGTGTCAATACATACATAGAACCTAAAAAATGTATTTTTATTGTTAGGGTGAATACGATTAGGGTTGATCGTTTGTCTATAACAATTTATTGCCATAATTATTCAATTCTCGGTTGACTATTGATTCTCACAAATTGACCAAGGTCAAAGTGACATTTTTTTTTCTTAGTTTTTCTTTAATAAAAAAACCTTAGTCTTAAAACTAAAAATGCGAAATGAAGAAAAAGATTTCACCCAATCTAGGGGAATAGGTTTATGTTACTTTTTTAGTTTGACAACGCACGGTAGTACTTTGTCTAAAGAATATTCCATTAAAATTTTGATTCTTTTTAAAAATGTATAGAACACCGTAAATTTCAGTGGAATAATATGTACATTTTTTGGCGATCTCCCTCGATTTCGAAAAACATTGTGTCGGTATTATTTGTTTTGTGTATACAAGTGTTTCACAAGCTATAACGTATCATATAATCTATACTGAATCAACGGATGTGCAAGTTATTTGTGTATAATATAGATTTTAAGAAATAAGAATATTTTTATCAAATTTAACTTTTTATGTTCTTATGTAGATGTCACAATGATCCTAACGTGCTGGATTTTTTTCTTTCATTAAAATATTTAGGTCTAAACATAATATCAAAGTCTTTTGTTGAAATTTGTTTAAATTACTTTTTAGATTTATTTTATAACATAAAACACCATATAATTGTGGGCTATGCATACGAATTGAATACAAATACTAGAAAAAAAAAAGAAGAAGTATTCATCTAAACAAATATATATTTTCATTTGCGATAAAATCACTTGTAAAAACCCAGCCAATGTGTGGCATAATATATAGGACTTGCAGACGTCGTCTTTAAATTTGATATTTGTGTTATGACTATAGTGGTGGAATTATAGATAAAGCTGAGGTATCTGAGGGGGCTGGTAAACATATCAAGTTTCTGGCTAATATTTTAATGTTTTCATATTATCTGGCCTAAAACAAATCATAGGAATATGACCTCTTAAACTATTTTGAATTTATTATTTAGTTCTATTTTGACCGTTGTGAATACAACATATCTATTATCTCTTGTCAAAAAACCGCGTAACGCGTTTTCGCTTATGTGCCAGAGCTAAGACATCCCCATCCCCATTATTTCCACCCCCATCCCATGTCGCAGATAGGATGTTGCACTTTAAATTGTTATAGTCTTGAAATGGATTCAGATCTTGTGGGTCATTATAGTTTTCAAAAATATCCGCACAAATCATTTTTAAACGTTACACATTTCAAAACGGATATTTGTATTTATTTTTTTTAAATGTTAATACAATTTTTAAATAATAATGAAGTTGTAATTAACTTTAGTTTTTAAAAAAAAAAATGTGTGCTTGATCACTCCAAAGAATGCACAATAGAGAACATAATGACCTAAATTTTCTATAAGTAAATAATTTCGAAAAAAGGCAACTATAAACTATGAAGACTAGTGATTCAGTCATAGGGCTTTAATTGATTATAATTAGCCATTAAAGAAGATGATTAAAATAAATGATTTTATAATCATAAGTAAAACGGTTTATTATAAGACTCATTAAATTTGATGATTCGGATACCAATGTGGTATGGAATAATTTTTTAAATATAATAACAATAGTGCCGTAAACTTTTTTATGAGTTAATGGCTAAGATAAATGATTTAAATTACAATTACTAAGAAACAAGTGAATACGTTTTACTGATATGTTTCTAATTGGTCATCCCCAATGCAATTGACTGCGTGTACTTTTTTGCCTATACTAGTTAGACGACACTCATCACCAACCACTTCAGCTAGTGTTAGAAAAACATTTGGGTGTATTATACTTCTGTACACAACTTTCAACCGACACATCCGGTTAGAATCTCCGAAAACTTTATGGATTGAAAATGTAGTTCTTAAACATTTTTAAAAAGTATATTTAAAAAAACTCTAATTTCTGCGGTACCGCTGAGGCAACGCAACGTCAAAAAAAGGACGTGTGCACCATAAACTATTATCATGAAAGAAAATCGAATAACGGTCAGAATTCAAATTTACTCTTTATATATGTGGACGGTTAGTCATGTACAACAAAGTCATTTAGATAATACAATAAATAAATTGAAATGTTTAAACCCTTAGCCATGAATTTTAATTTATTATATATAACCATGAGTTGCTCGAGTTTCTTCTACATAATACAATTATTATATTTTAACAAAAGCCCACAGCTATTATATTATACTATTTTAAAATTAAACAAGGTACACGATACACTACTGGCTGTAATCGTGTAATTGACAAATTTGCTATTCCTTCAAATGGTCAATCATAATTTCGCGGAGTTTGAATTTTTGAATTTTACCAGAAGCCGTTTTTGGGAAGTCATCCACGATCATCAAGTGGATGGGCACTTTGAATCTGGCTATCTGCAATCAGTACATAAAACGCACGTTTACGCTATTCAAACCACTCTCGTTTCCCGGTCGAGATAATAATTTATAACGATAAATAACTCACGTTGCCGTGGCAAAAATTTTTTACGCCTTCCTCGTCGAGCTTGGAATTCTTTACGGTCTTTACGGCTGCGCAAACCACTTCGCCGAGCCTTTCGTCCGGTATACCGAACACCTTTGAAAACAAAAGAGTAAAGTAAAGGATAAAAAATCAGTTTAGCTTCCATCCCTTCTGTTTCCATAGCTGAGCGCGACAGGGGTGAAAATATTGCAGAAAGAGTTAAGACTTTTTAGTTCGAGAAGGACATGCTCTCATTTTATACAGACCTGAGAGAGTGTACTTCTTAACTGCCCTGTCGTCTACTAACCTGAGCCTGGACGATTTCTGGATGAGTTTCTAGGAAGTACTCGACCGTCTGGGGTTCTATGTTTTCTCCGCCTCGAATTATAATGTCTTTTATCCTGCCCGTGATCACGCCGTATCCGTCTTCGCTCAATACGAACACGTCGCTACATTTTAATTAACACAAGACCATCGATTAATATGATAATAATATAGAAAATATATTTCTCGTTATCGCTATTGAGTAACCCTACCCCGAACGAAGCCATCCGTCGTCGTCGATGATCTTTCTTGTCATTTCCACGTCTTTCCAGTAACCCGGCATGATGTTGTAGCCTTTGAACAAGACCTCTCCCGGAGTACCCATTGGCACTATGTCGCCGTTTCTGTCCACGACTTTCACCTACAAACACAACATCCTCGTCCATAGTATTAAGATTTTAAAACGTGTTCGTTTTGTTGATCTTCCTTTGTTATCATTACGTCCAACATGAAACGCTAAAACCTCTCATATCAATAATCCTTTTGACATTTTTATGTCTTTGCTATGGCACCCACACGGAAAATCGACACCGACACCGCTTATCATAACGAAAAATAACAGCCGATTTATCTGTTTAGACAAGAGAGATAACAGATAACAGATAAGAGATATGGTTTTTACTTTGGAACGCAACCGGGAAAAAACGACACCGACACCGGTTATCATAATGAAAAATGACAGCTGATTTATTTAATGAGAGAGATAAGAGATAAGCGAAGGAGATAGGGGTTAAGAGATAGGGGTAAGAGATAGAGGTGAAAGATAATGGATGGGTTGGAATGGGGTCGGGGTGGGGGTTGTTTTAAGGATGAGGTTGGAAATGGGGATGAGGATGAGGTCGGGAGTAAGGATAAAGCAAGGAGAGGTCGAGGATGAGTTCGAGGTTGAGGGAGAGGATAAGGATGGGGAGGGGATGTTAAATTTTTTTTATTAGGTATCGTTTTTCACAACGAACAAACTTAAATAAATGGTTAATGAATTACTGGCCAAGTAAATGTTTTGCCAATAAATTGATTAAGGCCAATTATTAAAAAAAATACTAAAAAACTTTTGGCCACAACATAAAATTAATTATCACCTACCATTCGAGTACCGTGGTTACCGTTGTCCCAAACCAAATGTTTACTTTGGGTTAGAAGCAAACCAAATTTCGTATGATATCAAGGTTGTGGAATCGAGGCGGAAAAAAGGAGCGGACGGAGCTCCGCAGTACAAGACATAAAAATTTGGTGTTGCGGACTCGTACGCAAGCTGTTAAAATATAATATGTAATACCTTACTTAGAAAAATAACTTTTCTAATTTCTTTTTTTTGTTTTAGTTATTCATGAATTCCCCCCATCAATAATCTCTTATCGGCTGTTTCTATTATCAGTTATCCAGTAATCCATTTTAATGTCAGCAAAACAGAACAATGTAATAAAGTTGGCTTACTTCGCAATGATCGAGCACTTGGCCAACAGTAGAGCACATTTGATCTTCGGTTTCATCTGGATTAGAAATAAAGACAACAGGACTTGTTTCTGTCATCCCATAAACACTCTAAAATGCAATATAAATGATTACTTCAGAGTTTTTAGTCATCCTGATTACAACAACGACTATTACTATGCGCCAGATAATACAATGTTAGTTATAACTACCGCTAAACGTCCGACATTGAGAACCGTTTTTATTTGTTCAAACAAATGTGGAGAACACAAAGCTCCTCCGCTAAATGCCACTTCCGGTGTTGTAAACGTGTATCCTTCCTGAAGGAGTTGTTTAGAAACACAAATCAAGTCTACGTACATTGTTGGCGTACCATACAAAATTGTACATCTAAAAGTAAATGATTACAAAACAAACTAATCAAATCTATGAAACACATATTATTTTGTTAATTATATTGCCATTTTGAATTTTTTTCTAAATTGTAATTTTTTACAGCATGAATTAATATACTAGTATTAGTTATTAGTGTAATTATTATTGGGCTGGCATTTTATAAATACAATGGCTACGAAGTTATAATAGCCATGTTTGAATTGGGAACAACTATTATAAAGTCGTAAATAATCTAATTTAATCCACAACAAGTCTTATTTTGTGAATAACCGCCTTCTCCAATAAAAATACTTTTCGGCGTTGTTTATCCTTTAATTGTGAAATTTCATTAGGTATTTCAAAATAAATTGCGGTAATAATTGAGAAATACTTACTTTTCGTTAACAATAGCCTTGGCCGATTCGATGGGCTTATAACCGCAAGTCGGCAATACCAATGTGCTTCCACTGTGTAGGCTCGTCATGATTCCAATGACTGTACCGATGGTGTGAAAAAACGGCACTTGTAGCAATATTCTGTGTTCCTGAGATAAACGTACTTGTATATAATTTTTTAACTAACAAAGCACAGTCAAGTCTTTGTTTGAATGATTTAAATGATCATTGTCGAAAAAACAAAGGACCGGATGAAGTTCAAGGCTAAAGCTACATTTCTCTTAATCTAAAAAAATATGCATTTTATGAAATGAATTATGTTTTTCAGAATTGAGTTTCCACGTATTTATTGACCGTTTCTCTGGAAAATATCTAAAATTTATATATTTGCCCAAAACTTTATCCAGAGTATTTTAAAATGTGTCATTTCATTATTGACTCCTTCAAGTCACCTTTTGCTTGTAGCGCATTCTTTTGCAAATGAAGTACGAATTGTTCACGATATTGTAATGCGTTAGGCAAGCTCCTTTTGGGGAACCAGTCGATCCCTGTAACAGTAGGTGTTTGCCAAACATTATTTATAATACAAATTAGATATTTAAAAATTCCATACAACAGTAGCAACTAAAAAGGTTAGGTACAGTTATTATATATAAGAGTTAAATATTCCTAAACTAATATTCAAAAAAAAAAACGGACAAACTAAACCTAGCTGGTTCTATGCTTAAGAGGACATACTAGGCACGAAAATCTTTTTGCATTTTTTTATCGGTTTTGTTAATTTTTACAAAAATACAGTAATCCCAACCAAAATGGATTAGATCCCTATATTAACCATAAATTATGGTTATCCTTTTTTCCGTGGACTCACCGAAGTAAATTGTATATTACATATCGTATGCGGGTCGAGATCAAGGTTTAACTTCTTCAGGTAGGCGGCAGATTTGGTCGTTCCCGATTGGCACACGTCCCAGAACTTGATAATCCCTCTGGAACATACAAAGTAGACTTGACAGTATATGTACCGAAATTATTTTAATAAATTCCAAACAGGTACAGAATTATTTGCATTGTAATATAAAGTTAAGACTTACGGGAGATTCGTTTCAGTATTTATAACGATGAATTCTAAATGGGGTAAATGCCTAGAGGTCACAGGTTTACCGTGTGGTTGGTGTTAAATTTCTGGCACAATTTTCTTTAGCAATTGATAATAATCTTGAGCCGGGTTGTTCTCAAAAGCGATTAACATTTTAGCATCGACTTTCTCCAGACAATGGTGGAGTTCGCGACTCATGTACAACGAATTTATGTTTACCTGCAGAGTGTTGAGATGTAATTATTATAAATGCATTTGTGCTTTATTAGGTCTTTTTAGAGGGTCGCATGGACACTATTAAACATGGTCTTTACAGCTATTATTCCGGCCTTCATTGCAGCTAACAAAGTAATTTCCCATTCCACCGAATTGGATCCCATGATGCCAAGTCGGTCACCCGGTTTCATGCCCATTTCTAAGAGTCCAGCTGCCAGCTCTTCGACCTGCGACCATTACAGAAAACGACAATATTCACGAGTAGACAGAAAAAATAGCCAAGATTAACGTCATTTGATCTAGTGTACATTTAAGGTATATTGGCTAATGTTAATTTACCTCGTGTTTGAGTTCTAGAAAGGTGATTCTTCGGTTCTGTTGAACGGAGACTATGGCCTCCCTCTTCGGATATGTCTCGGCGGCTAAGTCGACCAATTGACCGACGGTCATGTTTATCAACGGTTCATTTTGGATGCCTTTGTAATAACTCGGTTTCGGTAAAATCGAAGAGTCCGTTGAACTGCAAAACAAAAATTGGTCTCAATTTAGAAATTGTGCTTACGAGTTCACGGTACACAACGATAACTCCCAAATCGGCTCAATTTTGTTGTAACTAACAAAAGGTATAAGGAATGTTGGAGACAGGATAAAAGATTGTTTCATAAAAATAAAATATTTCATTGTTTTTTGATAAAATCTTATTTTGCGTTCGGTGGAATTTCAATTCTCCTAAATTAGTACAATATAACAAGGCTATTAAAAACATATTAATATGTTTGATGATCAAATTATGGTTTTTTTATTGAGAACAACAGACTTAAATATTACTCCACGATATTTCATCCAAAATCTTCTTGGAAAAATTTGTATTCCAAAATATTTAAATAAAAATAGTAACTAGTTACAGTATTTATAACTAGTGAAATACAAGTGAGTTTACAAGCAGAACTAAACAAGTTACTAGTTATTTTTTTATTACTCTAACTAAATAAGTACCTAACCTAATTTGTATACAAAATTCTGGTAACTGCGATGCCGGACAAGTTACATTTTCAAACTAACTTAATATTAGTTTATTATATAAAAAAATCTGCTTGCTAGTTGTAATGTTACATCATTTTTTAAGAGAATTTTGCTATAAATAACACATTTCTGAATATCTAAATTTTACAGAATTGTTTTATGAAGAAATCCTGGTAAAACTCAAAGGTAAATAATTGCTGTGTGTGAGTGGCACGTTTTAAACTTAAAATCAACATATATAGAATTATGTAATTGTTGTTTTATCATAAAAATGAATTAGTTCTTAAAATCATTAAGAAAGATGAAACTACCAAAAGATGAATTATTTTTCAGAGATTAGAGTGAATCGGATAAAAAACAACATGTGAAACAATTGTATGTATTTTATAATATTATTTTTTTATTATATTCCAGTTCGTCTCTTACTTACCTTTTGTCATGACCGCTCATTTTATACACCGTTTACGATTTAACTTTATAATATGAAAACAATTTTATTTTAATAGGGAATTTACAGCTTTCAACTGTTTTTCAAGACTACTATTTGATACTGAAAAATTAATTGAATTTCAACACCAGATGTGAGGGAGTAGAGTCTGAATCGCCCAGAAGTAAGTACAGTGTGCACTAATCTACTGCCAAATAATAATAATGATTTCTTACAACGAAAAAAATAAACGCGTTATTCTTTTAGTAGAATTTTTAATAAAGTAAACTAATTAAATTGCAATTTTTATGCTACCTTTATTTTAGAAAATTTTATGTCATATACATGATTTTAATTATAATCAAATTTTAACAATGGCTTATTAATTCACTTATTTTTTTTTTTATTATATCGGCAACCTTAACAGCAAAAAAAATGCATAAAATTATCATTTAATTTTAATACCATCATATAATAAAAATTATTTGGTAATATATTCATTAAGATTTTTATAAATTTCTAGAGTGAATAAAACTACACATCTAATAGCAATAATTTTAAAAAACATAACTATTGAGAAATATTTACTTAGTTTTCATGATTCGTGATTTTTTTGAATTTTTTTGATGGTGCCGGTTTTTGGTGACAAAGTTATAAAGTCGAGAGCTGACAAAATTTAAAGCTCAAATTTGTTTATGATGAAGTATGATGCGTGTCCTTAGGAATAGACGTGACATGATCATTCTAAACTATTTTCAATTTTAAAAAAAAATCGTATGAATGTCGGAGTGCGGTTAAGTAATGCACACTGATAAAAATCAAAACCGGTTATCAAACGTGGGTAAATATTTGGTACCACTAAATACAATAGATATGGAAATGTAACGATCATATTTCACCTGACCGTTAGTTCGCGTCCCAAACCTACTGACACAGCACCCCCGACTATAGGTAGGACAATGCACGTCGCGTATCATCTAATTAACCAGTTGACTTTACCATCAAGGACCGCCAATATCCTCGACCATGCGCTCTATATTTTTGCCGTTTTACTACAAGCCGCCCATCCGACTATCTTTTGTGTGCGTCCGTTTTAACTCCGCTTTGACCAACCATTTCATCGTCCAACCCAGGTCAGAGTGTATATATATATATATATATATATATATATATATGTATGTATTGTATAATTTTGTATTTTATTTAGCAACCCTAATTTAGAATAAAACATCTTGTAGCCTGCAGCTGAGAGTTAGATTATTTAACAGTGTGACCGCCCGTTCTAGCTCCTCGGGCGATATATTAAGTTAATAAGGGAGACTTTAAGGCCAATTAGACGTAGACAGCGCCCTAGCCAACAGTTTTCCCGTGGGGATCCGTCTATTTTAGCCTTATCGACGGCCCTTTGCCTAGTCTAGCCAGCTAGACAAGTAGGTCCGTTACAGAAATACGAGAACTTATATTGTGAGAAAAATGAAAAATTTAACACCAGCAATAATTAAGCCCACGTTTTGTCAAGGTCTCTAGACGGGAACACATTATTATCATTTTACACGAGCTCACGTGTTATTTTGATGACTCACGTCACGTGAGTATGTATGGATGTTGTCATACTAGCATCATTCCATCACGGCATCACACATGCAAACACTAGTCAGACAGTGTTTGATCTTTGTACACAGCTAAACTAGTTCTCTATAGCTGGCCAATTTATAATTAAATAACAACCTAACGTCTAACTTGCTCAATTATTTTATTTTTACATAAGCACTTAAGACTTAAACTGTTTTAACTATTGTCGGCGAAGGGGGGGGGGGTGACGTTTGTCCCACCGAAAGGCCGACCGTTGGAAATTATTATGTTCTACGCTATCGACATAGATATGCCTTTTGGTTAAGGATCAGTAAGAAAATCTGTGCGTCCATCACACTGAACGTTTCTGTAGATAATATGTGCGTGTGGCGCAATCTAGCGGTTGTTTTATGAACGAAAGAGCTGATAAATAATTATCAGATAAGATATGAGAGATAAGGGATTCGGTACCCTTAATTAGGATATGGGGATAAAAATGTATAATATATAAGGATAGTTAAATGAATTTGTTAGGTAGAGTACTTACTTACTGGCGAACCACAGAATTTCAAATTATTTTTTTTTCTTCAATTTAATATAGCGTTTATTTGAAAAATACACAATTCACCCAAAAACAACGACTAAGCAAATAAGGTGATGGAATTACAAATAAGGAGTGAACAAAGACTTGAAAAGAAACTCACATTAGAGTCCCCTGCACATTTGTTATAAAAGTGTTAATTACAAATTTAGTTTAGAAGGTCTCTGCACCATGATCGTTACGAGCGTCGAGGTGGGTTGTTTGGTAGGGTCCGAGTGCCGAGCTGGGTGAAGAGAATTTTTGGATGGTTGGCTAGTTTACTTTGGTATCTGGAGAAATATAAAGAGGAAACATCTTTAACAGTTTTTATTTTTAAGTCATTGTGTAACTTTTTATTGGAGACAAACCAAAGCGTCTTAGTTACACTGCGCAGGCATATTGACTGAAATGCCTGGATTATTCTCTAGTTAGATGGCTTAGCTGTAACCCAGGAGAAAACTCCGCAAGACCATATGGGTTAGAGTGGATTTTTATAAAGAGCAAGAAGGTTTGATAAATAAATTTCAGATTATCGAAGTGTTATCTAATTATTATTCGTTTACAATATGGTCAATTACATCATACAATACATAAATTTAAATTTAAAACCCTTAACCATGCATTTTAATTAATTATATATAACCATAAGTTGCTCGAGTTTCTTCTGCATAACACAATTATAACATTTAAAAAAAACTCATAGATCAAAGATACTATTGTGTGTAAATTGAACTAGGTATTCGATACACTAATGGCAGTAGTCGTGTTAAGGACAAATCTACTATTCCTTCAAATGATCAATCATAATTTCACGGAGTTTGAATTTCTGAATTTTACCAGAAGCCGTTTTTGGGAAGTCGTCTACGATCATCACGTGGATGGGGACTTTGAACCTGGCTATCTGCAATCAGTACATAAAATGCACGTTTATGCTATTCAAAGTACTCTCGTTTCCCAGTCGAGATATTAATTTATAACAATAAATAACTCACGTTGCCGGAGCAAAAATTTTTTACACCTTCCTCGTCGAGCTTGGAATTCTTTATGGTATTTACAGCTGCGCAAACCACTTCGCCGAGCCTTTCGTCCGGTATACCGAACACCTTTGAAAACAAAAGAGTATAGAAAAGGATAAGAAATCAGTTTAGCTTCCACTCCGTCTGTCTCCATAGATGAGCGCGGCACAGGTCAAAATATTGCAGAAAGAGCTAAGATATGTTAGTTCGAGAAGGACATGCTCTCATTTTATATAGACCTGAGGGAGTGTACTACTTAACAGCCCTGTCGTCTACTAACCTGGGCCTGGATGATTTCTGGATGAGTTTCTAGGAAGTACTCGATCGTCTGCGGTTCTATGTTTTCTCCGCCTCGAATTATAATGTCTTTTATCCTGCCCGTGATCACGCCGTACCCGTCTTCGCTCAATACGAATAAGTCGCTATATTTTAATTAACACAAGGCCATCAAGTAATATGATAATATTATAAATACATTTGTTGTTTACACTATTTACATGACTTGAGGTTACTCCCACTTGGATGTGTTGACTAGTTCGCAAACGTTTCGAAACACTTGCACGTCCATGGCTGTGGTTCAATGTTGCTCTTACCGCGCTCTTCTACAGATGGAACGTGCAAGTGTTCCGAAACATTGGCGAACTAGTCATCACATCCAAGTGGGAGTAACCTAAAGTCATGTAAATAGTGTAAGTATAATACCCCACCCAAGCTTCAATCATTTTTTAACGTTTGTCGTTATCTCTATTGAGTAACCCTACCCCGAACGAAGCCATCCGTCGTCGTCGATGGTCTTTCTTGTCATTTCCACGTCGTTCCAGTAACCCGGCATGACGTTGTACCCTTTAAACCAAGCCTCTCCCGGAGTACCCATAGGCACCACGTCGCCGTTTTTGTCCACGACTTTCACCTTCAAACACGACATCAACGTCCATATTATTAAGATTTTAAAACGTGTTCGTTTTGTTGCTCTTCCTTTGTTTACACTATGGTCATCAGCTAATTTTTATTGAAGCATTAGTATGTTTTTAACCTAACATTATTCCTTAATTAGTCATTCATTAATAACCAATATTCCCTTATCACTTATATCTTATCAGCTGATTCTCTTATCAGTTATCCATTAATCGATTTTAATATCACCAAAACAGTACAATGTAATAAAATGATCTTACTTCGCAATGATCGATGACTTGGCCAACGGTTGTACATGTTTTCTCTTCGGGATCGTCAGGGTTGGAAAGAAAAACAAGAGGACTGGTTTCTGTCATTCCAAAAGGACACTAAAATGCAATATATTTATTATTAATATATTTGTACACATTATGATATCCATGCTAATTACAACAATGACTATCACTATGCACCAGAGAATACAATATTAGTTATTACCAGTAAACGTCCGACATTTAAAACGGTTTTGATTTGTTTAAGCAAATGTGGAGAACACATAGCTCCCGCGCAAACTGCCACTTCCGGTGTTGTAAAGGTATATCCTTCCTGTAGGAGTTCTTTGGAAACACAAACCAAGTCGACGTACATTGTTGGAGTACCGTACAAAACTGTACATCTAAAAACAAATGATTATAAAAAAAAAATGTGCAAAACTGAATAATATTTTTAAATTGCGGTAAAGTCGCGCATGTAGTGTCGACAATGAAACATCGTAATATACGATTACATTCCGTTTTCTCAAGTATAAAATTAAGTTCTATACTATTTTTTTTATTTCAAAAACGTCCTGGTATCAAAAAGTACCAGTTATCCATTGAGCTATTCACCATATCTCTCTGAGGATCCAGAGCTACTCCATCTGCATTTTGGTAATAATTTTAATTATCTAAATTCTATTATCTACGGCGGCCCGCTTCGGACGGCCCGCAAATTGCCGATATCGCTCGCGATAAGCTTACACCGTCATGTCGTTCACATCGAATACCGATAAATCAAAAACTGTCTCACCACTAATAATACAAAAGTCACGCATACAGAGCGTGCCAAATCAACCATTAATCTCTCCAGCTAATTTTTCCCCCAATGACGGCTTTACCACACCAAAAAGTTCTAAACGACTCCCTTCTCCAGCCCACTCACCAAATAATACACAACACAAAAAACATACAACATACGTTTCACAAAATCGTTTCTCACTTTTTGCCGCAAACGATACCGAGGAACCTGTACTTCAAGCCGACAATATGGATATTGTTACGGAGCACACTGAGTCTCCCATCATTGAAACCAAACCTCCTCCTCCAATTTTTATCCGTGTTGTCAATGACTTCAATTCATTTTGCTCAGAAATTAAAGAAGTCACCAAAGGTGAACAGTTCTCTTGTAAAAGCACAACCAATGGTTTGAAACTCTCTACCAGCTCAGCTGATTCCTACCGTTCGGTTATTAAATTTCTTCTATCAAATAAAGCAGATTTCCATACTTACCAGCTAAAAAAAGATAGACCGTTCAGAGTGGTAATCAGAAACCTCCATCACACAACATCACCCGAAGAAATTAAAAAAGAATTATTGTCCCTTGGTCATACTCCAAGAAACATAACAAATGTTATTCAACGGTCTACAAAGCTTCCACTTCCACTTTTCTTTGTCGATTTGGAGCCTGCCCTCAATAATAAAGATATCTTTAAAATTGAGTTTTTACACTACACAAAAATTAAAATCGAAGAGCCACGCTTAAACCATCAAACAATTCAATGTCTTCGCTGTCAAGGTTTTGGTCATACCAAATCCTATTGTAATCACCCTCCTAAATGTGTTCGTTGCGGAGACAGCCATCTTTCATCGACCTGCCAAAAATCTTCAAGCCTCCCTGCCAAATGTGCCCTTTGTGGAGGTGATCATCCTGCAAACTACAGAGGTTGTCCAATCCATAAAGAACACCAATCCAATCAACACCTCAAAAAAAACTACCAAGGTCGTATTAACAATGTCCACCCAAATAATAATGTAAAGCCCAACACTGTAAGCACTACTTCAAATCAAATTATCCCCCTCTCTAAATCATATTCTCATGCCGTTGATAAAAATTCCAACAGCCAATTTAATCAAACTAATATTCCTTTCGCCGTTGACTCAGACCCATTGACATTAAAACTCTCCTCCTTTCTTGACGATTTTAAATCCCTAATTAATCCCTTAATTTCCCTCCTAACAACCGTCATCAATAAACTTCTTATTTCCAACAATGATAAATAGTAACACTAATAATCATCACCCAATAAAAATCCTTCTTTGGAACTCTAATGGTCTTATAAATCAAAAAACCGAATTACAAGCTTTTCTTATAAATACTCCTATAGATGTCCTATTAGTAAGCGAAGCCCACTTGACATCAAATTCCTTCTTTAAAATTCCCGGTTATATAACTTACCATTGCGACCATCCTGATGGCACAGCTCACGCGGGCTCTGCGCTACTAATTAAATCAAATATTAAACATTCAACTCTTCCTCCCTACCAAAGCAATATCATCCAAGCCACGAATATTACCTTAATTCTAAATAACATTCCTACTACCATTTCCTCAGCTTACTGTCCACCACCAAAGAGAAACCGTCCTAACATAAAAACATCTGATTTTGAACAGTACTTTCTTTCTCTAGGTAACAATTATATTGCTGGTGGTGACTTTAATTCTAAACACCACGCTTGGGGCTCTAGAATCGTCAACACCAGAGGGCGCTCATTAATTAATTTTACAACAACAAAAAATCTAAAAATAATTGCCCCTCCCAATCCCACCTACTGGCCCACGCACATAAACAGACAACCTGACATTCTTGAATTTTTTATAACTACTCTTCCAAATCACATTTCTTACAATATAACTAATTCTTCAGACCTCTCTTCCGATCACACACCTGTCTTATTAACTTTAAATGATCTCTCTTACACAACTAAATCCTACCCTACAATTACGCCTGGTAAAACCATATGGCCAAAATTCCACAGTATTATTGAAAATCAAATTCTCCTTAACATTCCTTTAAAAACTCCTTCACACATTGACTCTGCAGTCCTATCTCTTACTTCCATTATTCAAAAAGCAGTACTCGACTCTTCCATTCCTATTAATTCTACTCAAAACTCTAGTTATCACCTACCCCTCATATTTCTCAACTAATAATTGAAAAAAGACGAGCCCGCTCTAGATGGCAGAGGTCACACTTGCCCAGTGATAAAAGAAACTACAATATGCTTACATCTTCCTTAAAAAATATTCTGCGCAAACACAATTCAGAAAAATATCAACATTATATAAACTCACTCAACTTATCCAATAATTCATTATGGAAAGCTACTAAAAATATCCTTAAGCAAAAAAATAAAATCCCTCCTCTACGCCATCCTGACCACTCCTTAGCCACATCTAATCTAGATAAGGCAAACTTATTTGCAACCGATCTAGAAATGAGATTCACTCCTCATCCTGACATGCCTGACGATGATCACGTTAGTCACGTAGAATCCACTCTTTCCCAAATTCTCCCTATGTCATTACCAACTAAACATACCTCTCCATCCGAAGTCCATTATATCATTAAGAATCTTCCCAACAACAAAGCCCCCGGCCATGATCTAATAACAAATCAAATCATTAAAAAATTACCAAAAAAAGCTATTATTCACCTCTCACACATCTTTAACTCTATCCTCCGTTTATCATACATCCCCTCTTCTTGGAAACACTCGGTCATTATTCTAATTCATAAGCCTGGGAAACCCTCGCATCTCCCTTCGTCGTATAGACCAATTAGCCTACTCCCCTCCTTCTCTAAAATCCTAGAAAAAATCATAATCAAAAGAATCTATCCAATTATAACCGAAAAAAAAATTATTCCAGATACCCAATTTGGTTTTAGAAATAATCATTCAGCCCTTCACCAAGTACACAGAATTGTAGACAACATTGCCTCTTCTCTAGAAAAAAAACATTTTTGTTCAGCCGTATTCCTTGACGTAGCACAGGCGTTTGATCGCGTATGGCACAAAGGCCTGCTCTACAAAATTCGTTTCCTTCCCACTCCTCTATATCTTACCTTAAAATCTTTCCTCTCACACCGTACTTTCCAAGTGCGATGCGATGATGAGCTTTCAAATACTTTTCCTATAAAAGCTGGTGTTCCACAAGGTAGCATTCTCGCGCCTACCCTTTATAATCTATTTACTGCCGACATACCTCATTCAAACATCACTAACTTAGCCACTTTTGCAGATGACACCTGCATAACTTCTTCCGACCCAGATATTAATTCAGCCATTAATAAACTGCAAATGCATCTTAACGAGCTAGAAACCTGGTTTAATCAGTGGAAAATTAAAGTAAATGAAAATAAATCATCACATATTACATTCACTTTAGGACTCAAAGCTAGTCCTCCATTAACTCTTAACAATAATATAATCCCAATAGAAAACTCTGTTAAATACTTAGGCATTCATCTTGACAAGCGATTAACCTGGGCTACTCACATCAAAACTAAAAAACTATCTCTTAAATTAAAACTCCATAGCTTAAGACATCTTCTCCGTTCAAACATTTCTCTTAATAATAAAATCCTCCTATACAAACAACTTATTCGTCCTGCAATGACCTACGGCATCCAAATTTGGGGATCGACAAAAACCTCAAATCTAAATTTATTTCAATCATTTCAATCAATTAACCTCCGTCTCCTAACTAACTCGCCTTGGTATGTAAGTAATCGTACACTCCATCACGACCTCAGTATTCCTACGATTCCTGTTCTTGCATCCACTCATTATAAAAAATTCCACTCTACCACTATAAATCACCCGAATCCACTGATATCCAATATTTCTTCTCTTACTCTTCCAAACAATCCTCCTCGTCGATTAAAACGAAATTGGTCTCGCGACCTTCTCAATAACTAAAAAAAAAAACAATCAACAAATTTTTTAAGGAATTCAAAACAATTATAATTATGTAATTAAATCTAGTTGAAGTAGTGTTACTGGACACCCTCTTCTTTCACGTTGTCCTGTCATTGTATCATATTTTTTTTTCAAATTTACTTATTGTAACTAATATTACAGATTGTAAATATATTTTTATAAATAAAAAAAAAAAAAAAAAAAAAATTGCGGTAATAATTTAAAAAACTAACTTTTCGTGTACAATGGCCTTGGCCGCCTCAATGGGCTTATAACCGCAAGTCGGCAATACCAATGTGGTTCCACTGTGTATGCTCGACATGATTCCGCCAACAGTACCGAATATGTGAAAAAACGGCACTTGCAGCAATATTCTGTGTTCCTGAGGAAAATGTAATTGTAATTAATTTTTTAACTAACAAAGCATAATCAAGTTTTTTTAGAATAATTTAAACGATTATTATTGAAAAAAGAAGGGACCGGATAAAGTTTAAGGCTAAATTTACATTTTCTCAAATAAAATATGTCTTTAGAATTGATCTAACAGTTTCAACGTTTTTATTAACCACCTCATAAAATTTATATAATTGCCAATAACTTTATCCAGACTTTTTTATAATGTGTCATTTTATTATAGACTCCTTCAAGTCACCTTTTGCTTGTAGAGCAATCTTTTGCAGATGAAGTACGAATTGTTCACGATATTGTAATGCGTTAGGCAAGCTCCTTTTGGGGAACCAGTCGATCCCTGTAACAGTAGGTGTTTGCCAAACATTATTTATAATAAAAATTAGATATTTAAAAATTCCATTCAACAGTAGCAACTAAAGAGGTTAGGTACAGTTATTATATTACACAAGAGTTAAAAATTCCTAAACTAATATTAAAAAAAAAAAAAACGGACAAACTAAACCTAGCTGGTTCTATGCTTAAGAGGACATACTAGGCACAAAATCTTTTAGCATTTTTTTATTGGTTTTGTTATTTTTTACAAAAGTACAGTAATCCCAACCAAAATGGATTAGATCCTTATATTAACCATAAATTATGGTTATCCCAAGCATATACTTTATTCCGTGGACTCACCGAAGTAAATTGTATATTACATATTGTATGCGGGTCGAGATCAAGGTTTAACTTCCTCAGGTAGGCGGCAGATTTGGTCGTTCCCGATTGGCACACGTCCCAGAACTTGATAATCCCTCTGGAACATACACAGTAGACTTGACAGTATATGTACCGAAATTATTTTAATAAATTCGAAACGGGTACAGAATTATTTGTGTTGTAATATAAAGTTAGGACTTACGGGAGATTCGTTTCAGTGTTCATAACGATGAATTCTAAATGGGGTAAATGCCTAGAGGTCACAGGTTTACCGTGTGGTTGGTGTTCAATTTCTGGCACAATTTTCTTTAGCAATTGATAATAATCTTGAGCCGGGTTGTTCTCAAAAGCGATTAACATTTTAGCATCGACTTTCTCCAGACAATGGTGGAGTTCGCGACTCATGTACAACGGATTTATGTTTACCTGCAGAGTGTTGAGATGTAATTATTATAAATGCGTTTGTGCTTTATTAGGTCTTTTTAGAGCGTCACATGGACACTATTAAACATGGTCTTTACAGCTATTATTCCGGCCTTCATTGCAGCTAACAAAGTAATTTCCCATTCCACCGAATTGGATCCCATGATGCCAAGTCGGTCACCCGGATTCATGCCCATTTCTAAGAGTCCAGCTGCCAGCTCTTCGACCTGCGACCATCACAGAAAACAAAAATATTCACGAATAGACAAAAAAAAAATAGCCAAGGTTAACGTCATTTGATCTAGTGTACATTTAAGGTATATTGGCTAATGTTAATTTACCTCGTGTTTGAGTTCTAGAAAGGTGATTCTTCGGTTCTGTTGAACGGAGACTATGGCCTCCCTGTTTGGATATGTCTCGGCGGCTAAGTCGACTAATTGACCGACGGTCATGTTTATCAACGGTTCACTTTGGATGCTTTTGTAATAACTCGGTTTCGGTATAATGGACGAATCCGTACTTGAACTGCAAAACAAAAAATAGTCTTAATCTAGAATTTATGCTAACGAGTTCACGGTACACAACGATAACTCCAAAATCGGGTAAATTTTGTTGTAACTAACAAAATGTATATAAGGAATGTTGGAGACAGGATAACAGGTTGTTTCATAAAAACAAAATCAATGTTATTTACAAAAAAATCTCATTTTTAGGAAGAAAAAATATTTCATCGATTTTTGATATAATCTTATTTCGCGTTCGGTGGAATTTTAATAGAGACCCTATTGAATTAGCAAAATATAACAAGGCTACCAAAAACATATTAATATGTTTGATGGTTTTCAATGGGCACAACAGACTTAAAGCATATAGTTCATTATATATAAAAATCTACTTGTTAGTAATAATGTCACATACTTTCTAAAATGTTGAGTGACATCAATTTTTAATAGAATTTTGCTATAAAAAACACATTTCTGGATATCTACATTCTACAGAAATATTTTATGAAGAAACACTGGTAAAAACACACAGTTAATCAATTGCTGTGTGTGTTTGGGACGAATTATTAACATCAACATTGTTTGTGTTTTATTTTTCCGATTTAGTAGGAGTTATTTAATGTAACTCCTGTAAACCTAAAGGACACCTTCATAGACAAATTATTTATATTTAAAATATTGTGTTTTATTTATAAGAACATTTTGCCAGAATATTATATATTTATAAAAGCAGAGGTTATCTTATAATGTTTTAATAAAAATATGCTACAGCTTATAAATAATAGAAATATTGTTCATAATTTTGTTTCTTATGCTAAACTTCAAATGAATATCTAAATTTAGAATTATGTAATTTTAGTTTTATCATAAAAATTATTTAGTCCTTAAAATCTTTAAGAAAGATGAAACTACCAAAAGTTGAATTTTTTTTCAGAGATTAGAGTGAATCGAATAAAAAACAACATGTAAAACTATTGTATGTATTTAGTAATATAATTTTTTCATTATATTCCAGTTAGTCTTTTACTTACCTTTTGTCATGACCGCTCATTTTATACACCGTTTACGACTTAACTTTACTATATGAAAACAATTTTATATTAATAGAGAATTTACAGCTTTGAACTGTTTTTCAAGACTACTATTTGATACTAAAAAACTAATTGAACTTGAACACCAAATGTGATAGAATAGAGTCTGAATCGCTCAGAACTAAGTACAGTGTGCACTAATCTACTGCCAACTAATAATAATGATTTCTCACAATGAAACTCGTTATTCTTTTTGATGAATTTTTAATTAAAAAAAATTAACTAATTCAATTGTTGTTTTTATTTTACCTTCATAAAAGAATATTTCATATCGTATATACAATTTTTTTTAAATTATATCTGCGACCTTAACAGCAAAACAATTAATAAAATAATTATTTAATTTAAGTACTTTGTTATCAAGAACAAATTTAATTTAAAAAATATGACATTTTAGTATAAGTACAGTATTAACAGTATAGCGACTAATCGTATCAGTCGAGTAAAAGTAATATGTAAAATAATTGTATGTATTTAATATAATTATTATTTTATTATATTCAAATTGATGTTTTAGTTACTTTTTGCCATGACCGCTCATTTTATACACCGTTTACGGTTTAACTTTCCTAGTTAAATGTATATATTTAAATAAGGATATGCAGTTTTAAACTATTTTTTAAGACTATTATTTGATACTTAAAAATTTAATTAAATTTCAGCACCATATTTGAGGGAATAGAGCCTGAATCGCCCAGAACTAAGTACAGTGTGCACTATTCGACTACCAAAGTAGAATACTGATTTCTCAAAACAAAAAAAAAAAACCCATTGTCTTTTTAACGAACTTTAAATAAACTAATAGATTATTTAAAAGTTAACTAATTTAGTTGTATTATTAATGTGACTTTATAACTGAACATATAAGAATATATTAAGAGTATAATTAAATTAAAAAACGTAACTTATGAGAAAGATTTACGTAGTTTTCATGATTTGTTTTTGTTTTAAATGTCTAAGAACCAATTTAAGCTTTTAAATCTGAGAAAAATTAACTTCGGGATCAAGAACCCGTAATCATTTAAATTTAATATAAAAAATATCACATTTTGGTATAAGTACAGTATATTTCCGCTTATGGCATACTTTTTCATAGAGTGCGGATAATTAATTCACAATGATAAAATAACTTTACACTCCATCCTTCCTCTTATCCTAAATGTCAAACTTTAATTAGTTAAAAAACTATAAATTCAAAACTGGTCATCAACCAATCAACATTTTCGGTTTTACATGTTTGTTTTCAAAGTTTGACATTGTTGTCAGTCAGATAACATAAGATATACACAATCATCAAAGTTCCATAAGTAAGGTTATTTCAATGTGTGTGTTTTTTTTTTATATTAAACATTAATTTGAAAAATGGTATGGCTTATGAGTCCAGGCACAAAAATAGTTAACAAAAAAAAATGATTATTAAACCAATACTTTTGCAGCTCGGCAGCGGAACTAAAAAGTGATACACACGTGTTGCCTTGAATTGTTTCTTTGCTATAATAATGCAAATTACAGTTTCGAAATAAACAATTGATGTAAATTTATTTTTTAATATAGCGTGTGATATTTCGAACCACTAAAATAATAAGAGTTATGGAAATATGAGCACTTACATTGTGAGAAAAATTAGAAAATGTAAACCAGCATTAATTCTGTTTATTAAACCCCACGATTTGTCAAGGTCAGTGTTTAGTAATATTATTAGGTAATATTATTCGTTATGGAAGTATACAAAAATTATCATTTGAAATAAAGCTGAAGGACATCCACGTTGTGGTAGAATATCAACGGAATGTTATGTACTCTTTGGTTTTACTATTTTTCGAATTGAGGTGGGCAACGATTTTTGGATTTCCATTTTCGAAGCTATAAAATTACAACGACTAAAAAACGAGATTTTATTATCTAATCAATCGTTTGTAATACATAGATAATATTACAAAATACATATATTTACCAACATAAAATTATATATTCTAATAAAAATCACTTAACAACAACAAAACTAAATGGATCACACGACGTGCTTGTGGCATAATACGCTCGTTAATAATACTAATAATTATTATGTTAATGTTGGTATATAATATAAAGAAAAAATGTTGGAATTTTTTACGGTTTACGGTGGACTTGATAATATGTTGGAAATGTAATCGTTCGACGGACGCGCTTTGTGACAAATCAAAAATAAAGTAAAATTATTCGACTGAAATCCTAACAAAAGCCCCAAGCTCTTGCACACTACTAGTAAAAATCTACTAGCTATATTCCTAACACTGGCGTTAACGACTAATGTGCTAAAATATGTGCTTTCCGTTCAAATGGTCGATCATCATTTCACGGAGTTTGAACTTTTGAATTTTACCCGAAACCGTTTTTGGGAAGTCGTCCACGATCATCACGTGGTTGGGAACTTTGAACCTGGCTATCTGCAACCGGTACATAAAACGCATGTTTTTGTTATTCAAACCACTATATGGTATCCCAGTCGAGATAATAATAAATGACTCACGTTGCCGTTGCAAACATTTTTTATGCTGTTTTCGTCGAGCTTGGAATTTTTTACGGTTTTCACGGCGGCGCAAACCACTTCGCCGAGCCTTTCGTCCGGTATGCCGAATACCTTTGAAAACAAACAGCAAATTAATATCACAGTTGTGTTTCATTGTCAAAAAATAGATTTTCAAATAACCATTTTCGATTGGTGTACTATTAATGCACTAAAAATATTTAATTATGATGCCAAAAATATTGTACACATTATTACAATAATAACGTAAACTGATAAGAAAAACTTGTTGATATTCGATTGTTTATGGCATAGATATATATAATAAACTAGATTGCTAACTGTACATGCCACCAATAGACAAGATTGAAGCAGCCACTTTCCGCCATATTGGTAGGAATTAGAACCTTATCTTGCGAGAATAATATGCTTATAACAATCACATATATATACAGGGTGTTCCAGCATAAAAGGTAGGTAATAGGGAATTGGACATCTGTGGGACCCCCAAATAAGCCCCCCGTTTTCATTTTTTTAATAAGTCAAAAATTGAAGGTTTTGACTGTTAAGTAAAAAAATAATGACCTAAAAAAACAAAAAATTATTCCATGTTATTTAGTGCAAAATGCTCACCTTAAAAGAGGGGTCACATCATTTTCAGTCTTTTTCAGCCCCTAATTTTTCTCATATCACTTAACTTATTATTTATTTCTTACCTCTTATTTCTAATTATTTATCTCTAATCTCTTATCATTGAGCCCCTATCTCTTATTATTTATCTCTAATCTCTCATAACTTATCTCTTACCAATTATCTCTTTTCTTTTATCTCTTATCAATTATATCTTATGGTCTCTAATCATTCTCTTATCATTTTTTGAGTTAGGGGCCGAAAGGGACTGAAAATGATGTGACCCCTCTTTTAAAGTGAGCTTTTTACACTGAATAACAGTTATTCCAGTTATAACAGCATATTTTTTTTTTTACTTAACTGTCGAAATCTTCAATTTTGTACTTATCAAAAAAATGAAAATGGGGGATATATTTGGGGGTCCTCGAGATTTCCAATCACCTATTACTTACCTTTCATGCTGGAACAACCTGTATAATATTGATATAATAATAATATATACAGATATATATTATATACATTGATAACACACATAAATCCCACCAGAATGGCGGACCATCGGCTTAAATTCTTATCGCTAGTTAGCAATCTAGTTAATTATATATATTTGTGGTTTATGGTGATAACATAACGGATAAGTGATAATATTTATTTGACCACACTGTATATCAGGAGAATTATTTTTTTTTTTATTCTTTGCTCACGCTGGCCTGAAAGTATAAAAACTAATATAGCGAGTGAAATGCAATAACAGTATCGTTATTTAAAATCCATTGTAGTTTTAACAATTTTGGTGTATTTTATATTTTATAATAGTCTCAAAAGTATTATTTTGCTACATGAAGAAATCGGTTTAGCACTGAGGGATCCATTTGATTTCAAGGACCAGTCAAGATCACCCTTTCCCTTTCTCTCCACATCTACTTTCTTCATATGTGAGCACGACTGGGATGAACATGTTGTACAAAGAACTAGGATATTTTTGTATGGGAAAGACACGTCCTCGTGTTATAAACACCTGAGGGAGTGTACATAAGAGTCGCGTTGTCTACTAACCTGAGCCTGGACGATTTCGGGATGAGTTTCCAGAAAGTACTCGATCGACTGGGGTTGAATGTTTTCCCCACCTCGAATTATGATGTCTTTTATCCTGCCCGTGACCACGCCGTATCCGTCTTCGCTCATTATCAATATGTCGCTATTAATAACAATATTATAACATTAGATCATCAAGCAATATGGTAATCATATTATAATTAATAAAGTAATCTTTATCGTTCAATAAACCTACCCCGAACGAAGCCACTCGTCGTCGACGATGGACTTTTTGGTCATTTCTTCGTCGTTCCAGTAACCAGGCATGACGTTGTAGCCTTTGAACCAAACCTCTCCTGGGGTACCCATTGGCACGACGTCGCCGTTTTTGTCCACCACTTTGGCCTACAAACACAAGTTCACATTCATAATAAGATTTTGCATTTAACGTAGCCATAAAAGTCCTATGCCCTATGTGTAAAGTCCAAAAAAGTAATATGATTTAAGCGGTTATCTCATCAAAATTCATCCTTCATTTATTATTTTATTATGATGTTACTTTACCAAATAAATTCTATTATAATATTAGCAAGTACAATATAGTATAATAAAGTAATCATACTTCGCAATGATCGAGCACTTGGCCAACGGTAGAGCACATTTGATCTTCGGTTTCGTCAGGGTTAGAGAGAAAAACAATAGGACTGGCTTCTGTCATCCCGTAAATCGACTAAAATAGATAATTATTATTGCAATAGAATATGATTATTTATAACACTTATAACAACAATGACCGTCTCATTTAGATTCACTTTGCACGACTCATGGCGGATAATTAAATGAATTCGATTTTTTTTTTAAATTTGTTTGTGTCAAATGATAGATTTAAGTAGAGAGCCCATGTTAAGCCCACTAAGTAACATTAATTATAAGCGACCGTCATCATCCTTTAATATCCTTTCTTAATATGATCGTTCCATGAAATTAACCTTCTACAAAAACATTGCCCACGCCAAACATTGAAATATTGAACATGGGAAGTTTTTTAAAGTGCATTATATATTTCAATCAAACAAAAAAAAAAGGTTTTTTAGCAAACAAATATGCAATAGTGTACGTTACCACCAGACGTTTGAGATTGAAAACCGTTTTGATTTGTTTGAACAAATGTGGAGAACACAAGGCTCCCGCGCAAAGTGCCACTTCCGGTGTGGTAAACGTATATCCTTCCTGTATGAGTTCTTTGGAAACGCACAGCAAGTCGACGTACATTGTCGGCGTACCGTATAAAATAGTACATCTAAACACAAATGATAACCAAATAATTTATTAAATTAAAAAAACCAGCACAGTTGAGTCGATGGGCACTAGTACGACATTTAACAAATCTAAACAAAATAACACATTTGTTTAAGATCATTTTAAATAAGTAATCCCAATATAAAAATACCTCCTCAACTCCTCGTCGAAGCCAAACAACGATGCAAATAAAATGTTTAAATAAATCATTTTCAAGTCAACGCGAATTACATAAAATTACTTCCTATAAAAGCTGATGATTTTGTCTGTTGTACCTATGATAATAATATGCATATAACCTTCGTCTTTCGACAAATTGCACTTATTATTACACGTTATTGCTTATTATGTTTGGGAACTCTATGATTTCTTAAATAAGCGCATCCGAGATTAACATAGGTGCGAATCATCGGTTCATAGTGATCTCAGAAAAAATTGTTTTTACATTAACACGGATAATTTAATCGTGTATGCTATTTAAAATTACTGTAAATGTATTGTAACCTTGCTAGGATTTATACTGTGGTTTTTAATTTCTCGGCAGTAATCTAGTCGAATCGTAGTCATTGTATTGTTATTAGTATAATGAAAACAACGCCTAGGTATTTGTTTCCAAGCAATTTATGAACAATTGTGTAAAAAGTAAAAATGCTATACTACTTATCCATGATACATGTTGAAATGTTAGGGTAGGTAATGATAACATGATGATTGTATGATGATAACTCTGTCATATGTTTAAAATAAATTAATAAAAAACAATAAATATCATGGACAAAACAATAGATGTTCACAAAATGGCAGCCTCCTACAGCTTCATAAAAGGCCGACTATAGACAATACACGTTTTTTTTCATGTGTAAAACATCACAATAGTACCCACCATGTTGGAAAAAACAGTTATCACACCTGGTTATAAGAGTATTTTCAACACTCTTCTTATCACTATCTTATCTCTTATCAGCAAGTCCTCCCTTATCTAAAGAAATGTCTATTGACTATTTTCTATTTTTACAGCAATTTTTTCTTTAGGTATTATAACTATGTTATGGACAATAAAAATTGTATAATATTATGTTATCTGCTAAAAAGAGAAGACAAATCAATAGTTATTGGACGGATAAGCTAGGGCGCAGTTAGGCAATCCAATTTGATTGAAAAAGATCGAATCGTTTCACAACAATAACAGGTGCTGTGATTGATGAAAATAATAACGATAATAATAAGATTTCCATTTGTGGAGATCGAGCATGACGCGTGGATGTTTTAATCTAACATAAATCATAAATACTAATGACCACTGATAGGTAAAAAATCGAGGAAATGAAAATCATGCTCAATTAAAATTCATTCTAGTGAAATAGCTTCTGATCGTGCGACGGTAATTAAAAAACAATTACTTTTCGTTAACAATGGCCTTTGCCGATTCGATGGGCTTATAACCGTGAGTCGGCAACACCAATGTGCTTCCGCTGTTTAAGCTCGCCATGACACCGACTACGGTACCGAAAGTGTGGAAAAACGGCACTTGCAGCAATATTCGGTGTTCCTGTGAATAATGTAATTGTTTTTTTTTTAATGTTCTAACGATTATGCTATGGCAGTTGACCGTACAAGTTACCTTTTGTTTGAGCAGCATTCTTTTACAGTAGAAGTATGAATTGTTCACGATATTGTAATGTGTCAGACACGCTCCCTTCGGAGTACCAGTCGTTCCCTGCAACAGTAATTTTATTACATAGTAGTTGAACATTAAAAATATTAAGTATTAAAAATGGCTAGGTACTAGATAAATGTCAAATTACCGAAGTAAATTGTATATTGCATATCTTATGTGGGTTGAGTTCGAGGGTTAACTTCTTCAGGTGGGCGGCAGATTTGGTCGTTCCCGAATGGCACACGTCCCAGTACTTGATGATCCCTCTGGAACATACACAGTAGACTTGACAGTACATGTACCGAAATTATTTTAATAAATTCCAAACAGGTGGAAAATTATTTGTATTTTTTAATACAAAGTTAGGACTTACGGTAGATTCGTTTCGGTGTTCATGACGATGAATTCCAAATGGGGTAAATGCCTGGTGGTCACCGGTTTACCGTGTGGTTGCTGTTCGATTTCTGGCACAATGTTCTTCAACAATTGATAATAATCTTGAGCCGGGTTGTTCTCAAAAGCGATTAACATTTTAGCATCGACTTTCTCCAGACAATGGTGGAGTTCACGACTCATGTACAACGGATTAATGTTCACCTGCAGAGGGTTGAAATGTAATTATTAAAAAAGCGTTTGAGCTTTATTAGGCTTTTCTAGAGTGTCGCATGGACAATATTAAACAAGGTCTTTACAGCTATTAAGCCGGCTTTTATGGCAGCTAACAAAGTGATTTCCCATTCCACCGAATTGGATCCCATGATGCAAAGTCGGTCACCCGGTTTCATGCCCATCTCCAAGAGTCCAGCTGCCAGCTCGTCGACCTGTGACCACCACAAAGTAAAATTATAAAAAAAAATTGCGAAAATGAATTAGATTTATTAATAATAATTGTTCATAATATTCTTATAAGCTTCTGGTTATTATTTTTAACGTACACATTTTTTTTTTCGAGTAAAAGTTATTTTGGTGATAAAATGCTTTAGCTGTGACAAACGTTACAGACTTTGGCCAATTTAAATTATGTACCAAGGTAAGAAATTGTCGGCCTCTTTACCGTAATATGTTGGGAACTGATTTTCATTAAGCTTTTAAACTAAAAATAAATTAAATTTGAAAATGTTTCAATATATAAACACAAATTTTATTAAATTCAAATTAAAAATCTGTTTCCATCATAACCTTTTAATGTAGCCAAAAAACTCGTATATCTGAGAATTTAAATCAGACCAACCTAAATATTTAAGATGTTGTCCGGTTTTTTGGTCTAAACGACAACAAAACAGAAAGCATTCAATATCTTAATGGGAACGAAAATACAAATACTAAGGGGCGAAAGATAGGCAATGTTTATCATCAATTGATTTCGTACGCATTTGAAGTATCACGACGAATTAAAGGCTAAATATTTTTTTTTAAAGAAAACTTACAACTTTCTCTATGGGAACTGAAACGTTGACTTAATTTAGTAATTTGAAAAATAATATATTAGAAAAACTATAAAATACTTGAAAAAAAAAACGCTTACATGTTTAAGAGTCAAAATTAAAAATCGACTTCTTAACTTCTATGGAAATAAATATGGTAAAAATTATAAAAAAAATCAACTTTGTAGACATTTAGGGAAATAAATAATTTTTTATAATCTTTCTTTTTATGACGTTTTCCTATTTAATGAAAATTTATTGGGAAGAAACATTTATTTTCAAAGTAGTAACTAACAAGACGATTTTTTTTTAATATTAATTTAAGGTATCCTGGCTAATGGTAATTTACCTCGTGTTTAAGTTCATGGAAGGTGATTCTCCGGTTCTGATGTATGGAGACGATAGCTTCTCTGTTCGGGTAAGCCTCGGCCGCTATGTCGACCATCTGACCGACGGTCATGTTTTTCAACGGTTCGCTTTTGATGCCTCTGTAATGACTCGGTTTCGGTATAATCGACGAACCCGTTGAACTGAAAAACACAAAAATTAGTCTTAAACCCATAATTTCCTTTGAAACGGAAGCGCTCACTAAATGAGTAAAAAGCATATCTAAAAGTGGATTTAAAAATATCTTTTTTGCATTTTTCATAAAACAATAATGCGCTCAAATAAATTATTAATATTTAATACTTGTCATTATTTTACAAAAAAAAAAAAGTGTAAAACAATATAATTTTTTAGATTTTTGCTAAACTTGTTTTTTTAGATTAAGCCAACAATAACTGTTTTTTTTTATCTATTTTGACCAATTTAGAGGGCGTTTTAAATTAAATTTCCTCAAATCCAATGTGCCATTCTAATAAATATATATTTTATTATTAATTATTATAGTTGAACCATAGTGTTTCGTTTATAAGAAATTAACAATTTTTTTTTATAAATGTACTAAATTGGTAAAAAGTATATCTAAAAGTGGATATAAAAACATCTTTTTTGCATTTTTCATAAAACAATAATGCGCTCAAATAAATTATTAATATTTAATACTTGTCATTATTTTACAAAAAAAAAAAAGTGTAAAACAATATTTTTTTTTAGATTATTGCTAAACTTTTAGGAGTACTAGTTTATAAACTAAAAAAGTACATTCACAAATAATTCAACTCAACATTTCTCACTTAATTTTAGTAAAACCTATATTTATATAGATTTGTTTTCAATCATTATTTCGCTTAGAACCTAAGCTTTTAAAATACATATAAATACTTTGTATTTTTGTTCTTTACTAAAACTATTGTCCCAACGTTTTTAAAACCCATTGGTATATCAAAATATAAAACTTGTTTTAAATGTGTAAATAAATAATAATGTATACTTATATAATGGCTTTTTAAGCTTGTCTGCTATGATTTTCATTTGGAAAGTATATATAGACTGTTCGACATTAATGGTTTATCATTAGTATGTTGCAAAATAATAATCATAATAATTTTTTACTATAATAATAAAATACGCGTTATTGTTTTTATCATATTATAATAAATAATTCCATTAACAAACCAGTCCAGTTTATAAACATACATGCGACATTCATAATATAAAAGGCCAATTTTAAAACGTTGTTTTAATGTTAGAAATGATTTGTGACATACTTTTTTGCCAAGGTCTACTTTTAACAACATTACATTGAAGAGATTTTATATCTACTGTCTAATATGAATTTAAGTAATTACTAGAATGTGTATTTTTTTTTTTTTTTAAATAATAATTTGATAGAAGTCAAAAACAATCCATGAAGACAAGCACGTGATTTGAAAGTATAATAATTTAATTATCTTTTTAGGTACAGCAAACGTGGTATTATATCTTAGGCGCGGTAGGAAGAGTCGTAATAAATCATACCTACTTATGTATTTTTCAATGTTATACCTTGACTTAAGATTCATATTTAATATTTTTTAAGACAAACTAGAACGTCTCATTTTTTTTAGACATATGCAGCTATAACTGTGATATTATTTCTACACTATAAATTGTCCTTCGACCATAGAATGTTAAATTATGGTAATTAGAATCATATTTTGTATTTATTTAATATGAATTATAGGCCACTAAGTGTTCTTAGATTTCCAAATATGTGTCCAATGCTTGTTCATGTATAGTTATTATGTGTCCGTGGCTTAATGTTAGTTATGGACAGTGTTGGACAAAATTTAACTAAAACAAATTAAAATAAACATTAAGATTGAAACTATAAAATGATAATAATTAATAACAGTTAACGTTTGTTGTGGATTGATCATTTTCTAAAAAAATACTTTCAAAATAGATATTTATGAATCAATTCTTCAGAAGATTTTTCAGATCCTCATTTCGTTTTTCAGATGTCATTGTAAAAAATCTTATAAGTCAACAGTCAATAAGTAAAAAAGAAAAAAAAAATCCCACTGTTTTACAATCAGTTTAAATTAAACATTATTATTCTCGACGACAATTTAACGGGTTTTACATGCTTTTTTTATTATATAACTTACTAGCTACATCTATTATCTAAACAAATGACTCTCGATTGAACTGATAATTCAATGGAAACTATAAAATCGATTTTAACCTTTATCTGTCAAACAGAAGTAGTTTTGAGAGGTCATGGACATCAAAAGTAAACATAATACATCTCTAATGGAAGCTGTTAAGAGAACCCCACGCCAACCAGATAATTTGTCGCTTAATTTTGATTTAAAACTGCAGAGTACGTTTATTAGCACAATAATGAGAAGTAATATTTACAGCGTTTGTCTATGATTAATGATCATCCTGTTTTCTGTGTGTAGTGGTCATAAAATCTAAAAATGACTCTTAACAAAATATATATTATGCTACGTGCAATTGATGCAAAAAAAAAAACCAAGCCATGTTTGGTAGCTTTGTTGGTAGCAACAAAAACTGACAAATTTTGGTGAATAATACTGATTCCAAAATGTGAAAACTAGCCATGTGTGCCGCCTTATCGAGTGACTGAAGAAAGAATGTAAATAATAAATCGCAACAGGAAATTATTTCAGATACAATGTCAAGAAAAAATCACACTATGCAAATATAAAATAAAAAAATGTACTGTTACATTGTAAATTGTATTTATATGATAAATTGCAATGCATACGCGATCGGTTAAGTGCATTTGAAATTCAATGTTAAGCTGGCCATTTACTATTCACGCTTATTCGCTTCATGGACTGGCCTTGTAAATATACGAACATTATCGAGATAATGATTATGATTTATCGAGATTTAATTACTCAGCTGTAGATTTCAACACGCTTTTAATCTAAAGAAATAATCCTGTCTGGGCTGCTAAAAAAAAATGTCACGTTGATGACTACTGTTTTTTTTCTGAACATGAACATGTATAAAGATTCACTCGACAGTAGCGATTAGGTACTAATATTTTAAGTACATATTACTTCTATTTATTTTTTTTTTTTTTTGCTATCATGGTCAAAAATCAAAATTGTCAACGATTAAAGTTAAAAACGTTTACTTATAAAATGTTAATGTATTACAAAATTAAACAAATAACAAGCATTTTTCGTTTTTCCATTAACAAAATTGTGTTTAAACTGTTGTCCTAACCCCTCTTGCGACTTACCCCACCTGTCACACCAGTCTGACCTAAAATTATTAAAACAAACTTAGTCACTGTGGTAAAATATCATTAGAACGTTTAATGATAATCACTAAAGTGTGAAAAAAAAAATACAAATCATGCAAATTGTTGAGGATAGTGTGATACAAAAATATTAAAAATGTTTAACCATTTTGTTTTATTAAGTACTTAAAAAAAACTAAGTAATCCTTGATAAATATGTAAGACTAAATACCTACTTCTTCAGCCGTCAAAAAAAAAAAAAAAATGAATAAATATCAGTCAAAAAATAAAAAAAATTAAGAACATTATTTTCATCGTAACAGACAAGGTGTAATTTTCAAAAAATCCATAGGAGTCAATCTGACTTAAGAATTTATTTTCTTTATAATGAAAAATGAGTTAGTTTATTAACAATTAAGAATGATGAAACTATAAATTTAGGTTTAGTAGTGATAGTAAAAAAGCTAAGTTAACAAATCAAAATAAACTTCACTCGAACTCGCTGACGCGTTAATGTCCAGCCTTGATTTTTTTTTTGTAATAATTGACTAATAGTTGTGCCGAAGTATAGGTTTTGATTTATACATAATATAAAAATACAGCGATTTTTGTAATTGGTAATAAACAATGGATAGTGAAGGCAATATGCACAATTATTATTAAATATATAGGTACATGTTATTATGTACAATTGAAGTATTAGGTGTTAACACTTACTTGTTACCATGACCGCACTGTATCAGATAGTCTTCGATCATTTTATACGCCGTTTGCGATTAAACTTCACTACTTAAAAAAAATATATTTATTTTAATAGGGAAAATACAATTTTTAACTATTTTACAAGAGAACTCGGAGATACTCGGAGATTGTTAGATTTGAACACCAGAAGTATTGGAAACCGATAATTAAGCCTGTGTCGCGCATAACTGTGTTATACACGTTTCAATTGTCGACCAATAATGTCCAAACAAAATTTAAATCGTTGATCGCATTTACATAATTACTCAAATTATAATTTTAAATTTTTCGTGTCATCATTCATTCTATGTACGGCGAGGACTTTTTATATACATATATATATTATACGATGCCCTGTGTTTTAATAGAGCGTATAAGGTTATTCATAGTTTTTTTTCCTTTTAGCTTTGACGTCGAACAAAGTATTAATCTACTACACTCAGCCCGTTAAGTCAGTATTACAATAAAAAAATATTTATATTATCTTTGTGATGTGTATTGTATCATTCGGGTCATGTTTTAATATTATATATTATGTGACTGGGCGAGCTTTCAACGGAACTATGGCTAAGTCACACTGATCTGAACCAAAATAATAGTATAAATCAGTTTAGGTAATAAAGAATAAAACTATGGAAAACATAATAGTTAGGAATAAATTGGCCAAGTAGATTAGTCTAGTGCAAAAATGACCGAAGCCCACGAATTAAAATAAATGCAATCTGAAAGACTACTATAAGATCTAAGTAAAATTGACCAAATCAATTTAATTCAATAAACGAATTGTCTAATTTTATTTCATGACTACAACAAAAATGTAAAGATATTATTAAAAGTTTAAAAATTGAAACAATTCATCGACAAATACCCATAAATTCATCTTTAACTTAGACTATAGTATATGGCATGAATGGATAACAATAGAGTATATTCCTCACTAATAATTTCTCAGTTGATTAGTATATAAAAACAATAATTATTAAAAAATAAGAAAATCTGATGGTTCACTTTAACTACTTATAAAACTACAAGATACAAAATGTGTTATGTTAAAGTATAACATTTAGTGTATGTTTACAATTTAATTATGATGCTTGCCTAGCTACAAATGCGCTCAATGATCTAAATAATCGATTGTTATCCGGTTTATTTTACATACTTAATATTCAAATGCACTTTTTTTTTATTAATTTAAATCCATATTTCTTTTATACTCGCGCTTTTAACATCCGACATGGTCGTTAACACTGCGAAGCAACGAGAAACCCACGGCCGTGTAGACGAAAGGATAAGCCTAAACTGAAATTTACAATAGCTTCATCTGCAAAGGTTTCTATCTGTTTGTGATCGGATTTCTATATTGCACAGGTATTAGAGATCTCTAGTGGTGAATATTTCTTTTTAAATCTCAATTTCCATTTCTGGTTGTATACTTACAACCAGGCCGCGCTTCAGTTCGGTTGGGCTTTGCTTTTGATAAGAAAACTTAAAAGGATAAATTATTATTGTAATCATAGAGTTTCACGTGCGATCATTCCACGAACAATTTATGATAAAGTATCATAGAAATGAAATATACTTTACACGGTGTCTCGCACCCAGTGCATTTTATCTAAACGAAATTTAGTCTAATTGTCTCTAAATTGAAAAGTCCAAACAAATCATAAATCATAACCACGTGATTGTAATCGGCACGAATTATGCGACTGTTATTGACTGTAATTAAAATATATGTAGAAATATCGAGTGAAGTAAATATAAGCTAACTTGTAGTATTAAATACTACAATTTTCGGTCTCTCATTTCCATTCAACTATATAATTATCAATTTAAACAAGGCATAAATATTCAAGGCTGACGATATTAAAAATGGAGAATATGGAAGCTGGTTATTGAAAATACAATCTCACCTCATGATTTTTTTTACCTCGACAATCTGATTGGATAACTGTTATTTTCGAATTTTATCCCCTTCTAACTTCATAACATACTTCGATTAATATTTTTTATTTTCAGACATGGTTTGCACATATTATTATAATCATATCTTTAGGTCTGTGTGCACGACCAAATATTACATACATATAATTACACTTATTAGTTTGAAGGACTTATACTATAAGCACGTATTTTCGTTAACAGACTCGCGCAAAACAATACAGTAATTTATAGTCATGTTAGCTAAAAAAAATAAAGCTATAAACCATTCGTTTCCAAATAAAGAAACATTAGTGTATCATATAAAACATATTGTACTTTCAACAAAATGTTTTTTTAAATGCCTTCTCAAACCCTGGTATGCATTTGAGTTCCAAAAAACGGTATCTAGCTTTTCAGACTAAACTAAAATTCATAACGAAACCCGACCATGTTTGGCGACAGAATAATGTTTACATATTCTAAGTGTGATGCAAAAAATCATTATCACATTAAACAAAGACAAACTATGGTAATAATCTATTACTAATAAGTCAAACAAATAATAATTGAAGGGCAAAAGGTAATCTATGCGTTTGCCGCAAAGTTATCATGAGAAGATAAAAATTTCTTAGTAAAGTTTAATTTATAACTTTAGCATTTGATTGTAGCTATTATAGAAATCGAAAGAATGAAAAAAAATGTGTACAATTTTTTTAAGTGCGTTGAGATGATCTTTTTGATGAACGATTTCTAATCTATAGATTTTTATTCCAAAAGGAATCTGGTTAAAAAGTGATAGCAAGAAAATGTAAAATAAAAATACATTTTTATGTCAACCTACATCTTAGTTCTTAGTTTCCCGTCGACGCTAAAATTGTATTAGTACCAAAAAAAAAATAGATAATATAATTGTATAATATACCATTGCATAGATATCATAGTTGACCGTATAAAGCATGGTTATCAAAACAAAATTGTTTAGAGCTATTATAGTTATACATTACTTTGTTATATAAGATACATTAACAAAATCATCATCATCATCATCATCATGCCATCATAAACACAATATCTTTTATTACCACTTAAAACTTAGTAGTTATATTTGTGTATCTATATTGAATTACACGGTGGTAAACCTAATCAAACCGCTTTTAAAACTTGTTTGGTAGTATTAGCGGTGTTATTTGCGGTAATATTCATTACTATAACATAATAATATTAACGCGCTTTGGTCAGTAAAACAATAAAATAAAATACATTTTCACATTTTACTATTTAGCAGCTCGACGGTGGCAAAACGATGACACAGACTGTTTGGTACACCGCTCGAATATTATCGAATTGACAGTATTATCTCGATAGTAGTCGTCAGAAACAATTAATGTTTTTGCTTCGACACCGTTTCGTGATATAGTTGATTATATTTTATTTTAAATTATACAGAAAACACCAATTACTATTTTGGCAGAGAGAGTGAGGGAGAAGAATGGAGTTACACATGGCACACAATGGAGCATTGTTTTTTGCTCAAAAATAAAATGTTCAATACTTATATACCAATAACGACAATGGGCCAATAAACGATGAAATGGAATTTCTTAAATAAACAAAGAATGTTATTACTTGAAGAAAATACCGTTAAAAAAACGCAAAACAGTTTCAGTAGACGGTCTGAATTCGAACCAGAGAAACCTAAATTTAATGAGCAAGTAACTAGTCTAATGATAGGTTGCATACAAAATCAATAAATTGAATGGTTCATTAAAATTTAATAGACCAATCACGGGCCACTAAATTATGTTAAAGGAACCACCAAACATCTATTGGTTTATTAAACGTTTATGCAACCCGGCGTAAAAGTATTAAATATTAATACAAATCACTACATAGTAGGTGAGAGACTTTGAAAATCACAGTTTACACAAAAAAATAGATGCTGCTTATTTTCAGTCTTAAAAAATATCTACTAAAACAATATAGTTTAAAAAAAAGATATTTTTTATAAGTAGAACTACTAAGATATTATTTTATACTTATTTTATTATATTTATAGATTCTAACGAATAAATATTTAAAATAAATAGTTGGATAGAAATTTTGCTGAATAATTTTTTGTCGAACTAAACGTTTAATATCAAATAACTTATTTTTATACATATTTGCATATTTATCTGTCAAATACTTATTTTATTCATTATTTGAAACTTTTATTCATAGCCTAATACTTTTGAAAGGACTTGTTTTGCTCGACCGCTTTTATCCAAATTTCGTAGGCCTATTACATACAAATAAGGCAACAGCGATTGAACGAATGACTTCCAAATATCTTAATTACATCTAATATGGAAATCGTTTTAGTAAAAAAAAAACACAATTTTCGATCAAAACCGCATTTTTTAACAAAAATAATTGTTATAAGAAATAACATAATATAACGGTCAATAATACATTGTTCAAGGAATGTTTTTCCTTCACATAGTAGTAACGCATAATCTTTTGAAACCTTTAGCCATTTTTGGGAATATTTCTCTAGCTAAGCATATTTAATAAATATTAGAAGGAACTAAAAATAGTTTATAAAAATATACCTAATTGGTAGGATAACTTAGTACCATTTTAAATAAGGTTGCCAAATATTTACTATTCTAGAATTTAGCACATCTGGTGCCAATTTCCGTTGATATTTTTAAGCTGCACACGAAATTTCCGCAAAAGGTATTCTGTCAAATTCTATGATGGATCGAATCAATTACCAAATACATAATTTTAACTGTCCTTGTCTCGGCATTTAGGCTCCTCATATTCGTTTCAACCAGTTACTCTAAAAAGTTATTCAATGTTAATTGCATTATAAATACTGTACTTTCATAATAATTCAGATCAAATAACGCGTCCAAATAAAAACTCATTGAATGTCAAACACTTGATTTTCCCGTTATTAAGTAAATATCGAGCCTAAGAATCAGGTTAGGTTTCAGATTGTATTAACGTTTAATTATATGAACTGAACAAATATGTCATTGTTATTTATCATAATTGTGCCTTAAAACTAACAACGGCTTTATAACTATAATTCACCCCTTATTTTATGTAAGTCTGAAACCAAATGCGCATTAAAATTTAACATTGGCATTATACAAATCTAAGTTCAAAGTTCGAACTATTTCCGCTTGGTTTCTTCAACGACTTTTGTTACAACCGATCGGTGTTTTTATTTTTATTTTTTTTTTTTTACATCATTTTAATTGTAACAGTGTACACATTTTTCCATTAATTCGAGTGATCTAAACTGTCAATTTTTAGACACTTATTTTGGTCAAATATGTATTTAATCTTTCTGTTCAAAGGTAATGTAAGCCTTGCACTTTACTAAAAAAGCGTAAAAACCAAGTTTACAAGAAAACATAAACTGCCATTAAATCGGTTGATTGATTACTTGTTGCGAAACAATTAACCGAACCATACATTAATTATAAGTCAAGGTAATTTAATGAAATAAAATGACTAATATTTTTTTGTTTCGTCGCCCAGTGTATATTTTACAAAAATTACAATGTGTTTACAAATCAAGTAATTTATGTAGGTAGACCATAGGTACCTTTGACACGGTATAATATGTCGACTCTAAATCATTTATACGGAATTCATTGTTATATCAATATCGGATGTAATTTCCCTTGCAAATTACTTTAGAACCATGTTAGAGGTAATTTTACCAAATTCGAAATAATGTAATTTTTTATTGCTTTTTGGGATGATTGTTATCGTTTTAAAATAGCGAATACAATAATATTATGTACTTGTAGGCCCCAGGGACACCAGAAATGAAGTCTAGTCGACCGCCGGCAAAGCGGCCATGGTTGTTTATGAAGTCTTATGAGTTATGATGTACTGTATATTTTTTTTGTTTCTAAAGGCCATGCCTTGTTACAACGAAGATTCGACACCTCCACTCCTCTGGATCAACCGAAATAAGTAAAAGTAAAAATTAATGGTACTACCAACCATTATTGTATAATATCTGTCATGGGAACACAACTTGGGAACAAAGTCAATAAACAAATTTTTAATTTTTAACTTTTTTTTTAAAATAATTACCTTACTTATCGTTAAAGGATTTATGTAATTAAATTAAATTACAAAACGATGAAAATTAAAAAGGTATAAGATAATACATGCTAGGTACCTGGTATCTTGAAACGTTTGAACTACAATCCATTTTGCACCGGAAAGTCACAACAAATATTATGATTTATCTAGAATTAAATACATACAATTCAATTAGTATTGTTATTCAAATTTAAAAAATAAAATCCTTGCTGCACAAATATTGAATTTCGACTATCTCAAGTCCAAATAGATCCGTATAGTTAAAATAAATAGTTTAATAAATGTACAGTGTAGTAATTTAGTCCTGAATTATGTTTTGTGTGAAAAAGTTGCCTATATTGAACGCCTTGGTATATTACATGTATTTGTTTAAGTATTTCACTCGATTCACTAATAATTGAACCTGTTAAGTCCATTGTATGCGCTGATGATGGTAATATTGCTGCCTAAACACGTATACTATAGAGTATTATTTTTGCGGTTAAGGGTTTATTTAAATATGTTATTTCTTTGCTATATAACAACCACATGTGTTGCTTAAGTTTTTTTCTAGATTAATTGAACCTCCTGCATTTGCATTTTACCCCCAAGTCCTAACCGGTTTGGTGAGGTTCAAGTGTTTTGATGGACAACAAATGTATGGAAATTAATTATCATACCGAAAATACCGAAGACATGGGAACGAGACATGATTTTGTAATGTCTGTAACTCGTATGAAGTGGCTTTCTGTTTCTTCGACCAATTAAGGTATAAACAGTTATACGAAGCAAGGGCATCAGCTCTTAAGAATTAAAAATATACATGTATGAATTGTTATAACATGACATAAATAGTTTACTTGTAAAATCAGAAAAAGTGTTTTGGAATTCGACCAGACGCATATAGCTCGTTTAATGTAGACACATATTTTATTGTTTTAATTTATAATTTAAAAAAAAAACACAATTGAAATTGGATTCAATGATATAATTTGTATGTTCTCTGAATACTATTATATCAATGATGTAATACAAAATTAAACTCTTATAATGTGATCACGATCATTTTATTATGAATATATAAAATAGGATTATCAACAAAAAATTATTTGTTATAATGCATTATATAAAAACAAATAGGTACGTTTACGTTATCATTGAATGGACATCGTACTCGTCCTACAGATAACCGTCGAAGGAGATAACTAGAATGTTGAACTCGGTTCGCGGATCGACATAAAAGAAGCGTTTTCTTACATTATGCATTGCAAAATAATCGGTTTTATTCAAAGGCCACATTAAGGGAATTTGGCTTTATTTTTTGACTACGACTAAAAAAAACAATTTGTACTTGAAATGTTGAAACCCGTTTTCTGTATTTTTACACTTAACATAGTGATTACTAAACCCTTTCATTTTCAGTATACTGCATTTGTCGTAAAAAGTACAACTATTTAAAACATGCAAAAATTAACAGGAATGTAACTTTTTTTTTTAATACATTAGTTTAAGTTTACGATTTACCTTTTTAAATAGGTAATAATATATATTATTATGCTATTACGGTTAATTAACGTGGCCATTTCAACACCAATTGACTGATTCTACGGAATAGATAAATAATAACATACAATTGATAAAAAGGTCTGATTTTTACTGGTACTATTTAAAGATAATAATTAATAAGTATAGCGTCCTGTGTTCTCAGTCTGCGCCTAAATATATTTACTCTTACATGATTATACACACAAATATTCTTACATGCAAATACAAGCGGTTTTTACCTAATATGAATCTGTCTAAAAATGGTGTATTCATGATATTGTTAAAAAAAAAATACGTAAAAAACAATCATTCATAAAGGTATCTAATGTGTAAGCTTAGGTTTAAATTATATTTAGAGAAGTAATTTCACTATGATAATTTATCAGTTAGCAGTGATATTAATTTCAAGGGGCAGATTGTTTCCAATTCGTTATCAATAGGTTACCATGGATAAGTTAGGTTAGGTCATAAACATATCATAATGCTATACCAAGGCCCTACCGGCTCCGGGCGCCAGCTCGAGCCCCAAAACCCTAAGTAAAAAAAATTGCTTGCCTATAGGACTAAACTAACCAGATACTCCACTCTGGAAACCTGACCTGATCAATATTTTCCTGTAACTATCCATACAGATATATTTTAGTTTTAATCGTTAGAAATATCCAGTTCAACTCCCATTCCTTGTCGAAAAGTTCGTGTTGGCCAAGACCAACAACGAATCGTTTTTCGAATTGTGCGATTTGGTAAAATATTATGCTTTAAAACGTCACAGATTGCGCTAAGATTTATTTACAAACCAATAATTTTTCGATAAACAACATAGTTTATTTACCTGAGTTATTGTGACGGCGACCGTAAAAACGACAATACTGTTATGCGGTTTCCATTTTTTGCGCAGTTACCTACAATACGTAAAAAATTACACGCGTTTTGATAACAATAATAATAACGCAAAATATTATACAACATAATATAGAAACGCGTACACACAAATACCCACGTTAGCAATAATAATTATTATCGACAGTGTATTATTACCGCCACATGAATTTCGGGTCGTTCCTAAAGAAAAAAGATCGTTGGCCGTTGCAGACATGACAGTTGCAACTTGGACGCGACCGCGGGGCGCGGGGGCAACCGCGGTAACCGGTTACGACGGTAAGCGGTAACCGGTGGCCGGTAATTAACAATTGCGCTTTCCCCCCACCCCCCCCCCCCCTCTCACAGATGGCGCGACAACCGCGCCGCAGACGGAGAGGGCGGCCGTCGATCAGCTGTTGCGCGCCGCGGTTCGCGTGGTTTCTTTGCAGTGCCATAGTGTTATATTATTATTATATCCAACAAAAACACCGATGCTTTTACAGAGGTAAACAAAACGCTGCCCAGACCAGTGCAGTGTTCACCGCCGTCGCCAACGTTCACGATACGCGCGTTAATAATAATAGTAATCCGATCGCGGTGCACGTTTTTGTTTTTTTTTTTTTATTATTTATTGTGGATTTTTTTTTTCTGTTAAAACTACTTACTAAGTATAGTACAAATATATCTAAAAACACACGTACACGAAACTATATTATCGTTATCCATGTGCCGCCGTCGGTTTTTTGTTGTATTGTCGATGGAAAAATAATTATCGCGCCACACCGACCGTTTTTTGTTTTATCATACAACAATAATACCTAATATTGTCACTTTGTACGGTAATTGAAAACAAATCGCACCCGCGGTTGATGGATACAATACATTTGAATAAAATCCACGCAGATACGATACAAAGTATTATTTAATCAGGTAACAATAATATATTATATTATTTGTCGAGAGAGAGAAAAAAAACGCTCGTGTTTATTAAGGAAACGACACCGTCTAATCACGTCTTTACTAGTTTTGTCTTCGACCCATTGCACGTGTCTTTCTCTCTCTCACAAGTCACACACACACTCTCTCTCTCTCTCACACACTTACTCTCCATAACGTTACGCTATTAGTATCGGAAGTATAGTTTTTTTATTATTATTTTTTTTTATTTTTTATTTCAAGTCTCCGTTTCTCTTTCCCGTTGCAATATTCGCAACAACCCGTCGTGCGCTGTAATCATCACAACCGCGCGTCCGTTGATACCGTTTGTTATCGCGGTATACACACTTTCTCTATCTACCGTTCGTGTCATTTTTTTTTTTTTATGTGGGTACGAATTTATATTTAATAGTATAATAATGATACGTTATATTAGATGTATATTATTATATCATTGCCAAAACATAAAAATTAAAACGAAAACGACAGCTGCCGATGATATGATGTGTCGTCTACGTCGGCTTGCAGTTTAATGTTCAGAGTTATGACTTGATCGTTTAGGATTTGTATTTTTTTTATTTCAATTATTATTATCATAATACATCAGCTAATATATTATTACAATTGCAATTTATTGCCCGTTTTCGAGGGGCAAATCTAGGAGAATTGCTTACCTATACCTTCAACAGCTATATACAACTACAGCTGTTATTATTGTTTTGTAATTAATCAAGCGTTATTTTGTGTTATCAATAATCTTGAAACCATATCGGTAAAACCTAACAATATTGTTTTTTTTTATATTCTCAACAGAAAAAACAACGACTATTCGATTTTATTTAAATATTAATAATCCATGTATTGAAATGCTAATTAATACATACCCAAATGGAAAATTTATGTTCGCGCATATTGATTGCTTTATTCGTAAAACTCTTCCATAGGAATGCTTTTAATCAGTCACCTTGGACGGGATAAGAAAATACCTTCTATGCTCCGCATTAAAGCTAAATATTTAAATAAATGAATACAAATAAATACAATTTGAATCACGGAATTTTAATTATAAAAATATTTAATTATGTGAAATTGTATAGAAAAGTTCTGAACAATGAAAAATTAATATTGAAACAAGGAAGTGTTGAATTGTGTGAATGGTATTGAAAACTTTTGAATAATATAATAATATCAAAAATATGCTTAAAATGTACGTGCATTTGTATTTCATAACATAATTTGCATATATATTTATAGAAAATACATAACAAACCTTGTGTACACTTTTTGCTGTTGAATGTTTAGTACTTAAGACCCCTAAGACTATCATAAATAAATTTTAATTTCGTAAATTATACATACACATATATTAGTAATTATGCATAAAATTTGCTTAATAAGTCATGACAGAGGCCTAATGTTATAAATTATATAAAAACATAAAATGTCTACAGACCTTTAGTCAAGACGACTAAACCAAGACGGTTAGGTGTATTTGTAGTGGTATGTCATTGGTGGAAACACCAACATTTTTTCATAAACTCGGTTCCCTCACGCAAACCCAGTGTTTTTCCACAAACAAAATATGTATAATTTGACTGATTGTAAAAAAATTACTTTTTGTATGTAAGAGAAAAAATAGCTTAGTAAATAAAAAATATATAAACAATTTTCACTTATCTCTTTAAAATAAAAATATGAGAAAAATGTCCTTTTGGTTACATTCCGTTTTTTTAGACTACAGTCATGGTATAAGGGCAAATTACCTCATACATGTTAAATAGATCAAAATGTATAAGAACACTAAGGATTTTATTTATAAAACACCAAGATGACCTCAATATTATAGTTCATAAATAATACATTTGAATATTATTTAATATGAATCAATTAAAAAGTGTTACCTGGTCGCCCTACAATACATACCTAATATGAAAACGTAATGAGTGTAACAAAATTAAAACAATTAATCATTTTATAACTTATTTATTAAATCAGGTTCTAAGAGAGTTAGGCACTGGGAACCAAATTGCTTAAACCATTAGCATTTATAGAATATCTATGTGTGTCGTCTTTAAAATGCCAGTATGTAAATCTGTCCTATTTTTGTGCACAGTTGATAACGTGGTGTGCAGAAATAAATTAAATAAGTTGCATAAAAAAAACTAGACATGCCATATTATATATGATGAGGTAGACGGTAGTAGAAGTAAATAGTAATTAGTACTACAGTCTTCTAGGTATCATAATGTAATATTATATTTTTACCCTGATAATATCAATTTTCATATAACTTTCTCACTGATAATTATGCTGTGTAATTTTAATTTTAAGCATAAACTGTTCAATTCCTTAGGAAAATGGCTTAACAACCATGTTGTACGATTTGGAAATAAAAATTAAATACCGTTGTCAATTATTTTTACAAGGTATGACTTTAAAAAGTTTAGCTTAACATCAAGATTTATTTTAATATTGCAAATATGTGGTATGGTACCCTCTAAGTCCAAAAACTATACCAAAAAACGAAATAATGTCTACTTCTTAGGAAGGATAGGGTTATCTATCAATATGTAATTTTATACCAAAAGAATACCACAAACAAATATTGAAAAAACTAATTTGTCTGTTTTTCGGTAAAGATTTTATTGTGTGCCTCGTTTATAAATTGAAAACAATATACATTTTCACTTTGTACATTTAAATTTTGGTGTAGGTGCCATTTCTGAGCTATAGAAAACTTTACAGTGTTCATATATTAATATGATTTAAAGAAATCGGTCAAGTAGCTCAATATGTTCAATACACTCTTAGTTTGGCGTCAAAGCTAAAATACAAATTTATTTTTGAACAGTTATTTTAATTTATAGAAACAAATGCATTTTTTAGACAACGCCATTTTCTATACATTTATAAACTATCATAGAAATCATTTTTGTAGAGGAAATAAAAACGCGTAAATGCTACAACATAATATACGTACAACTATTATATCCTTATTATGATACACCTATTTATATAATATATGCAAGAACGGTATGGTAATCTGAGATGCACTTATTTAAAAACATTATTAAAATTAAAAAGATAACATAATAAGTACAATTTATCGAAGGAAGAAGGTTATGTATACTTCATATTATGTTAAATAAAAAAAATATGTAAAGTCATTATATTTAATTTTAGTTGCCTTGGAAAGAAAATATTTAAACATTGTATTTGCCAACGTTTATATTGTTATTTGAAATTGTCGCAAACAATTTTCACAATTTTCAAGGTGTCTTAATTTAAACAAATCTGTTAAACAACGTACACGAAATTAGTGTCCACGTAATGCTGCTTTGCAAATATTAAGTTTTTTTTTTTTTTTATGTTTAAGCGTATCTTAAATATTTTTGAAGTCGCTATATCGCAACTTTATCACCCCCTGCAATCTATACAGAACAGAATCCGTTCTTCTCAAACAATTTTTTTAGATTTTTCTCTAATAAAAAATTAAATCAACCTAGGTACGTTAGATTTCATTACCAATTTTTGTGGTTAAATTAGGCTAGGTTATCTCTGTTATTTGTTTTCTTAATTTGCGAATCGAATCTACGAACAACAACTTGTGATCAATTATAATTTTAATTAATAAAATATATACAAATATGAAATGATTCAACGTTGTGTTAAATCGTAGTTTTTATTATTAGTTCTGAGTATTCGCAATAGAAAACTAATAAAGGAAGACGAATTAACCGAAGGTCGGCATAAGGAAATTGATTATAAAATAATAATTGTGCGTTGCGTTCGATGTGTATGAGAGCAAACTGGTATTCTATAGATTTGTTTGCGGTATTTATATTATATATTATTACTTCCAGTGGCAGTAGAAGTTAGAACGTCTCATCGGATTGTGTTGACCGTATAAAAAATAAACATTCGCTCGTTTTAATAAAATATTATTTATACACGTGTATAAATGTTAAGTCTATGAAATCTTGTCCGGCCATGTGTCGCAATTATTAAAGATAGTAGTTGGTAATAATATTGTAAAAAGTCACGATTTATTACCTACAAAATCCGTTGTAGCTGCTTTTGAAACCCACTTTTGGTGGACGACACGATGCCGCCCCGTGTGTGTTTATATGTGTGTTTTCGATTACACAAACACTCATTCATCTCTATATTAACATATTATTAAGAAATCATAAGTATATATTATAAGATTCCCATGACGATTATTATCGTCATAATGAATACGTATAATGTTCGATTCGGATAAACAAGTAGTAGTAAAAAAAAAAACTTGTGAATAACAATGCAGATGAGTACAAAACATTTTTCTAAGCCCGTCAACAGCCGGGCGACCACTGCAGTGACACACGGTGGTCGAATGAGGTCAATCGAAGAAACCGGCTGATTAAGCAGCATAAAAAGAAGTTTGACCCGATTCAAAAATGCATTACTAAGAAAAAAATAACCAAATACTGTTCGGCGATAGATTAGAATTGCGAACAATAAAAAAAATACATTATAATAATGAGTTAAATATGCAAAACTAGTAGTAGTAGTGTCGGTTAAATAATCTATGGTTCCCAACATGTTAGACGCAGTTAACGCCGGTTTGCATTGCCACTGAATGCATAAAGATTTAAAGTGCAACGTTATTAGTTTTTTTTACATCCACTAGTTGTTACTTATTAGTTATTACCAACGATTCTTTATCTGTAAACAAAATGTATGAAAAATAATATAATATGATATAATAAATGAATAAACAACTTTATTCAAAAAATAAGTGAACTGTTGCGAGTTGCCTTTAAGATACAGTTTACCTACCAATGCATAATGCATTCTTATTTAAATATACTGCGGTACAAATAAAATTTAAAAAAACCAAACTAAATGTAACACGAAAATGATAATTAATACAGAACGTAATACATATTATGAGTAAATGCAAAATAATAATTATGAATCTAAGTGAAAATTAATTATATGCAATTTATCTTGCAATACAAACACACATAATGCTGTGTAATGAAACACAGTCAAAACATAATAGTTAAGACATAATTTAAATATAATGATTAACTTTACCACATATTTTTGTAAATGGTCAATAAATAGTCATTTTTTGTCAATAAACTTAATTGTTATTATTAAAATGATGACGTCCAATAGGATCATCGAGATGGTTAAACCAAACCAAAACTACACTGTTAATTTGTCATTAACATAAACAACATTACTAATTGCTTAGTAGATGAATTACTTAGTTGATGAATATTGAGATGATGCGTCTATTATTATAATATTATTTCAAGGTCAAAAACGCGTTAACTCGACTGTCTAAAAAATATTTATTTTAGACGACAAAGATAAAAAATAAAATCAACAAATAGAACTTAATCAATGTGCATCACTTTTAAGAAACTTATAAAATGTTAATCGGCATGTTGAAATTATATTTTGTGCTTAAAATATTTTTAAAAAGTGACCCTCTTTATTAATTCTGAGACAAAGTTAGGAAAGAGTTGATTAAGAATTTTAAGTCGTTGTTTCAATAAACAAGACAGAGGTCCGTCAACTGTAGTTTTTGTTGTTCTTTTGGTTTATTTTACCATTTTTTTTTTAACGGAGAAAGTAGATTTTATTGTATCATTATTACACCCAAAACTATTATTGTAATAATTTATTATTATGACACTTGTAAATAATAGCAAACGCTAGTCATTATAGTGCGTTAATTTTTTTAGCCAACGATTAACCTCTAAGTTTTGAGGAAATGTAATTTTTGAATTATATTTCTTTTATTCATTTTATTTGTTATTTTTTGCGCAGAAAGGAAAATTTAAATAAATGGACAGCTAACTACGTCGTTTTTGTCGTTGTTAAGTAGATTTTTTTATTCCATCGAAAGGCAATGTGTCTTATTTCTAATAAATTTGTAAAATAGGTAAAAGGACAGGTGTACCGTGTAATACACGCAGACACGGTTGTTAGGATGTATCACTATGATCTGACAGATTTATGTACATGTTGCATACCGACTTATATAGAGTGTATGTAAAACGCATGCAAATGCTGTCAGATCATAGTGATACACGTTACATATGTTGTAACATTATCGGTTTAAGTCTTCTTATACCTACTCATGAATGTGAAACATCGACAGGTATCTGTTCGAAAACTGCTATGTAACTTCATTAATTTGCTTAAATAAATCAAGTAAACCGTATGTATTGCGTTATTGGCTTAATAAAATTATAAACTGGTTTGGCAGTTAAAAAAATACAGGTGTCAGTATTTTAATATTTTATTTAACAATTTCCGGTTTAAATATAATAATTATTTACTTAAAATAGATTATCATTTGAATAATTGGGTAGAGACGGCTCTTCTTTTAATAACTTAATCGCTTTTTAATTTTATAAAGAAAAACCTACAAATTTTGAAATTTTGTTTACAACTTGTACTGTGTTAAAGTATCTTAAAAACATTTAAATAATATATAAACCTATTTTTAATAGTCATATGTAAAAAAAAACTATTATTATCTATAATATGGAGTAGGCCATTATTATTGTTAAATGGTGGTACCAAAACGTGCCAAACGGGTTTGAATCTAAAATTAAAACTTTATTTTATTTACTAAGTATATTTTAAATTAAGTAATAATCATATAATTATTATAACGTATTACATTTTATATGTAACAGTTATATAATAATAATATTATTTACTATGAAGTATGTTTGATTGAACCAATTTTTTTACTTCTCAATGAAAACAATGCTGAAAATACAAATTTTTAATTTATCTATTATTTAGTATTTAGTATTAATCAAATCTAGATTATTGGTGAAAAATTAAAATAAATTATACTCGCCATAGGCACATAATATACCTTGTACCAACTTATGGTACGAGAGGACAAGTTTGAAGGTTTATTTTTTTTTTTTTTTTAGGGGAGGGGAGGTTACTCTTAAGGTATTTTCTTTGTTATGCATTTGTCCACGGTTTTTTGAAACGCTTATAACGAGGGTTATAATCGCTTGTATCGGTTATTCGAATTTATTGCTTTAGGTGCCATGTGTAACACATTTCAAACCAACGGTGGTGTTCAATGAAATTTATGTTTCATCTGGACACTACACTACTAGATGAGAGGGTTTCATTAAAATTCGTGTCGTGTTTTTTTTTCCTTGATCGTACAAGACCATCGGACACGTGAAGCACGGACGATGGGAGATTTTTAATATTTAACCTTATTACTTGATTGTAACGTCATAAGTAACCTTAAAATATCATACAATGTACACGGCTGAGTTAATTTAAATATTCTATGTGTTTTATTATGATAATAACGACGGCTATTGGACGAATTACCGTGTATCACATATTGTTTTAATAAATCAAATATACAGACAGAGAACGGTCAATAGCCAACAATTAAATAGTTGTGCACTGCGTGTCTTCCATGCATAAGTGCACATTTTGCGATTTTCTACTTTTTTTTTTTTTTAAAATTTCAATAAAATCGATTGGGTTACTATTTTTACTTACAGCAGTTAGGTGTGCGGTTCGCACATAATATAAACCAACGATTCAAAACGTGCACACTACTTAGTTTTCATATTAAGGCGACGTTTTTATTGTACTGCGGCAATGAATATGTGACTGGCATCATATTATTATATTATAATAGCGCATTATTATATTTCAAGTTTAAATAAAACTGATTTATTCGTTTCTACTCGACCGCAGATAAGAACACGATTATTGCATTACCTTGTAGCACTATTGACGATTGTCATTTTAACTACATACCAATAACAATTAAAAACGAATTTATATTATGATTATTTTGAAGTAAGCAACCAATAAATTCGTATAAAATTATATTTATACAACAGTTGTTAACGACCCGGTATCATATTATTTTATTACACAACACCATAATATGCAGAGTGCGTGTAATTCAGCAATATATGATCGTTAAATACAAAAAGTAATTTAAATTTTACAGTATTAAGAACTAAGATTACACCTATAAACAATTCATTACAACGTGCGTTGCAAAAATCGTGAACAAAAAAATTTATTTCAGTGTTCCTTGTAATAAGTTAAAAAATATATCCTAAATTTTATAAAAAAATTAACCTGAAAATAAATTGACACGGTCGAAATTTATTAAAACCTGTTAATTGTAAATAATAAAGCCGGAAGTTTATGCCTTTGTATTTTTTTACTGGATAATTTATAAAAAGAACTAGTTATTCTACATTGTATTTGCAAATAAAATATATGTTTTTATTTACATTCAATTTTTTTCCAACAAGTATGATAAAATAAAACAAATAATAAGTGGATAATAATTTTTTCCATTATAAAAAGTATATTATTCCATTTTGGAATTAACATCCAATTGCCGGAAGTCATAATGATGAATTTTTATGAAAACGAGAAAAAACCGAAGGACACAAAAGTAAATAAATACTTGTTTTCTGAATTATAATTAATCAAAATGATGTCTTCTTTGCGACTTAGTTACACAACAATAAGTATCCGTTAATATGTATACATGTGCTTATTAAGCTGGATTTAATTTAACTATTTGAAAAGTAGTGTATTGATTATTTTTTTACGACCTATTCTGATAAAACTGGTTTACTCAACCTTGGGTTATATCGATAGCTTTGATAAGCATACTTCCAACGCCCACATACATGTGATTGCCCATAATTTGAGAGTTTGGCAATTAATATACTACCAGTGTCTTATTGTTTAGGGAATAGGCCATAGATCGAAACAGTAACAATGATTAGACTAATCGCACAGTAATCATCATTTGCTTTCAATTTGAAATAATATCCTTTCTAGGTAGGACGTCTTTAAAATAGGTATTACCCTGACACTTACAAGGACTTTGAAATTTGTTTTTAATTATTCAATCAGCTAATTATTTACGTGCGAACTTGCCAACTAATCACTAAATATGAATGTTCAAATTATATTAATTCATTAGAACACAATTTTTCATTTTAATTTTTTTTTTTTAAAAAACCTTGGAATAATCGTTTATTGTTTTATTGCTAATTTAAATCTAAGAAGTGATTATTTTAGTGTTGAATTTATTCTTAACTACAATTATTCCTCTAAATAGTATGTTTAAAAAAGTATTTTAATAATACGCATTTATAAGTACATAATAATCTGATATTATGTAATCTCGAATTGTAATTAGTTAATAAATTAGATTCAATGCATATTTACAGAAGCTTGTGTGTGTGTGTGTGCAATTAACACAGTAAGGGTCCGCGTTATATACAATGCTCAATAGAAATTAATGTTTTCTATTGATATTATTCCATCTATTCTATTAGTTACAGAGGTTGTTTTATAGATAGCCAGACAAAGGTATAAGTTTAATTAGTTCCCTTGTTTCTATTATATGATCAATAAAGTAACATATGAAGTGGTGGATTTAAAATGCGATTCTAGTGGTGCTATTATATCGGCCCGACTAGTTTTTTTTTTGACCAGAAATGAGACATTGGCTCTGGAGACTTAAACGCCGGATTTAAATTTAAAAAAATATATTCAATGCTATAATTATCGACAGTACTTTTTGTTACATATCTTAGCAAAACAGTGGTTTGTTGGTTTTATACGGAAAACTACACAAGTTGATAAGATTCCGCCGTGATCCCACTTCAAAACGAGTTTATGAACATTAATTATATGGTCGCTGTGGGTACAGAAATTCTTATCGGTCACAATCTTAATAATATGAATAATTTATTCGTTCTGTTGTTTTTGGCGTGCAGGAATTTTTTTTTACAATTGCGTGTGTACCAGCCGCGTTTTAGTGAATATTTTGTAATACCGTTGTCGGGCAACGTCGTAAAGTTGATGATGATGATGATGATAATAATAATATTATAATGTTTTATAGCCGGTATTTGTTGTTGACCGGCAAACACGCGGTGGTTATTTTTTTTTCTCACTTCACATCTCGTTTTCACGATAGCGCGCGAAGGAAAAAATATATTCTATAATATGGTCGGTTTAAAAATAAAAATAAACACCATGTCACCGAATCGTTATGGAGATCCGCAGTGTGACAATACAACTGCAGTCTGTTAATAATTACTGTAAATAAACCCGATCTGTGCTTAGGTGTACTTGCACAACACACAGCGCGAGACATGATAATATTGTACATATATTTTTTTTTCGGATCAACACAAGTGCAATAATTGGTGTACCTAACACGGTATACCACCACGGTCGAGTAGTAGGGCACATCAATTAACATCAATTGTTGCTAATCATCAACAAAATGGATCGCCCGTCAACGTATATTATACCTAAGTATGACCGGGTCGTTTCGCAAATGATAAATAACACACGATGATGGTGCTGGGGGATTGTGTCTGTCGGTGCCCCGGACAGACTCGAAAGAGATGTGTGTCGGTGGTGTTGGGCAACACCCGGTGGAGATTGGCACAACGGCTGCCGTGTCGACACATTCGTGTAGGTAGGTAGGTAGGTAGGTATAATAATATAGGTACACGCACATGCTCTCTCAGCCTCACCGCCGGTGAAACCAGTCCTAAACGGACGCTACAGAAACATTAACGTCGGTGTTGCTTAACTTTTATGTGTTTTTTTTTTTTTACATGTAAAGTATCATTTTTTATGTTTTTTGCGAATGGAAAACGACTTTGCCAATGTGTTTGTACCCGGTCGTTTTTGGCGCCACCGTCATTGTTTCCACAAGGTTCTACCAGGTTAAATCAGAGAGGACGCGTCTTGAGTGGAACGGAAAGGACTATTTGTTAAGGGCCAATTTTTTTATTAAGCTTCCGTTCAATTTGTTATAGGAAAACGCTAAAAAATCGACCTGTTAGTCATGACTTCTCGTTTGAGTCTTCATTTGTATAAAATTTGGTACTTTACATTCTCCTTAATGGAAACAACGATTTTCTGATGGAGGCCGCCATCTTTATCGTTTGTCCTAACGTTATCCATACACAACTAGTGTATAGAAATGACATTAAATGAGAAGATGGCCTTCACGTTTTTTAGTGTTAAACTTTGAGAGTGTTCAGTCCCTGGTTCTTGAATGATAAACGACGATACTGTTTTCAGCTGGCTTTTTGGCTCATTGTAATGACTTCAAACTCCCATTCAAAAACAATTGAACAACGGTTTTTGTTTTATTTCAAAACTTATATAAAGTGGACCATACACTATCGCTCAAGGAATGACTATCATATGGATTGACATTTTGATTGATGACTGATGATTGCCATAGCCCATACACACACAATCAACGGTCAGTCTAGAATGACATTCCTTATTTATGCTATAACAGTTTTACGTTGATTTATTATGCTGTTCAATTATACTAATAACAATTTTCATTACAATAACGTCCACTAGTTTTGACTGATGAATATCAGTTAATAGTTCCTTTTTTTATCGCTTTTATCTTTGAAAATGTTTATTTGCATAAAACATCGTCAACTGTTCACTGAAAAATATCCAAAACCCGTTTTTGAGCAGTTATTTTTTTGAAAATTTGACTTGTTTCACAACATTGCAATACCAGTTTAGATTTAGCGAGAACAAAGTATTTTTAATGTTGTGGTAAAATCTTGTGTTGTAAACTATGTAAAAAATAAAATGTAGCTATAAAATATACATATACTTACATAAAACGTTTTTAATGTTTTTTTTTAATCTGTTTTTCAGTACCATCTTAGTTGCAAAATAAAAATTGCAAAAAACCGAATCTCATAGCTTTTTTTTTATCAGCGTATAAAAATAAAGCCGTGTCTGGCTCTAAATCGGTTAAGTCGTTGTGATGAAACTAAAACATTAACAGTAAATTATGTTAATTTTAAAAATTCAAGCTCATTAGAGCAAAACTGGCTGTCGAAAATCGCGCTATTTTCACCTAAACGAATATTACCATTATCACACCAATAGGTACATTCCATTTGGTCTTTATTGAACGTTATTATTTTTGTTATAGCCGTTTGAACTGTGAGAATGCATCGTCAAAACTAGCACTTGACTACGTTTAGTACTAAATGATATGTTTACTTGAGGAAATACCATCGAGGAGATTGAACCCGACACTATCGACACTGCAAATGCACTTCAACGATTTATATATTATGTAAATTAAACGAAAAATATGGTGCCTATAAAAAAAAGAAATGTAAAACTCCTCGATGGACGATAACCTTGTTAGCGGACGTCAAATGTATCTCGGAGTGCTTTTAAACGAAATAATATTTTTATATGAATAATTCATCGGACGTTTATGTCCGTCGTCGAGATTAAGAGAATCTTCTTATGGTCCTAAACAAATATTTGGCTTTAATTATTATTATTTATCGTCATTCGTCAATTTTACCATTACAATGTGCAAACTCAATATAATATTATAAATCACAATCGGCCCCTGCCCTTCCTCCTAGGTCGGCGATGACGGGTTTGGCTTGGGATAAAAAAATAACACGGCGCTGACGTTTTGAAAATAATAATAATAATTTTTACACGCAACGCGCTCGGCCGAACCCGTAGGCGGTATAATTATCGATACCAATATGGTATTTCGCTATAAACAACTTGGAATGATCACCGTCATATTATTACTATTATATTATACCACGATGATGGCCCGAGGACAAGGCTTCTTCTTTTATTATTTGCACGATTCGACATATCGCTGTCAGTCTAACGTCACATTAATTTTCGTAATACCACTTGGTTCGATTACACGAATTGGATGGACGGTAGCAAAATCAACAGAAAAACAATCAGTTTGGTCTGTTCTTGTTCAAAACAATAATAAATAAAAGTGTATAACCAGCAGCAGCTCTTGTCTAGCTCAAATCGACTGATAAGAAAAATGATAGTGATAAGAACGGAGATTGATAAGGAACAGATATGATAGGAACTGTGTGAGTCAGGTTACACGAGTTACATTTGCTTTAAAAATGAGATTGAAAAATGATCAGGATCTATACATTCAATGTTATAAAAACATTAGCAGAAGAATGAAGAAGGTAGTAAGGTATGCAATACCTAGGTAATATAATTATCTGACGACCTTTTTGAAATACTATATTTTCCAACAGAAATAATGACTATATAAAATACTAATAGTATATTTTTTCATAAGTGTAATACTAATTATGTATTATTAATTTCATTATTAACTTATTATTTTCATACGCACCTATTACGCAATAATTAAAACGAGAGTTGGTAATTACCTAGAAGTTTACATTATACGATTTTACAGTTGTAGGCATTTAATTTTTTGTTTTAATAAAAGTAATCGAATTGATGGAATTAATATTTTGTAATGTAACAAAAACATATAAATAATTAGGTATCTTATGATATTTAAATTACTTAACAAAACTGATGCAATTTTTATTTTATATTTTATTTCCCAGAGCGCCATCATCTTATGAAACTTAAACGGTAACGTGTATACTTAACTAAATTTTTAAATTAATAATAATAATTCGCCGAACATGTTGACTGGTCGATAACCAGTTTTAAATAATTACTTTTAAAGTTTAAAATTTAGGACGTTGGAAGGGTGGAGTCCGCTACATCTCTCCTCTTAAATTTTTGAAACTAGTAACTATAAGTAATTATCCAAAACTGGTTACCGACAAAACCGTTTAAGTTTCGATGGAGCTATTGTGAAATAAGTGACATAAACTAGAGTGTCTCCCAAAAAGGAAAAACTATTAAAAATGGTACCCTTAACGAATTGTCCTGCGAGCTCACCCTCAATATATGTTTTATGCAAACTGGATGTAGGGAGAATGCAATTTTTACCCCAAACAAAAATCGTTTTCAACCCTGACGTTTACTTGTTTTCCAGGGTCGTCGAGTGTGTGTGTGTGTGGGTGTACATATCCAAGTGCTGGAGCCAGTTCAAATACCGTTCAGTTGTTATGTTGTGTAGCGTAACGTTTCTGCGGTTGTAGATGAAACTCGACGGTAAACCACCACCGGTACGGCCTTCTTAACTCTGTACACGACCGATCGCCAAACTCAAGTCGAAAAAAGCGGCACCAGCACAACCCTTGGAAAAATGTCTTCGGCCAATCGCATGGTGCTCATGCACCTGCCCAAAAACAACCCCATCGACATCACTTTCAAGGATATAGTCTTCTCCGTGGACGTCGGCACATTCCACAAAGGTAAACAACGACTGCAATGATAATAATAATGGTGTTTTTTTTTATTGTTTTTCTACCAGAGTCGGTGGTAACAACACAGTATAGGCCGTGTATAGGATAGTTACACAATCGCACCCGTATGCCGCCGCCGCGGCATAACCTTGTACAGCATTGACCTACTGTTTGTGTAGTATAATATAATTTAATATATTATTTTTTTTATAGTGTATGACCTGTTAATGCTCACGACACGACCAACAAAAAAATGAATGTTTCGTTTTTAAGCCCGACCAAGTAGTTACCGGCTAGCGTCCACCCTTTCCACTAATTAGTTTTGTATTTATTAAACCCATCGTTAAAACAAAATTCTGTAACACACCATTACGAAACTCCTTTTTTTTTACACGTTTAGTATTTTTTTTTTTTTATTGACGATGGCTTGCTTGTCATCGGTTTGCTGTCACAACACTGTCGAATCTAGAATACATTACAATAAATTGATCTGCTGATCCTCTATTGTATGCAAATCGTTTTTGTTTTCGACGGTTTAGTCATAATCGACATAATTTTTTACAGATCACAAGCCAAGGGTCATCAGCTATTCAACGATTTTGTTTTCAATATTGTCAAAATTAATAATTATATTTGAATAATTCTCGTGCCTTGTCATTAAGTCAATATATTGTTATGACGTCGTCGATAGTGACCGGACAAAAAGGTTTATACTTGACAGTCGTTTTAAGTACCTACAAACAACAATATAGTTTTGTAATTTCATTACCGGAAACCATTTGGTATGACGTTTTTCAAGTGAGCAATGGTTAATCATCGAGTATAAACAACCATATTATTATTCATCACTTGGCAATATATTAAATTGTAAATTTTTATTCTTAAATTTAATTAACTCCGAACAAAACAATACAAAAAAAACAAATCATATACCAATTTGGAAGGCCTAATAGTATTGAAACTAAAGTGCTATTCCATATATTATTTATAATTTATCCAATTTTAGTCGGCCTTAGGCTCGGTAGTTGGACGAAGAGGGTGGAGAAGGGAAGTTGGGAAGACCCATTCTCTCTAATGTCCGAGTGGTCCAAACAAAAAACGATAATTAAACAATTAAAGTGCTTTTATAATTTAAGATGATGATTCAGTCACTTCTAAAAATAGGTCCTAGTATATTATAATAACTACCATAATCATTATTTAAATCTACCCATGATCGCGAGCCATCACTGCTGTAAAAGTTTCTTAATGTTGAAATACCATGTACAAAACAACGACTAACTTTTTATACTAAATGTATTATTTTTTTATTCATGCACAAACGTTTTTTTTTTTTTTTATCTCTGCCCTCGAAATATAGCGAAACGTTGCCTCGGGTTTGAAACCACAGACAATTGAAACGGAAAACTCGAGTATTACTAAACATTTTGTATTATTATTATTATTATATTATTCTGCCATAATCATATTTTAAATATCAACGAAAGAGAAAGTCGTATAGACACACATATTGTATTTTTATAAATGTCTATAGTGTGTTCGTGTTGAATACGTCAATGGCTGTAATAGTGTGGTCTTTCTTACAAAAAATTCAAGGTCGGCAAGATCAGGCCAGTGTATTTTGTGAATTATATATGATTTCCTAAGCTCTATATTATAAGATATATCTTTCAGCTATGTGTATCGTTTTTAACGCAAAATTCATACGGAAATACTATAGTTGCCTCATAAAAATGTAATAACGCTCTATTAATAACACTGTAAATTACATATTTTAACCTTCACACTTTGATTTTTTATTAAGTCGACGTCGTTTTATCATTTTTTTTTTCCGACGAGCACACAATTAAATTATAGTCATCTATATTAGTATACACAACAGCCTAATAACAATTATTATATCTATTGTTATTATAATTGTGTATTATTTTCAACAAAAAAAATCTTTTTTTTTTCAAAAGAATAACGCGGTCGTCGACATCTTACGTATAATATTAATGTCTATTGCTCGGTTTTTTTTTAACAAATTCGTTTTTTGTCTGATGTTAATTCTAGGTTATGCTAAAATATTTATGGAAAACAAATATATGATCTATTTATTATTGGACTGTTATTATAATGATTAGGATTTAGGGATCGGATGTTTATGAACTAGAAAATTCATATGAATGCGCATTAAAAATGATTTACTCTAAAATTTGTGTTTATGCGATTAAAAAAAATTACTCTACTTTTGACCTCTTTGGAATAATTGTAATAAGATTTTTTATATATAAAATTATAAAAAAGGTATAACGTAATCACATTATTGGCATAGTATATTATAGGTAAAAAAAAATTACTACTATCTCATGGTAATATACTAAATTGTGGTAAACAATTGTGTAAATTGGGTTAATTGAATTAAAACATGAAGTAAAATGCGAGCCTTAATGATTATGTCATTTGTGTATACTAACATTGTGTTACCACAAAAAAAAATATCATAATTGATGTCTAATACAGATATTTCAAACATCATAGAATATATCTTATAAGATATAATAACGATAGGACTTAATCACGGGCTTAGACATTATTATTCCTGTTATATATTATATTGTAATTTACATAATAGTTAAAGAACCAGCTATTTAATCGAGATTATAAACTACTTTTTTTTAAATTACAACATCTTGTTTATTAATATATATATATTTTTTTTAAGTAAATAAACATGTACGAAATTAAACAACGTTGTGTGCTCAAAGATGTGTTTTTGAATATTTTTTAGGTATTCTTTTTTGTTTTTATAATATGCATGAGTATGAAATAATTTACCTCGCCATTTTCTCATTCGAAAAATTGTTGCAAACCAACTTTTATATCAGCTGTACAAAAATATAATATATGTTACACACTATTGTACAGAGATTTCCTGAATATTTAACACATCGGAGTAAACCAGTTTGGGACAATCAAAGGTCACTCAATCACTCACTCAGTTGGAATTATATTTAAAAAAATTCTACGCTACCCGTTTCTTTTTAACACAGCCGATCATTTTCCTACCATAATAAATATAATATTATTATACTTGGCTGCGTTCGTTATATAACCGTTCGGTCGGTGCGGGACAAAAGTGTACATAAAATAATGAAAGGACGACTTCAAGAGGGAAAACGTAGAAACCTAGTTACGGAGTAACTGTGAAGAAACAACTAGGAAAAGTAGCACATGATTATAGTAATCTGTAGAATAATATAAGCTGTGTAATAGGACTTAAATTTTACAGCCTAAAAATTTATCAACAGCGATCCGTGTGTGGATATAATACGTTTGTTACGTTATTATATAATTCCTATGTTTTATTGTATCAACAAAAAACTCACACGAACAATTGCGTTTGAGGTTTTTTTAACTGTTTAAGTTTTTTTCTATAGCTTATACCGCCTGAGTGCGCAATTACAGCACAAATATTATGCGCTGTCGCATGTTAAACAATTATTAGGTATACCGGGTTAGGCATAATTATTTATTTGGCAAAGTAAAAATAAAATTGTCTAATAAAAAATAAATTACCAGTTTAATTTCTTATAATAGGGTTCAAGTTTTTATTTTTAATGTAAACACTATTAACAATCCAATTAATTTTAACGACCCTTTTTGATCGTGTTCGAATTTATATAAATTTTATGCGTTGTATGCGATTTCACGAAAATTATACAGGCCGGTAAATAGGTCCGAGATTGTTAGTATTACAGGGTCACCCGGTTGTCCAAAAAGTATACAATAATTACACCGTTATATTATAGTGGTATATTATAAATATATAGATAATATTTGTCTGTTAATAAATGACCCATTTTAGTGTCTATTAAAGTGTACCATCAAAACTAGTGTAATACTGGAGGAGAGGAGAGGAAAAAGTGGGCTACGACTGGGGAGGAGAGAGGGACAGTTGAAAAGAATATGTGAAACATCACAATAATTCATCTCCGTCCGGTGCAAAGGACAAAGAGGTGAAGAATTGAGTCAGAGACCAGAACAATGGGCGAGTTGCAATGTTGAAGGTGATATATTTCTATGTCAGGAAGCGCAACTGGATGGGAAGGAGGACCATTTGGTGGTTTGCCATGCGTGATGTAAAAGTGAACGATGCTTAGAGAGAAGGTCGCGGGCATTGTACATCTTAAAATTTGAGAATTGCAAAGAAAATGTTGTAGCAAAAGCAAGACGATCGGCAATTTCGCGTTTACCTTCAATTCCAACGCGACTTGGAACCCAGAGGAACTTCACAACTTTTACTATTTAGAGTCTAAACAGATCAACTGTAGATTTCAGTTGCAAATAACCCTCCAAACACGTGTTACTTTTGTGCCTGACGATTAATTAACATATTATTTACACTTTACTGTCAACAACAAACGCTCACGTTATTTTTTTTATTTAAAAATCAACGACTTACCAAAGTGATCCATAATCGTGCGATTAATCATGTTATTTCACGTTGGTGTAATAAACAATGTTATATTTAAATAGCTGTCGGCTTTCTGAGGGTCAGTCGGATCGATCATTCATTGATCAATCGATAACGATGATTTCAGCAATCATTTGTGAATTCCTTTAAAATGTTTAACATAAATAAATTAAACCGAGAACCTAACCTAACCGAGAAAAAATTATCATATCTGCAGGTACAATAATTTTCCAATGCGTTGACAATGTTACTTTCAGACAATTAAAAACAAAATGTATACATTTTATAGGTTTCTTTTGTCTAATCTAATCTGACTTCAGTTTTTTTTCTAGCGCGTCGATTTTCTTATTAAAATGTCGAAAAACTTACAAAACAAAAATCAAAACTTTCTCATTTATTTTTTGTGTGTTAAAACATTTAAAAAATTCGACATATTTCGTGAGAGAAGTTTAGAAATAAACATTTAACCGTAAACTTGACTTCCTTTGGAAAAACACTTTTTAGGGTTCGGGTTTTCTGAATTCAGATTTACAAAGAAACCATTTTTACTATTTATAAGTCTTGAAAAATTAAATATTACCTATAACATGTCCAAGTAGAAAAGTAGTACAGTGTGTAATGTTGTTTTCCGTCAATACTGAACGAGAAAATTGATTAAATTGGAAAAATTCAAAATAACTTTTATTCAAAGTTTTTCAATTTTAGGTTTTCAAACAATTTTTGCAACAATTATTATACATATTTATATTTTATAAAAAAAAATTCTTCTTGGCAGAGCCAAATGTGTAACAATTCATTTTTAGCGGAATAAACAAAGCGAAAAAAATATGTACATAGTACAACATTACTATTTTTTTTTTTTTAATTATAATTATTGTTTGTTTTTTATTCCAGAAAAGAAAGATGTACTCAGAGGGATTTCCGGTCGATTCAACTGTGGCGAACTCACAGCCATCATGGGACCTTCGGGTGCTGGAAAATCAACACTGCTCAATATCCTCACTGGCTTCCAGTGAGTATTAGTGTTTTTCATTTTTTTTCACCAAATATTTATAATTAAGAAAACATACTTTCATAGTAATATCGTAACAAAATCGAAAGCTACAAAAAAAAAACACAAAATGAACGCCTACTTACAGTGTGTTTGAGAATTTTTGATTTTTCTAGTGTTTTACAATAACATATATAATATGTAAACACGTTTTTTTTTTTTTGGAAAGGTCAGGCCCGCTCAATCGTAACGTAATTATAGATAACCTTGATTTTAACATGGAAAATTATCTCTCCGTTATTGACCTAAAACAATATTACCACAAATTAATTATAACTACGTTTGCCTGAAAAGTGCATATTTTTGTGTATATTTAACAATATCATATTTCGTATGAATTAAAAATAGCTATTCAAAGTGGTACGAGTTATTTGTCCATTTTCATAAAAATAAAAGGCCAACGACAATTTAAATATGAAGAAATTGTTTTTTTTTCCAAATGTTCTGGGTGAATTCTGTTTTATTTGACTTTGTAAGTTTTGGTTAATTTATTGGATTTTTCAACTATTTTAACCTCTGTTGGTATTTGTTTGGTGCGTTTCTTTTGCTATTTGTTTTCATCAAACTAATTGACGGTTACTCCAAAGTCTGCTCGGGTTTTGAAAAATGATTTTGAAGTCACGTTGTACATTTTATCAGCGGGTGTTTCCGTTGTAGACCTCATCGCGTCTACGGTAAATACAATACATAATAATATTAGAATAATAATAATGATTGGTAAAAAATCCCGAGTCATGTCAATTATGCGGTGTGTCCACATTGTGAAAACGCATTAAAAAAATTATATTATGTCATCTGAATATATACAGCAGACTTGTTATTGATTAGTCGGAAGGAAAAAAACAACTTGTTATGTTACACAACTTGAAGTTCACTAAACATTTATAAATAAATATTTATGTGTACAGACTATGTTAATTATAAACAATAGATCTAATGGCTTTTTTTATTATTATTTTCGTTCAATACCTATTAACATTGACCTATATAATAATGTATTGGTCTTATCTACCGAAAAACATGCACTCGAATAAAAACAAAACAAAAGTCGTCCTAGATGTGTGTGTGTGTGTGTAAATTGAATAGAGTTGTAATAAAGGCTGTGTTATTATATTATAATATGTAGGTGGGATAAGTATAGTAGTAGCCCTATTCGACGGTACACGAACTAAATTTGTATATTATAACAAAAGCCCTTGACATATTAATGTAATAATATACCTATGATTATAGTTTTTATTAGTGCATGCGGTCCATCTTCAAATAATGCGCGTTCGATAATTGTTTTTAAAACTTTGATCTCTCCACGAGCGCAACCGCGTTTCAGGGTCTTTTTGAAAATAAACAAAGTACAATAACTCCAATACATTGTCAACGGTTGTTGCAATGAACATAATGTGGCACATTGAAATAATGCAATATTTTGTAATATGCATTAGGCATTTTTTGTTTTGTTTTGTCAAACCCAGACATATCCCCCTGCTAAACAATATTGTCTATCACACGGGTTATTTTCAAAGACTTGACCGTTTTACCAAATAAAACCAAGAGAACCCGAGAGTTGTAGGTAAGGAAGTACTTAAAACCAAAAATGAAACAAGTTACAAAGTTTTTAAAACCCCAGTTTTTGATGAAAAAACAATTGTTGTCAGTAAACACCTTTTTTGCTTGTTTTAAGGAAGTTTTCCACTCATTCTGCTCTCTTTTTTAATCACTAGACCGGTTTAACTTATTTTCAGTAATTTTTCTAAACATCGCTTTTAAAGGTGCAAACCCTCCCCCCCCCCAAAAAAAAAAGAAAACATTAGCTTTTCTCCTAAAAGGGGTAAACATTTGTTTGCGCCTTATCATTATGTAAGTCATCATATTTGTTTAACTTTACTGATTTTTTTTTTACTTATCAAGTAAAACTACCAATGGCTGAAGTACAACTGGATACAGGTTTTTTTTGTAAATATAATTTTATTTTAAAAATAAATTATCACATCCATAACTCACAAGTATACAACATGGACTAGTATTTCCGCATTAAACATTCGCTAAGCTGTTTACAATAATAATATAAAATTGATTGTTTAAACCCTTATTTTTATGGTATCTACTCGGTAATAATTCAAACGCATTACGTTGCTGACGTAGGTATTTTAACAATGCTGACTCATATTGCAGATTATTAAAAAAACTGGTTACAAACATCTGCAATCATCGGTCTGAAAAAAAAAATCCTAAAATAATTTACTCTTATTCAATATATACATTGTACGCGTTTTATTAAAAAAGAGTGGATGTTATTAATAATTAAATTCATAGAAAACACAAGTTAAAGTATCCATACTTCAATTTTTACTTTTATACAATAAATCATAAAATGTTCAGAACTTTTATCTTTTAACGGCCTTCTATTTTTTTTTTATACATTTAAGATTCTCCGACCTTTTAACTCGTGTAACGAAACTTAAGAACCTTGAGTCGATTATCTAATGGTGTGCATATTACCTAACAACGAGCATGTGTTTATTAAGAACAATGCATAATAATAATTATTACTGCTGTTTGCAATTCGTCCCAATTAGACAATTCTAGAATTTCGACTTTGCACCCGAGACGTACTTGGGTTACTTTGAAACACATTAATGCACAAGTGTTAGCGCATCGTTTTATTATTAGAGTTGTAGATATAAGTAATGAATAGATCTCTTTTTTTTTTTGGTAAATGATTCATTTATACAAATCGAATTTAACCCTTTGCGCTGTTGTTTAATGGTGTGTGTGTGTGTTTTTTATTTATGTAAAAATTGGAGTTGTTTGAATACATAATAATTTATATCTATACTCTTTGCTGATTGAAATTGCAACTAAATTACATAGTATTTTTTTTTATCACAGCTGTCTGTTGAAAAAAAAAATTAACTTCTCCCAAAGTATCCTCGACGACATTATCCTATATTATACATACGTAAGATACAAGGAAAACACCAGAGCCACTTTTTTTTTTAATTTAAGAAAAAAAATTGTTTAAAAACATGTAGGTATTAACGTCAAATCATATTTTATGACACCGAATGGCCATTTTGGCAAAGTTCCTACCGGGTTTGTTTTCCTGGTTTTTTAATCCTATTTTTTAACTATAGATTAAGTTTTCACAACAACATGATCTAAAGATTAGTGTGGAGTCCTATACTACAGGCTATAAATTGTAATATTAAAAATACCATTTAAAGGACATTGTTGTCGCTACAATCGATATTACTATTCGCTTTGAATGGTTTATCTCTATCAGTTATCAGTTGTAATACTTTCTGTGGACTTTTCACATTGAGGCATTTAAAAAAAATGTTTCCCCTTAACCCCTTTATAAGTTTTGACCAGAAAAAAAAGGCGCACCGACCATGTTTTTTACTGACAAAATAATTTTTCAAAAATTGCTTTTTATCAAAACATGTTTTTTTTTTAAATTATAGATCGCCTTACATTTATTTGTTATAATACAAATGGTAATAAATATTTTTTTTATTAAGTACATTTTTATGGATGGGTGTGGTTTATCACCTCCCAAGAACATGCCACCGGTTCTCGCTATGACCCTACCCCACTGTACTGGTTTTTATTATTTTTTTTTCAAAGAATATGTTATTTATTACAAGTGTTTTTTATCCTCCTATAGGAGTAAAGGAGTGAACGGGTCCGTGAGGACTTGCCGGATAGACGAGGATGTCGTGTCCAACAGCAGTTCCGGCAACAAAGACAACGAAGGCGCCATGTGCAGAAAAGAATCTTGTTACATCATGCAAGACGACCAACTGTGTCCGCTGTTCACCGTGTTGGAAATCATGATGATGGCCGCTGACCTCAAACTCGGTTACACTCTTTCCTACAAATCCAAACAACTGGTGGTGAGTAAATGTCAAGTATAATACAGGGTGTCCCAAAAAGAATGCTGGGGTTTCTAACGGTATTGGACCTACAGCGCTCTGGTAGGGCTTAAATGAAAGAGGAAGTTGTCAAGCTTCGAATGATTGCCACTAGATGTCTCTCCCGTTTGTGTCGCCAGCCTTCATTGTAATTCAGTAACGACTCTGCAACATCTAGTGTCAGAGACATCTAGTGGCAGTCATTCAAAACTTTACAACTCCATCTTTCACTTAAGCCCTAACAGAAGGCTGTAGGTCCAATACTTCACAAACTACAGCCTGTATAGTATAATAGGTATGTAAAAACAACTACTACGGTAGTAGTGGCAAATTTCCCATCGTTAAGTTATAACTAACGAACGGCAATTTAAGCAAGTTCCAATATATTTTTTTATCGTCACTAATTATAATATATATTCCACGGTAATTAGTGTTGTTTATGTCTTATCCATCGGCAAGGTTAGTCTTCTAATACATGCCTGATTGATTTGATCGAACAAGAACTTTGAGACCTGCGATTTCTTGACCTATTTTTACACACAGATTAATATTATTTAATAACAGTACACTACTGAAATATATATTTCAATGATAACCTCTCTAGGCATTTTACATTATACGTGTTGCAATACCGCTATTAATTCAAACGAACAAAATACAAATAAATATAGGAAAGTGGGTTTTTTTTTTAAATTTACATTACAAAGAGCTAATAATTGATAACAATCGAACAGCGCTAGTACAAAGTTTACCAATTACTTTAACTTAATAGGTACATCAAACAGCTAACCTGACCTATAACGAATCTTATTTATATTGTGGCCAAATGCTAATTACAATTACAATTAAAAATAATTGTTGAACAAATATTTTTGTCAAAATCTTTGGGCTTTTTTTACCATTTAACGAGTATTTTTTGATATTTATAAATGTGTATTTTTTTTTTTTTTTTACATAAATACATGCTTTGCAACAGCTATTAAAACAACAATGATATTATTAAATCTCTTAATCAAGAAAGGGGCTAAGTCACCATTTTTTTACTAAAATGTCGTTGTGGGAACAGTAAATAATGCCAAAGCAAAAAGAAAGAGTTTAACGTTTGCGTTTCTCAGTTATTTGTGATTCGTAAGATGTTGGATAATTTCTTAATGACTAAGATGAAAAACAGGAAATATCGTCGCTAGTGTTTTTTTTTCTGCTAGTCTAAAAAAAGATTTAATACGTTTGTATTTTTTTGACGACGACGGTGTTTTGATAAATTATTTTAATAACGAATAATTTAAAAAAATATATTTACATACCTACTTGTATTCATACTTGCGTTCCAAGTAAACATACCGTTTAACAAAGATGATAAGTTCATCTGGGCGTTTCATTAGAATAATTATCTTAGCATATTAATGCGAAATAAATCGGTTTGACGGGCAATTTAAAAACCTCTGAAAAACATCTGAAATATTTTCAAAACGTTGTTGTTATTGATCGTCTAAAATGCGGTCGATAAAAATATAATAATAATTGTAAATGTTTATATATTTTACCGTGTTGACCACTAAAGTGACACATGAACATTATAATAATAATTATGTTATAATTTATTCAATCGTATACAGGGTGTGATTCATCAAGACGCTCATTTCCTGTTAAAATAATTGTAATTTTGTAGTTTTTCTTTTTTGGAACACTTTTGCCCATGTCGTTTTACAACATTGGAATTTTTTCTTTGTTTATCTTTTCTACTAGAGCTACTGGAGCAACTTTTAACAATTAAATCAGTTAAAACTTTTTGATGTATAGAAAAAATATTTTCAAAAAAGAAAGTTGCAATTGTTCTAAGGCTTTGAGTGTGTTGCCCTAAACGAATCACCATGTACATGTTATTATTATTATTTACTATAACTTAACCTGACCTCGAGTTAATTTTTCAATCCAAAACGAATGTGTACGGTTTATTTATGTTTTTTAATCATTATTATCTCTTTGTTCTATCTAAATATATATTTCAATCCGTGACGACTCGAATGATTGTTAAAAAAAATAAATCACCGTCGTCCATGATCGATGGTCGTCGCTTTGACGTCACGTTTATCCAATATTACCACTGTGGTGATTATAATAATATTTTTTTAATATTTACGCACTTCGACGACTTTAATGGTCAATTCGTATATATACATATATGTACATATTTCGTTAATAAACAACGGAAAATCATCACATTTTTTTTTCGTTCGACAACAACATCGACAAAATGGCGGCGGCGAGAACATAATAATAATAATAATATACAATTTTGTAATCACGTTTTTTAACAACTCACATTGTGCGTTTTTTATTAGATCGAGGACATACTAGACAGCATCGGGCTATCGGGCAGCCTTCACACCAGGTGCGGTAGACTGTCCGGCGGACAGAAGAAACGCTTGTCCATCGCCCTTGAACTTATCGACAATCCGCCCATCATGTTTCTCGACGAACCCACCACGTGAGTACTTGCACAATGCCTAACCGACAATATTTTTAAAAAATAATAAAAAAAACCTGCCAAATTTTCCCCACGACAAACCAAAATTTAACCGAGTCTGCAGCCACGAAAGAACATTGTCACGTCTCGTTGAAGTACCGAATAAATTGTTTAAACAATTTAACATCCCCGTCACCACCCCCATTCCCATCCTTTATCTCTTACACTTTTATCAGACAACAGCGTGACAGCTCTTTTGTAACATTTTTATCAGCTGTTTTCGGTTATGTGCCAGAGCAAATACATGAAAATGTCAAAAAAGAAGAAACTGTTTAACACATTTGGTTACTTAGTAAACTCAGTTAAGAGTATCCACACTTCACACATCAATACATGGATATATCCTGATATCTGCATGAAGAATCATATCAAATTCATTTGACCTCCTTATATATATCGTTATATATCATTATGTCCCCTTATATATCTTAATATATCCTAATATATCCTTGTATATCCTGCAACTTGATGTATTTGCATGTAGTGTGGATACTTATAACTTTATTCTCAGAATGACTCTTCATACTCCTCCATAATCCATATCTATTATCTCTAATCTTATACATACAAGGTGATCAATTTATCGTGATCCACTCAATATCTCACTGGGTTTAATAAGAAATTACATTTTTTCTTTACATAGTGTTTTTATGCAATGGGATCTTAATTTTTCAAAAAAAAATTTTGTTTTACCCCTCTTAACTTAGTTTTTTTTTAAAGCAATTTTCGAAACTTAAATGGTAACGCATGTATTGCCTTACCTTTTCAAATTGGGAATAATGAGCTAAATAATTTGACTGGTCGATAACCAGTTTTGGATTACTATTTTTGAAGTTATTGAAGTATCAAGTTGGTGGAGTGTAGTATTATTTTTATCTGCGCGCACTTTCCACCCGCACTTCCTAAATTTTAAACTCTTATAACTTTAAAAATGGTTATCCAAAACTGGTTGTGGACTAGTAAACATTTTTAGTAGTGTTTGTGGAAAATTAAGATTACATTATATAAAATCACTATGAAGGAAAACAATTTAATTATTAATTGAACCCAATGAGTTTTTGAATGGTCCATGATAAAAGAATCACCATGTATATATCTTGCAACTTGATGTATCTGCATGAAGTGTGGATACTATTAACTTTATTTTTAGAATGATCCTCCATAATCCTTATCTGTTATTTCTCATCTTATATAGATTATATCCTTAAAATCCTTATATATCCTACAACTTGAAGTATCTGCATGAAGTGTGGATACTCTTAATTTTGTTTTCAGAATGACCCTCAGCCATAAGACATATTCATGTCAAAAAATGACCAATTTGTAAGATCTTTTTGGTTTTTTAATCAATTAAATTATTTTTTTCCGGTCACATTTTTAGAGGGGGTAACTGTTAAAACACAAACTGTCTTATATTTATTAGTATTTTAAAATTGAGAATAATTTGCTGAAAATTTCGATAACCGGTTTTGAGTTATTACAGTTAGGACGAGAGAGAAAATAAAATTGCACTCCACTCTTCCTCTCGTTCGAAATTTTAATCAGAAAAAATGTTGAAAGTAATTATTCCAAACTGGTTTACGACCTGTCAATGTGGTCAGCGAAATTAATCTAAAATTTTTAAACATATACATTAGTATATTACCACAAGAAAGAAGGATCTATTTTGATATTTAATAATTGTTTTTTTCAACTTGGATAACGCATATAGTATCTATTTTTGTACAAAAACATATGTTTCTACTTCGAACCGAATTTACCTAAAAAATATTCTGATTTAAATTTTGAAAAAACATTTAAATTCTTCATACTGTTTTCAAGTTATCTATGGTGGCGCAATTTTAAAATTATTATTAGTTAATTTATTATTTCAATGTAAAAGAAACGACAGTTTTTAACCTTTTTAAACTGAAATATTTTTAACAAAAATAATTTTTTTTTAATTATGCCACGATCTATGCCTTGATTAATTTATGAAGAATTCAAATATTTTTTCAAAACTTAAATCAGAGTATTCATAGAAACGGTATAATGTTTTGGGTTTTTTACAATTCTGCTGGATTCCCGAAGGTTAAACCAAACCGGATTTCATGCTAATATACAAAGGATATTATGCATTATCCAAATATAATGTACATATAATTACATGTTAAAATATGATCTTTTTAACCAACACGTGTGTACCGATACAACGTAAAGACACCAAATACATAATTATTTCCACGAAAATTGAATCAATAAACCTGCCACGTTTTACTAATTATATTTAAAAATAAATAAATTATCTCAAAACTACGTTGCCGACAATTAAAATGGCAAATCATTGTCTAAAATTTTTAATTGGCGTTAATTAAAACTAATTATTAATTTTATTATTATTTTAAAACACAACTAATTAAAAATATCTCATATAAAACATAGTGATAAGAATGATGATTGAAATGGGCTCGTTAATAAGAGATATGATAAAGATAAGAACGATGTTGTAACTTCATAGAGGCGAAATATACTTTATTTGTTCTTTAATTTTAAAGTTGGTGTTTTTTAAAATACAAAGTATACACTTTTTGTGAATCGGATTATTACTATAACGGGGTGCCGCTATCCACCTTTTATGTCACGACCGGTGATGTCAGCTGATGAGGGATTATAGTGATAAGCACAGATTTACATTTATATATGTATATATAACTAGATTGCTGAGTGTACATGCTACCCACAGATATATATATATATATATAATAAACAAGATTGCTTACATTATTTTAGACACACATAAATCCCACAAAATGGCTGACGTCGACTTCAACTGTTATCACTAGTTCGCAATCTATTTTATTATATATGTGTATATCTGTGGTCACGACCGATGACGTCAGCTGATAAGAGATTATAGTGATAACTGATAAGAGATTAGTAGTGGAGGAGGGCACAGAATATTGATGATCCAAAATGTCTTTCGGAAAGATTGATATGACTTTTGTGTTAAATTTAGTTGGTTTTTTTTTGTTTTTCCAGAGGATTGGACAGCACGAGTTCGCACCAATGTGTGTCGATACTTAAGGGATTGGCCAGAGGCGGCAGGACCGTGGTGTGCACGATACATCAGCCCAGCGCCAGCACATTCGAAATGTTCGACCACGTGTACATCATGGCCGAAGGGTACTGCGTCTACCAAGGTTCTAGTCTGAACACCGTACCTTACTTGCAAACGATAGGCCTGAATTGCCCGCAATACCACAACCCGGCCGATTTCAGTAAGTACACTAGAATTTGATTTTAACCGCGTGCATCCCAAATGCAAAACGCCAAAAAAAGAGCCACGGCTGCGTTGTTCTCTCTCATCTCATCACAACACAGTACACTTTTACTCCTCCTAAACCCCAATGACTGCGCAATATACCACTTGAGCTGTGCCGCAGATTGAAAAAAAAAAAAAAAACAATGTTCTCAATCAACCGTAAGTTATACACACATATATGCATGCAGTGAAACTTCATAACAAGCGACCGAGGCGAATTTGTTGTTTTTTTTTTTTTGGAATTGTACACGGTAGCTTAAGTGGTCGTCATATATTTTTTTGAAATATATGACTTATGGCAATATTCTTGGATTTATTTTTTGATCGTCACGATTTCTTCACCATCGATGATAAGAGTTGATGATAAGCTGATAAGAGATTAGTGATAAGAGATAACACGTGGACAACATAAATAGACAATATGTCATTCATTTATATCATTCATGATCTAATGATTTCGGAAAATTTTTATCATATAATCACAGACTATATTAAATCAGTGAGGGCACTTTATGATGTAAATAATGATTTTCTGATGGAGACCGCCATCTTCTCGTTTTTTCTAAAATTAAATCTATACACAATTAATGTATAGCAATAACGGCTGATTGATAATAAATGAAAAAATGGCCGCCACGTTTTTTTTTAGTGATAAGTACATTCACGGTGTTAAATTTTGAGAGTGCCCACCACCTGGATATAATATTGTTGATTTTTTTTCCCGCTAAAAATCAAATAATATTTTCATAGATATTTTTTTTTATCCGTTTTAGAAAATATAATAAAAAGTTCTCACTTGTATGATAATTTTTTTTTTTTATAACTATATAATATCACATTGTATCAAATTTACAATACGGTAATTGTATATATATATATATATATATATATATAAAGGTAATTTTACTATCTTTTTTATGTTGGGAATAAAAGAACTTGCCTGTACTTTTAGATTTCCTGGTGGCCTTACTGCATGGCCTCTTATTGTATGCCGTCTTGTTTGTACGTCTCGCTCTTATGTTAACACACACCTACCCTTGTAAATACCTGTAATTTACATCGTCACTGTATAATATTATTTCAATATTTGTTTATACCGCACAAGTACCAGTCACTTGAAATAACCACACGGCCATTGCAATGACTACACGGTGCTTTGTGTGGAATAATAGTTATTTGTATTGAATTCGCCAATAGTGATTGTATAATATAGTTTATTGAACTTGACAATTATTAATTTAAATATTTACAATAACTAGCATGTATTATTTTAAATCTTTGTCCAACTTTCTGCGTCCTCGTTTGTAGTAAAAATTGTATGTTTCGAGTTGTTGTAAAACACACTTGCAGTCACCGCAGTAATCTTATTATACTCAGACTGTCTATAAATTAAAATCGTTACCTTCCAAGATCTAGTGCAATAACCCGACTCGCTAACCTTGGGGAAAATTGCAATTTTTTTTTTTTTGTTATAAACACTGTACATATTATGTATCTTCTACTAACCAAACACATAACACCACCCTGCACCAAGTTTATGTCGGTTACAGTTAAAAGTGTATGTATATATTTTTGTTTCTATTGTCATTGTCCGAGACTTGTGTTAAACTTTAATGAAGGTCATTCGTACCTAACGACTTGTATTTATCTATTATTATTTTTTTTTTTTTTTAAATATTAGTATTGGAAGTAGTAACCGGAGAATACGGACACTTCACGTCACAACTGAAAATCGCCTCTGCCGACAACTCTTGGCGAACTCCACGCCAAATAACTTGTTCGGGTAAGTATGTCGTTTGTGTACACACGGTTAGGTAAACCGCGAACACTTGTTGATCGAGCCATTTTTTTGCAGATATGGCTTTGGAAAGGAAATCCAAGACAAAGTTGACCACCACCTTGGTGCTGGTCAACCAACCGACGGAATTAAACAAACTGTTGGTGCTCATACACAGGTCGTTAATGCAAGTCTACCGAGATTGGGTTTGTAGTTGAAATTCCTTAAATATATTTTTCACCTTCGGGTCGCGACCCAACCTCTAACCTAATCCCACTATCTACTTTGGCCAGATAATATACCGTATCGCTGCTTTTTGCTGCCATTCTCGGTTGTATTAAAAAAAAAAAAAGGAAATTCCATACAGATAAGTTTTAAACCGAGGCGATCGACAGCGTCCAATTTCATCAAAAACAAAGCAATATAAAATTTCCTTGTCTCTGACACCACTTTAATGTCTTACACATACGAGTGGCTGTTATAATTATATAAAAATGGTCGTAGGCTCCAAGTGTAACCTGTTGAACTGCTTATATTATGTATATATTATACATTAAATTTGTCTTGATCGTTAATAACCATACAATAAATAAAAGATACATTTTTATTGACTACTTCATCTATATAGCTAGAATAATTTATTCGTATATTACCAATTTTTTTTATCTTAATCTTGTCTAAAATTTGTATTGACGTTCATATTTTATGTAAATTGCCTCATTTATTTTATAAAATACTCTTTTTTGTTTTGCCAGTTTTATTACGTCGCTGAAAAAAATATCTAAAAAATATAATATTTAAAAAATTAACAAAACTCGTTAAAATTTAATTACTTTAATTTGTTCATATCTATAGCGAATAGCACCATATTTTTCTTATGATTTATTTAAATTTCACATTTTCCTGCTTTTCAACAACTTAAATAAACACTTATTTAATTACAATTTTTTTTTTAACGACAATTACATAGTATTTAATATTAAGCGTCATTAAAATTAACCGGTAATAATGGAGAAATACACCTTGAAGAAAAGGGACGCTATGAACGTCGTTTAGCCTTATAAAGTACCTTTGGAGATATTGGTCGGTGTTTAAAAAGTCATCGTGGGTAATAGGAAAAGAACAGATATACTTGTGGAACTTAGATTTGGGTACTTTACACAGAGGGAAATTATATATATATACAATACAACTAGAGCTTTATATAATATTTCTATAAAATAAACGGTTCAGGTACATACAGTCCAATATGAGGTGTTCAGATGCTAAACCGAATAACTTCAAATTGCGAATAATAGCATGGTTGGATTAAAAAGGTGTATAATTTTCAGTGGCCAAGATAAATAACTCCATAGTTGATTTTTTCACCACTAGAGTGCGCTAAGAAAATTGGCAATTTACATACATTGTTTTGAAATAACTCGAGTACTATTTTTTTTTTCTGTATTTTTTTCTCAGACCGTTTCACACATAAAACTGTGTATGCATTTCCTGGTGGGCATACTGTTGGGATTACTGTTCGAAAATGCCGGCATCGACGGCGGCAAGACCATCAATAACGTTGGATTCTGTATCGTGTCGCTGGTCTACCTGAGTTACACTTCCATCATGCCGGCCATTTTAAAATGTAAGCGAAATTTTCGAATTTCCCTTGGACGAGAATTTGTAATAATATTATAATGTACCGTTTTTTGCACAGTCCCCGCAGAGCTTCACATACTCAAAAAAGAGCTGTTCAACAACTGGTACAGTCTACCCACTTATTTCATAGCGTTTCTCGTGACAAACATGCCCATACAGGTGAGTCCTATCATTGTTGAAACAGAACTTGAAAAGTTATTTAATCGTTATCAAAGCCAATTGACATTGACTTTAAATGTAGATTTTTATATAAACCATTTGTCTCATACATAAGATTAAATGTACATAGATAATGTTTACAAATAACCTTTATTTTTTTTTTTATTTTTAAACGTTATAAAAATTAGTTTTTTAATAAACATTTTATTTTACCTAAACGTCACATAAAACTCTGTAGCAGTGTTGGGCAAAATGTAATCTGATTAATGATTAATAACTGTAATCAGTAATCATAATGTAAGATTAATGTAATCATAATCAAAAAAGTAACCGTGATTACAGAACTCGTTCAACTGTAATCATTAAATTATTTATATTTTTTTAACCGCCTTAGGCTCAGTGGCTCAACTTGGGGGAGGGGCTGAGGAGCTTAGCCCCTTGACTAAAATTTAGCCCCCCCTCCAAAAAAATATCCCTTGTTGGGTTAAATATCAGTTCATTTTTTTTTTTGTCAATTTAAAATTAAAAAGTAATTACTAATGAACTCGACGTGTTTTTTCAAGTAACACTATTGATTATAAAATTTTAAAAATTATTAGCAATGATTTTCGGTTTTTTTGTATTTCAAAAAATAATATACTTGTTGGCTAAAGACAAATATTATAATAAAAATATATATGCCATTTTTATGTGTTTACTGCACTCTATCGATGAAATAGAGATGCATAAATGCAGGGAAGGGTTAATGATTACAGTTGTGAACATGACTACTGATCACTTTTACAAAAAGATTAATGATTAATGATAACAATTGTAATTATGACTACTGATTACTTTTACAAAATGATTAATGATTTGTAGAACATTGCTTTGTAGTAATTAACTATTAACTTATTACTTTAACTGTTAAATTTAAAATGTAAATATAATTTTTTTCACAGTACCTACATATAGGATGATTTAATTTTTGTATTAAGAGGACTTACTCGTTTATGACGAAAATTTACGTTTTGGCCATCTATTAGACCAAAAATGCTATAACTTGTAATATGCTTTGTGATATATCTAGATGGTGTTCTGCTTCATCTATACGTCGGTGTCTTACTATTTATCGGCACAGCTGATGACGTGGACTCGGTTTTTGATGTTCCTGTTCGTCTGCCAACTGATGACACTTATATCCGAAGGAATCGGTCTTATACTGGGTACCGCCATGAGTCCAGTGGTGAGTTTCAACCTCTTTAGTTTACTATTGAAAAGTATTTACATTTTTACTAAGCAACTTGTTTAGTATAGTCACTCTTAGTCATAATTCTTATCAACATTTTACCTGTTTTTTTGTCTTCAATAATAGATAAAACAAAAGACCATTTTTTTTTTTAAGGTATGGTATGTGTGGTAATCGTAGTATGTGTGTTATCAATTGTTACCCCATCTACCATGGTTACCACACCATAGATAGAACTCATACCACGTACCATTTCCATGGTTACCATACATTTCATTGATAACCCACATTACATGCTTCCCCTACATTCCTCGCATACCACGGTTACCACGCCATACCAAGGTTACTAAATATACCACGGCTACCATGAATTATAATTAACGAATAAATAAATAGTTTGTATTCGGTCGTTTATTTGTTAAAATACTTGAAATTATTAGAGCCAGCAACAATTTTATATAAACAATCGCTGTTAACACAAGTTAAACAAAGTCGGCAAGTATTAAACACGATTGTACACCACGCATATATTTTGCAGCTATAATTTTGTAATCGTTTTTTTTTAAATAAATATACCTGCCCAGAGTAGAAAAATTCGAAGTATAATTAATTAAATATCGTTGTGTTTATTTTACATAATATTTTATAGTAAATTCAACATTTTAATACTTATTACTTGAGCAAATCAAAAATATACATAGGGGTATAATTTGCGAGCACTTTGTTGCAATGGTATTAGAAGGGTGTTTTGGCCATGTTATCACCACCACGTGTTATCACGCCTGTTATCACCACCGCGTGTTATCATTACCGGTATTTCTTAACAGGCAGCTAGTAATATATAAAGCTACTAGATAATGTCGCTAATGTCGTTGCTCGGCTTTTCACAGAACGGAGTCTTCGTCGGATCCATCATCACTTGTCTGTGCATCCTGTTTGCCGGATTCCTGGTGCTGTTCAACCACATGCCGATAGTGCTGTACTACGTGTCGTACATCAGTTTCATGAGATACGCACTGGAAGGGCTGGTCGTGTCCATCTACGGATACGGTCGAGAGCCGTTGGCGTGCCTGGGCGACCAAGAGTACTGCCATTACCGGTTTCCGGAGACCACTTTCAAGGAAATAGGCATGTCCGACGGCAAATTCTGGTCGGACGTCTCGGCGTTGGCCGGCTATTTGATTGTGGTACTTATCATAAGCTACTTGACTCTAAGAAAGAGACTAAGAAGTTCTTAACACTCCACTGCTGTGACCTGTGATCGTTATCTTTACAATAATGTGCTTTTGTGTTTTGTGTTTTTTTTTTATCATTACATACAATATATATATATATATGTATAACTAATGTTATAAGTTAAACAATGACGTATATAAACAATTGGAATCGTATGTGTCTCTAGTACGATGGTAAATTTAAATCACATAGTCTGTGTGTACGATATTTTACCTTAACAATGCCAATTTAACTATAAAAAATACATATATGATATACGATTAATATATTATTGTAATATACACGGTTTTTTTTTTTTACTTAATTTTAATCAAATGTATTTCTTAGCAACGCGCTTACTTTATTATTATTGCCTAAAGATTTTTACGGAAACGTTATAAGTTCTCACTATTTATGTAGTATATAATATTATTTTATCATGTGTAAATGTACAGTATACAAAGCTAGTTTGTGAAACGTTACAGACCGACAAAGTTTTGTCCAGAACACATTATTTAAATGTAACTAATTTAATCTGTTAAAGTATTTGTATGACATTCATTTTTAATTACATATATTTATCGAATTTATGTAGTAAATATATTATTATTATTATTTGTATTGAAAAAGGATCGATATTTTCTGTTTTATCTAAGACTCGAGTACAAAAAAAAAAAAAAAGTTGTATACCTACTTATAAAACAATTTTTATTTTGTATAGTAGTTTCTTTGCCCTTTGTCGATTGAACATAATATTATTATAATTGATAGTATCGTCTCATACGACATAGTTGTAATTATTTTTACTTTGTCTTTATTTATTTTGATAAGTCGTGAATTAATTATACTGGAAGAATGTTAATAATAATACTTAATATTTATATACATTTTATTTGTTTTTTTTACTATGTATATACATATCAAATAAAAAATACCACACCAAAAGTCTTGTTAAAACCCTCAAAGAGATAAATACATATTTACCACAAGGGTACCAACGTTGCTTCGACGATTTCCCTCTTGTGCCTACAGGGTAGGAAACCTTACTTTCTGTATGTGTCTCGTTTGTTAAAATTTAATCGTTTCTAATATTACTGTAAATAAACAATTAGTTACTTTTACTTATAAACCTGTAATGGTAACTAACTTTATATTAGTATACGATTGAACCATAGAAAGTCTTGTCTTTCTTACTTCTAATAACACAGTAATTATTCTTATACATTTTATACTAAGACTACTTTAAATTGTCATATATATATACATAATGTATAAAAAACAAGATTTGTTTTGTACTTATATATTTATTTCTATTTTACAAAAAGTTGAATCAAATTAATTACTTTTTTTGGTTAAAATTTTAGAATACATAGATTATCAAAAAGACTTGCAAAAAGTAATATCCGAAGTCTTAGGTAAATATAATGATTTTTAAATACCCAAATTCAAAAATAATAATTATTCAAATGCCTAATAATTGGTCTGAATAAACTCGGTTTACTCAGATACTATAATTATATGTAGATAAAATATAAAACCGGATTTTATTTACTGTTTAATTATTTAATATTTCTATGGTTATACATTTTTTATTATTATCTTAAAAATAATATTCTAAATTGTATATACATGTATTGGACAAGTTTGGGCCAAAAGGTGTTATCCATAATTCCCCATAATTAAGTAAAATAATGATAAATGTGTTAAAAATAGAATGATTTATTATTATGTTTAAATTATTAAAAAAATATTATTAGTACTTTATTCGAATATAATTTGAACATTTTTCTTGTTTCTTGACAAATTTGATGAAACATTTTTAACTGTCATATAGTTCATACCGATGTGAAAAACATATTATGAGTAATAGTTCATACTAAACTTTTCTCGAAATCAATACACCACCACATAAACAATTCTACAAATTTGGAATTAAGCACACAATAATGTTTGAAATTAAAATTATTTTCAGTTTAAAATATGTAGAATTAATTTTTGTACCCTGAATTGTGTCTTAAAGCCAATCCAATACCAATGTGGTTGACCAGTCAGGATATTTTTTTTCCATAAATATATTCTATACACTATTTTATTTGGTCACTCCACACCTTAGATCTCCATTTAGGTTATGTTGCCTCTAACACTAAATCTTTATACAATAATTATTAAGATTAATTAGGATTTTCATATATATATTAAATATAAACATTGAACCTGTCATCCGCATAGACATTTAACAATAATAGAAGTAAGATAATAAGCCGATAAAATCAGAAGTAGAAATAAATAGTTGAAAAAATGAAATATAACAAAATAAATATTTTTTTGATCATTTTCACTATGGTCCACATGTTATAAAAGAGCAAAGCCTAACCGTTTTTTCAGCCCTTAATCAATACAATTTAAATAATTTCAAATAAACGAATAACTAACTCTATAGTCGCATATCTATGGAATGCAGTTAATGTTGGAATTGCAAATATTATGTAAAAACATCTGATCATTTCTGCACAAGTTTCTTATAAAATGATTAACAAATTGTGAACTTTACATTTCCCCAATTTGTTAGCTAGTTATTTTCATTTAAGTTATCTTTTTTTTAAATAAAATCGTAATCCAGAGCTCTATAGAGTCTACACATGAGATTGAATGTTCAAGGCATTGTTTTTTTTTTTTTTTATCTTTTTTTTAGTTATTTTATTTTGTTAAACAAATTCTATGTAGATACCCATGTGTTGTTTACTACGTGCAGAAATTAGCAAATTTTAAATATGAAGCCATATAGAAAGTAAGGTTTCCTACCTTGTAGGCACTAGAGGGAAATCGCTGAAACAATGTTGGTACACTTCTTTTAAAAACGTATTTAATATACAAAATTAAATAAAACTATTGTTATTATAATAATAAAATGTTTATAAATTATTATGAAAAGCAAACATGTTTTTTAGTGTAATGTATTTTATTTTCATCTACTATTGCTGCAATTGGTCTCAGGGCCCCTAAAAATTTTTCATATTGATCATGATCATCGTTTTTTTTCTCAATAAGTATTGTGTTATCTTACACGAAAACACATTTTAGGTTGTGTTATTTATCGAAGTAAGACGCAAACATATTTTGATTTGATGTTTTGTATGCTTGTTCAAACAGTTACCTGTTATTCATACACAAATGCACTAAATAAGAAATTTGTCCAAAACATAAACAACATTTCTTACATCGACCTAGTTATATTATTTGAAATTTCCAAAGTTAAGACGATTTTCATTGTTATTATATTTTGGGGCCATTTATTTTTTATCTAAGCAATTAGTATATAAATTGTAGAACAATTGTCAGTATTCCAGATTTTGATTTTAAAATCGTATAGACCAAAAAATTATATTTTAAGACTTATAGAAAACATTTCACTACATCGGCTGGAACCGGAAATGCATTATATCAACTAATAAGTAATGCTTAAATCGTGCAATTTCTTTTAGTTTACCGTTTTGAATATTATGTGTTATTTAGTGTTCGTTCAAATAAGAGTTTCTTTCGTTACCTAGCCAAGATTTTACAATGGGTAGACCGAATAATATCAGACCAAACGCACTTATTTTCGGTTGAATAAATAATAACAAGAAACATTTTGTTGTTGTTAGTTTTGCTCGTTTACCCAGCGTAGGAGGAATAATATAAGTTTTACAATAATATATTATTTTGTTTTTTGATAAAATTTCGATACTCGGCTACGATGAAAAAAATAGTTTAATACGATATGTTTTAAAATCAACTGAAAAAGTTTTACTTATATTTATAAACTAAATTGATCTCTTATCAACACTATCTTAGGAAATACTCCAAAAAATACAAAATTTATAGATAAAAACTATGATGAGTGATGACCTAGTTTAAAATTTCTTTCACACTTGTATAAGCAAGTAAACATACTTAAGTACATATTTTGCAAAATGCAAAACTTATTCTGTTTTTACCGTTCCGGTTGACGATTTACATGCAAAACACTTTGAAACGGTTGTTTTAACAATAAGGTTTACAAGAGTTCTACCATAACTTCAAAGATCGCCAGTAAGTTTTAATACATTTTCCCTATTTTCTATTTTTTTTTTGTATTTAGATTTGCGATAAACTTTTAAGCGTTTAGCTTATTTCACTAATAATATATTACAAAATTTGTACACCGTTCGATTCGTATAGCATGTTCATAAATCAGAAATCGAGCTAAACATGTGTTTCATGTTTTTAGCGCTCTGCAAATATCATTATTTTAAAAATTGTCAAACTAACATTATTTTGATAAAGTACTTCCATATAAAAACACAAATGAATAAAAAATTGTTGTAATATTAATTGTCCCTTAATAATAATAATAATATATAATATATTGTAAATGAAACTTGGTGTCTGGCTGCCCTTTATTAAAATGGGATTTAATTATTATACAAAGTATACAGCAAAGTAAAATCATGAAAAATTCGATTTTAACTTTGATGCGGAGATGAAAAGTTATTGTTTCTACAATGAAATTTTTTTTTTTTACAAGATCCACGATATTTACTTAATTGCTTAACTGATTTCTTTGTCTAGCAATTTTATACATAGATCAGAAACTGTACCTGAAAGATGCTTTATTGGGCCAAAAGTTTACAAAGTATCACCTCTTCTCCTTTAAATTTAAGAAAACACCTAAAAAATGTACATATTTATTTACATTTTTGTACAATTATTATTGGCGTGTCCGGTTTTCTATATTTAATAATAAGGTATCTTTTAAGTTTCAAGTACGATTTCCTATCTATAGACTAGCTACATAAAGATATCGCTTCAGTAATTAAAAAAAGTTCATACATTTTAATCTAAAATCTTCAATACAATAGGCTTTGATGTTTATTATTTTTTGCAGATAAAGATGAAAGGTTTTTGTGTTTTATTATTGTTTGTCGCTGTAAATGTTTTAGCAGATAATCTAGGTAAATATTATTTATTGTACTTTCAACTTTACCCTATTGAGATGATTAAAAATCTAAAAAAAAATGCAATAATTCACTCTTTTTACAGCGTCTTATAAGAAGCAATTTGTCATCACAAGTCAGTAATTTATTTTATAATACAAATTCAACTTTGCGATTAAATATGTGCATTTACTTATTTTCATTAATTTATTATAGATAGACAAATCCAGAAGGTGAACTCTAGTTCTGAATCTGGTGTTCCAGTGAATATGAAAACTGTAATTAAAAAACTTATCGAAGGAGATGCATCAATGAGTAATTATAATTATAATATAATAAAAAAAAATGTATCTAAGCTTAGAAAACTCTGTATTAATGGAAAGTCATATATTCACATATCTCTACGCAAATTTATCAATGATATATCATGGCTTAAGATTAACACCGAATATCTAACCATAAGCTAATCATTATATTTTGTTCTTTAAATTTGCATCACTTTAGAGTTGTTTTCATAGTTTTAACTTAAATAATGTAACATAGCCATGCACATTTCTCCCGAATCAATAATATACATACCGTTGCCCACATTCGCATTAGGTTTCTTACTTAATATAATATAATAATTTTTTTTTTTTTTAATTCATGTTGCCTATTTTTGAGGAGTTTTGTTCAGGCAATATTTAAGAAAAATGCGGTTTTTTATAAAATCCGACCATATCAATTAATTTGCTGGTTAATTTGTGTAAGCTTCAAGGTATTGAATAAATTTAATGTTTTACATAAAAAATTAAAATTCTGTTACATCTTTACAGAATCCTAAGTACCATCTTAAGTAGTCGATATTTTGTCTGGCTTTATGGTCTAAATGTCAAATAACAGACCGCATGCAATTCTCTTGAGCCAATTTAGTAAAAGTTAATCCTGGTCAAATAATACAATAAACAAAAGTTCCTATATCAGTAACTAATCCATTTTTGCATTGTAAATTTTAGCGAGAATAGTGTTTATGTTTGCTGCACCAGGTAATAATAATTTTTCACAAATGCATGGACGTGATTACATGTACAAGTTATTTGATACAATTTTCTCGTTTTTATTCCAGTACCGACAGACCTAAAACACCTCCGGAGTAATTATATTCTTATAAATTTTATATTTAAAATACTTTAAATCGTCATATATATGTGTAAAAAACAAGATTTGTTTTACACTTACATATTTATAGCTATCTTAAAAAGAGATATAGAATAAAATTAATGACTTTTTTTGTTTTTAATTTTAGAATACATAAAATACCAAAAAGACTTGCAAAAAGTGATAACCAAAGTCTTAGGTAGGTATAATAATTTGTAAATACCCAAATTCAAAAATTTTAATTATTCAAATGCCTAATAATTAGTCTAAACAAACTCAGTTTTAGATACTATTATTATAGATAAAATATAAAACGGGATTTTATTAACTGTTTAGTTATTTAATATTTCTGTTACAGGTATTCATCCTGTTCGTGACATTGAAAAAAAAGGTAATTAGGCATTAATTTATTATTCGTAATTCGCCCTAAGACTCAATTGTGAGACTTAATATGGAAATATATTAGACAAGTTTGTGCTATTAGATTTTTTGGTCCTCCATAATAAAGTAAAATAATGATAAAAGTGCTAAAATTGATGAATTTTTATTATTCAAATATTGTTATAAGTACTTAATTCGAAGACAATTTGAATATTTCTCTCGTTCCTTGAAAAAATTTAATGAAACATTTTTGACTGTCTTATATTATGTCATTTAAGTTTGGAGTATGAAAAAATTATATTATTACAATTTATTGAAACTATCATATACTACACTCATAACACGTGCTATTCATTTTTTTTTATTTGTATGAAAAACTGTCATTAACACAGTTATTTATTAATGTGTATAGATTTTGAAAACTGTAAGTTGTCAGACCTTGGAGAAGTGAGAAGAAAACTAATAATTGACGTCTCAAACAATTTGTTGAAAGAAACAGCAATTAGTTTAAGTAAGTATTATATAAAATTATAATAATTTACATATTCCACAACAATATAACAAGAAAAATTACCGATTTCATATTAACTACCCTAATAAGTGCTGATTAAAGTGGTCACTTGTAAATATATAATATTTAGTCACCCCTAGCACATATTTTTCTTATAATAATTTATATATTATAAAAAATCTACTACAAAGTACACGGAAAAGCTCCAAGTTCCATTTATAATGTTTTATTTTTATACAAAAACCTCTAAGTTTTTTAAAAAAAATGTATTATCAAACTACTGTTTGTTGTAATTATCACATTTATTAGTTATGTCTTACACAAAATATGTAGTAACTAGTAAGTCAAGTTTGGCAAATTTCTAAATAAACTTTTTCGTTTTTTAAGATCTTAATCTGCACCCCATATCAAGACGCCAGTTGTGTCGGGTGAAAGGAATGTTCATAAGTATACAAACCCCAAAAGAATATATAACAGAAACTGAAGTTGATGAAGAATGGTGTTATGTAACTGATATCAACGAGGTTGTTAAGAGAATCCCTGGCAAGGGGCCCAAATTGGTTTAGGAAATAAAGATCACTAATATATGGTAAAAGTATTTGCATGCTTTTCAGTTATTACAATTCAGACCAATAATCTTAGAGTTAACTTGCTAAAAATTATACTGTACTGTTATTTTTACTATATTAAAACAACTGTTCCAAACTGCATTTATTTCCAAATTTAATGTACCTGTCTTATAATAAACCGTTTTACTTACGACTATAAACTCATTTGTTGCTTTTTACCTGAATTTTAATTGTATTTTTTTTTTTAACCGTCCTATTTATTGGATTAATATAATCCGTCCAAGCGCTATGTCTCAATTTGGATTATTATTCGACATTATTTATTTATTGCTAAATTTAGCCATTCTACACTCTAATGAGCATTTTCTGGAATAATCCAGCAAACGTGTATAAGGCTTTCTCTTAGCTCACCTCCGGCATCCAGCTGGACTATCTCTTAACTCCCTTTTATCTCTTATCATTACTCCATTATCTCTAACCTTATATAATATGTACTTGGTAACGTTCAGTGTGATGCAGGCACTCCCAGCTCAAATACAAAATATCTATGTTAATAAAATTTGGTTTATAGATAGGGATACAATTTTTTTTTTTTTTTTTTTGGACTCAATGCATAGATAAAACTTAAATAATTTTTATTAATAACGACAATTTTATAGGTTTTCCTCCAGTCTATTTCTCAAAATGCCAATAACTCCATAAATATATTGTGTTCAAAACTTGTTATTGGTGGGTCTTTTTTTTACTAACCGAATATTCATGAAATAATAAAATACATAGGTATAGTAAAAACATTTAGTTACAATTTTCACTAGTAGAACGGTTATTTTCTAACGTGTACAGAACTCTTTAACCAGAGACCCTGATTTAGGTTATCTGTGATGACCTAGTTTAAGCTTTCTTCCACACTTGTAAAAGATCATTTCCACTATGGTCCACATGTTATAAAAGAGCAAAGCCTAACCGTTTTTTCAGCCCTCAATCAATACAATTTAAACCATTTCAAATAAACGAATAATTAACTCTATAGTCGCGTATCGATGGAATGCAGTTAAGGTAGGAATTGCAAATATTATGAAAAGCCATTTGAAAATTATACCTACTTATAGAATGCAGAGTACTAATTGTAGTGCGCGGAATTGTAATACTTATCCGATCAATATTATATTTTCCTGCTAATTAAATATTATTTTTTATTGTTGTCTTACATTTATGGTTTTAGTGGAATGTTATTACACTATTAATGGCATTCTAATGATGACTCGAGTGACAATAACATCATCTACAATTAGCAAGTAAATTTATAATTTTTACTATGTGCAATACAGGTGCAAGTCACTTTGTGGCAGAACGACAAGACCATGTGGTCAATTAATGTTGAAGTGTACACAGTGTTCATTACCAACACAATTGTATAAAAGTACAGAAGAGGGATACATCTGAAAACCAAAAATTGTGGTAAAAATCAACAAATGAGTTTATAGTAGTAAGTAAAACGGTTTATTATAAGACACATTAAATTTGGATATAAATGCAGCTTGAAACAATTGTTTTAATATAATAATAATAATACAGTATACATTTTAGCAAGTTAAGTCTAAGATTCTTGGTTCTAAATAGTAATAACTGAAAAGCATGCGAATACTTTTCACTATATATTAGTGATGTTTATTAAACACACTAAATTATTTTTATGTAAAATTAGCAATAATGGTCCCATAGGCATTGGTTTTCATAACAACCTTGTCTATATTAGTTAGAAGACACCAACAACCTTCAACTTTAGTTTCTGTTATATTTGCTTCTGGAGCTTTTATACTTTTCACCAATCCTTTTAATCGACACAACCACGGCTTGTTGTTGTAATAAATTCTTCCGCCTTAAAAGTTAAAAAAAAATGTATTTAGAGATTTGCCAAACTTATCTTACTATTTAGTAGTTAAAATATAGCAAACCGTAGTTTCTAAATTTAAAAAAAATGTTGTAGCATTTGTATAAAAAATATTACATTGTAAATGGAACTTGTAGCTTTTCCTTGTTTATATATAAACTATTATAAGAAAAATATGGGGTGTTAGGGGTGGCTAATGTCATCACCTATTAGGGTGATTAATATGACATCCGTAATATTCTTAATATTGTGGATTATGACCTCTTACAATTCGTGTAAGACAATAGCTGTTCGATGGCCAAAGTTTATCGGTTTACCATCTTGCAATTCGCAGTGCACTAGTCAAAAACAACTTCCCATAAACGTCATACAGAGTGATCAATTTATCGTTAAAAGTTAATGATAATTTAACCATCTAAGTTTTAAAAAGTACTATCAAAAAAACTATATCGGGAGGGTGTAGGTTATAGAACACTTCTGGATTTGTCTATCTATAATAAATTAATGGAAATTATTAATTACAAATATTTAATCCCAAAGTTGAATTTGTATAATAAAATAAATTACTGACTTGTGATGACAAGGTGCTTCTTATATAACGCTGTAAAAGAGTGTATTATTGATTTTTTTTTAGATTTTCAATTATCTCAATAGGGTAAAGTTGAATATACAATAAATAATAATTACCTAGTTTATTATTTTCTGCTAAAACATTTACAGCGATGAACAATAATAAAACACAAAAACCTTTAATTTTTATCTGCAAAAAATAATAAATATCAAAGCCTATTGTAATGAAGATTTCAGATTTAAATGTGTATTTAGCTTTTTTTAATTACTGAAGCGATATCTTTATGTAGCTAGTCTACGGGTAAGAAATCGTACTTGAAAGATACTTTCCTAAATATTTAATGTCAAATTAAAAAAAAAGCTATTTTTGAATATAGAAAAATGGCCACGCCAATAATAATTGTACAAAAATGTATTTTAAAACAGGTCCGTGTCGCGGGACACGCGTTTGGAACGAAGTCCCTTTCGTATGCAGGTTTCGTATAAATTACCTTATGAGTGATACCGGGTTCAAATCCGGCTCCCCTCTCAACACTTTTTGCATTTTTTACAACTTTTTTTTTCAACTTTTCTGGTAATTTATATTGCAAGAAGTCTAAAACCTTATAAAATATTTATATTTTTTTACTACAGAATACATTTTTACACTTTAAAGTACTTGATAACCTACATTGCATTGGGTTTTTCGAACCGAAAACATTTATTAAATGACGAAAAAAGTTGTAAAAAAATTTACAGAAAATGCAAAAAGTATTGAGAGGGGAGCCGGAATTGAACCCGGTACCACTCACTCCTGGGAACCGATCACGTTCGACCGCAACACATTTACTTAACGATATTTTACATGAAGCTTACCAAGTGTTTTTATTTTAATTACCATAAGAAAATAATATTAGTTTAACAATTTTTAAAATAACGATATTTGCAGAGTGCTTAAAAAATGAGGCACATTTTTAGCTAGATTTCTGATTTTCGGACATGCTATACAATATGAATCGAACGGTGTAAAATGTTTGTAATATATTATTTGCGAAATTAGCAAAACGTTTAAAAGTTTATCGATTATCTAAATACAAAAATAAAAAAATAGAAAATAGGAAAAATGTAAAAACTTACTAGCAATCTTTGAAAGTATGGTAGAACTCTTGTAAACCTATTTGTTAAAACAACCGTTGCAAAGTGTTTTGTATGTGAATCGTCAACCGAAACGGAGCAAGCGGAATCTGTTTTGCAGTTTTCAAAATATGTACTTAAGTATGTTTACTTGTTTAAACAAGTGTGAAGGAAAGTTTAAACTATTGTCTTCATAGCTATTGGTTTTTCAACCGCTCACAACATTAATGTTTTTATCATAAAATTTAAAAAGTTTGACCGTGTATGATTTTATGTCCCATTGCAATCCAAATAAAATATCTTTAAGGAGAATTACTATTTTAGTATGGCCAAGGGTTTCAATAAAAAAAAAAAAAAGTTTTATCCGTTACACGAAAAAAACATTGAATTATGGATCTGTTTTTGGTTATTTTTAAGATAGTATTGATAAGAGATCAATTTAGATTATATGTATAAGTATAACATTTTCAGTTGTTTTAAAACATATCATAGTAAACTATTATTTTCATCGTAGCCGTGTATCCAAATTGTATAAAGATACAAGAAAACAAAATATTATATTATTGTAAAACGTATAATATTCCTCCTCCTACGTTGTGTAAACGAGCAAAACGAACGACTACAAAATGTGTTTCTCGTTATTTTTTATTCAACCGAAAACAACTGCGTTCGGTCTGACATTATTGTTCTACCCAGTGTAAAGCCTTGGCTAAAAACGAAAGAAAATCTTACTTGAATATACACTAAATAACATATAATATACAAAACGGTAAACGAAAATAAATTGCACGGTTTAGGCATTACTCATTAGTTGATACAATGCATTTCCGGTTCCAGCCGATGTAGTGAAATGTTTTCTATAAGTCTTAAAATCAAATTATTTGGTCTATTCAATTTTAAAACCAAATTCGGAATACTGACAATTGTTGTACATTTTATATACTAATGGCTTAGACAAAAAATAAATGGCCCCGAAATATAATAACAATGAAAATCGTTTTAACTTTGGAAATTTCAAATAATATAACTAGGTCGATGTAAAAAATGTTGTTTTTGGTTTGGATAAATTTCTTATTTAATGCATTGGTGTATGACAACGGGTAACTTAAAATGTGTTTTCGTGTAAGATAGTATAATATAAGAAAAGTATAAGAAATATAATTAATTATAATTTCAATGAAAAATGGACTTTTTCATGGAAAATAAGTACTAATCCCTTAACTGAAAATTTAAATTCCTATTTGGAAGTAGTGTTAATGGAAGCTCCCTTCTTTCACGTCGTCTTGTTTAGTTTCTATTTCAGCTCATTTACCTATTGTTTTATTGTATACAGTTTGTAAATATTGTCTTTATTTTGATAAAAAAAAAATTGTAAAAATGGCCGAAGATACTAATAATTTCAACCACTGCATCAGCCCCTAACCTAACCTAGCCTGTTGTTTTTTAAATTGTTCTCAATTGGCAATGTAAAATATAAACAGATATTTTATCGAGCGTTTCAATTGAAAATCTATTCATTTGCTGTTAAACCGAAATTGTTATTGTGTTTTCTGCTGTTGTTGTGGTTGTAACTGTTCTTATTTGTACAAACGTTACATATGCGAAAATATTTTACTGAAAAACAACTTATTTTTTTTGTTCCATATAGGTCGGTACTGTTAGTTTTTATAACTTCACGCGAATTGGTGTTTTCAATATTCCACAGTATTCTTTGTCCCCACTTATTATTTTTCTGTTTCAATACATATAAAGCAATTTTCATAGATCAAATAGATTTACACAATACCAGTATACCTTGGTAACCTCTACTTTAAGTATATTTTTAATTCCTGAAACTACAAATAAAGAAAAAAAATTAATTAATCCCACTATTTTTCAAAACAAATATACTTTGCTTAAAAGTTAATTTAATATAATATAAGTCAACGCTTAATTATCAAAATGTAATCTATAATACTTGATATTTACGAAGCGATTTAAAATTATATGTGTATACATATATATTTTATTAATTGAATACAGGGGATTTTTTTTGTTTTTACCCCCCTCCAAAACTAATTATTTTTATACAAAACTTATGTAACTTAAATGGTAAAATATATATTACTAAATTTTTAAATGAAGGATATTATACTAAAAATGCATTTTTCAGCCGAGTTTGCAACCACGAAAGTATAAAATTACACACGGAAACCCCGAAATTTCAACAACCCTCCCTCCTCCTGGGAAAAAGGCTGAATGTTTTTAAAACTTGTTTGGCGCAATTTCAAGATTTAACAACTAATAAGTGAAATTAATTCCAAATTTGTGTGGAATTTAAACAGTTTCCAATAGAAAAGATAGAATTTTTTTCTTTATTTCACTTTTCGAAGCAGTTTTAGGGATTTAGGTCGGGAAAATTAAACCGAAGGTATATTATCTAGAACAGAACTATAACATATACAATTTTCTAAAAAAAAAAAAACTGTGATCAAACTTTTTTTATATTAAGAAAAACCCCCCCAGAAAAGGGGGAAATTACACTTTTACTGTAGTCAATTTCCAGGTTGCTATGTGTGAGTGAGTAAATAGACAATGAAAATATTTGATTTTTATGGTTAACAACGAAAATTGTTTAATTGAAATTGTTTATTAAATAGTCAATGTCCACTGGTTTCACCAGAGATAACAAAAAGTGAATACATTTAAAACAAAAATGTAACCCAAATCATATCCACTCTTAAACTGAAAATTCATTTTTGAGCACATAATTGACATTAGGTACAATGCTATTATCGATATTTGTTTTTTTATCTGTGATTACTGGATTGCTCTTTGAGGCCCAAATTTTGATTTCCAAACCATAATATGTAATGTTTTATTTTATGCGCTGAATTTTCGTTATATGTTATAAATGCGTAAACAACACACGGTAAGTAAAATTTTTTTGACTATTATTATATTTTGGGTCCATGCATTTTTTACTTGAGTAATATTATTTATTAAAACTCATTTTCTTCATAGCAATAGTATAAGTGACTTATTAATTAAATAAGCCGTTGTCCAATTATACAGATTAAATAGTGTACTTATATATACAGGGTGACTGGTTAATTCTGCCCCAATCAGTTTTATAAAAAATAAAATACGTGTTGGGGCAGAATTAACCAGTCACCCTGTATATATAATGTGAAAAAACAAAAAAAAAACCGTACGAGTTTTTCAATTAGAACTTTAACTGGCTATAATTTCAAGAAAAAGAGTCGGATCGAGTTGAAATTTATAAGAAATATTTATTTAGTATGCCTGCAAACGTCAGTTGTATCAAATTTTAATTAAACCTATTTCCAATTTGAAAGTGATTTTATCCGAGAGGACTAGTACAGTAGAGTATAGGCATAATGGAATCAAAGCCACTAGGGGACGGAGAGATCACAGGTCTACAGGAATTATTATAAATAAAAGCGATAAAATTGAATAAAATCACTTTTAAATAAACGCTTTGATGTTTATTTGTAAATACAGAATCTCAATTTGATACTTTTTAACTTTGCTGGTTTATACTGTGCTTGGTATGGACTGTACTGGCGTGAAAATACTAACTACCGATTTGCATCGAAGCGTTTTTTCGAAAGTGATTTTATCAGATTTAAAAATTCCTGTAAACCTGTGACCTCCCCGTCCCACTATTTTACACACAACACTACAAGGTATTTTATACACTCGCGCATTTTATTATACTCGATTAAAAAAACAACAATTAAAATTCAGGTAAAAAGCAACAAATAGTCATGAGTAAAACGATTTATTATAAGATACATTAAATTTGGATATAAATGCAGTTTGGAACAATTGTTTTAATATAATAATAATAGTGCAGTATAATTTTTAGCAAGTTAACTCTAAGATTATTGGTCTGAATTGTAATAACTGAAAAGCATGCGAATACTTGTTACCATGTATTAGTGATGTTTATTAAACACACTAATTTATTTTTTTAAACAGTATCATACCCCGTGGGATCGACTTTCATAACAATCTTGTCTATACCAGTAAGAAAACAAAAATTACCTTCAACTTTAGCTTCTATTATATATGCTTCTGGGTTTCTTATACTTCTAAGCAATCCTTTTAGTCGACACAACCAGTCCGCCAAGTAGTCTTTTTTGTACTCAGTATTTTTATCTTAAAAAAATAAATTATTTAGAAATTTACCAAGCTTAACTTACTAGTTAATACATATATAGTTTAACACATAACTAATACACGTGATAAATACAATATACAGATTGTCCGTGTTGTGTAAATGGCCGGACAACCTGTTTATCATGGTCAGAAGGCATATCGTAATTTCATAATTAAATTTAAAAAAACTTAGAAGCTTTTGTATAAAATAGTTTTCCAAACAGGGTTTGGTTGACCAGTCAACATTTTTTAGCACATTATTGTTAATTTAAAAAGTTAATGAAATGTAATGTATGTGTTACCATTTAAGTTTAAAAAATTGCCATCTAAGTTAAAAAACTAATTCGGAAGGGGGTAAAAACAAAAAGAATTGTAGAAAATTGAGATCACATTGTATAAAAATATTATTAAGTCATAATGTCCAGAGAAATTAAGATTATATGTTTATTCCACCAGTTAAAGTTCTGACAACTTTTTAATTCATCTGAATCATTTTTTTTTTTAAATAATGTCTTTTTTATAAATATATACATAGATATAGCTACACAGGGTGTAATGTAAATTTCTACCGAGCTTTAAATGAGACATTGAGGATGCTCTATGGGAACAATATATGATATTCTACTATTATAATTTTATATAATATTTACTCATAAGAAGTACTGATTTTTGCACAAATTGTCTTGTAACGTCAAGAGTAAGTGTTCTTCTCAATTCTCCAAGCTCTTTCAACCCACAGTTTTCAAAATCTGTAAAAATAATAAATAACTGTGTCAATGACAAAATATTAAAAAAAAAAAATTAATTGCACGTGTTAAAATTGAAGAATATAATAAATTCAATAAACTGTGTTAATATAATTTTTTCATACTTCAAATTTAAATAACATATTTTATTTAATACCATATTTATACAACTATTACATACTATAAATACAATACTACAAAAAATGTTCATCAAATTTGTCAAGAAACAAGAAAAATGTTCATATTATATTCGAATAAAATACTAATAAGGTACTAATAATATTTTATGAATAATTTAAAAATAATAAAAACATATTCTATTTTTAGCACTTATAATTTATTTTTTATTTTTATGAAGTTACGGAGGACATCGAAACCGTTTGGCCCAAACTTGTCCATTATATTTACAATTAAGATTATTAATTTTCAGATAAGAATAACAAATGTATAACCATTAAGTCTTAGAACTAATTACGATTAACAAATTAATGCATAATTACCTTTATTTTTAATATCACGAACAGGATGAATACCTGTAACAGAAATATTAAATAATTTAACAGTAAATGAAATCCCATTTTATATTTTATCTATAATAATAGTATCTAATACTGAGTTTGTTGAGAATAATTAATATTAGGCATTTGAATAATTATTATTTTTGAATTTGGATATTCTCAAATTAATATACCTACCTAAGACTTTGGATATTACTTGTTGCAAGTCAGTTTGGTAATTTATGTATTCTATAATTAAAAACAAAAAAAGTTATTAATTTTATTCTAAATTTTTTTTTTAAATAGAAAGAAATATGTAAGTACAAAACAAATCTTGTTTTCTAGCTAATATTTATAAGATTAATTACCCTGTAATTTTTTCTGGATTGTTGGTGCTGGAATTAAAACGAGAAAATGTTATCAAATAACTATGTGCAAACACGTCCATATACACTTGAGAAATATTATTACCTAGTTTAGCCAACAACCTATTCATTTTATCTGAAATTTACATAACATAAATGGATTAGATAATGATATTGGTATTATTATTTTATTTTATTATTTGACCCGGTTTGGCTCAACGGCCTATTGTTCAAACTGAAAATGTTTCTCCCTGCTCCTCATTTCCTAATAATAAAGTCCAACTTATAATTGAAATATTCATGGTTATTGCACATATACCCCTTCTTTATCTTTAGAAATAAAAATGTTAGTATATAACAAATCTTGTTTTTTATACAGTATCCATATATATGACGATGTAAAGTATTCTAATTTTAATATTTATAAGATTAATTACCCGGCAGGCAATTTCGACTTGACGATACTGGAATTAAAACAAGAAAATATTTTCAAATAACTTTGTGCAAACACGTCCATTTACACTTGAGAAATATTATGCACATATACACCTTCTTTATCAAATAATCGATTAAAGTATCATTTATACTGGGTGATACTGCTGAGTGTCTACCCATAAACGATAGCTTTAATGTCAACCTTAATTTTATTCTACATATTTTTTATATATATATATATATAAATTACCCTTCCAATCTTCTTCATTAATTTCCTCGATTGGCGGTGCTGTAATTAAAACGAGAATATTTTATACTTAATATGAAATAACTATGTGCAAACACGTCCATACACTTGAGAAATATTATTACCTGGTGCAGCCAACATAAAAACCATTTTCTCTGAAATTTACATAACATAAATGGATTAGATAATGATATTGGATTTATTATTTTATTATATTACATGGCCAGGTTTGGCACGACGGCCGATTGTTCAAACTGAAGAAGTCACTTTTAGTTTTTACAATTTTCTAAGCTTAAATACATTTTTATCAAATTATATTATAATTACTCATTTTTGCATTTTCATCCAAAATTGTTTTAATTACTTTTTGCATACCCAATACTATAAACAAATAATGGGTTTTTAGGACTTAAAAATACATTTTAATAATAAATATATATATGTATATCAATTACCCTTCCAATCTTCTTCATTAATTTCCTCGATTGGCGGTGCTGTAATTAAAACGAGAATATTTTATACTTAATATGAAATAACTATGTGCAAACACGTCCATACATTTGAGAAATATTCATACCTGTTACACCATATAGAATAGCAATTTTCTCTGAAATTTACATAACATAAATGGATTAGATAATCATATTAGATTTATTATTTTATTGTATTATTTGACCAGGTTTGGCACGACGGCCTATTCTGCCCTCCTAAACAAAAATGCCGTAACTCGAAAAATAAAAAAATTAAAAACCCTTTAAATAAAGTAAAATGGTATATATATATATATAAATACAGGGTAGCCCACAAATATTTGACAAATGAAATTACTTTTGTTCTATTGAATATTTTTGAGATTTTTTTTATATATATATATATAATATTAATACCTGGAGGAAGAAAATTCACCTCCGCGATTTGTCTACCTATAATAAATTAATGAAGATAAGTAAATGCAAATTTTTAATCACCAAGTTGAATTTGTATAATAAAAAAAATTACTGACTTGTGATGACAAGCTGCTTCTTATATAACGCTGTAAAAGAGTGATTTTTTTAAAAAAATTGTTTAGATTTTTAATCATCTTGAAGGGGTAAGCGTGAAAATACAATAAATAATAAATACCTAGTTTATCTTCTGCTAAAACATTAACAGCGACGAACAAAATCAAAACACAAACACGTTTCATTTTTATCTGCAAAAAACAGTAAACATCAAAGCCTATTGTATTGAAGATTATAGATTTAAATGTTTATTTAACTTTTTTTAATATCTTTATGTGGCTAGTCTATGGGTAAGAAATCGTACTTGAAAGATACTTTCCTAAATATTTAATGTCAAATTAAAAAAAAAAGCTATTTTTGAATATAGAAAAATGGCCACGCCAATAATAATTGTACAAAAATGTATATACATATGATAATTTTTTGGGTATTTTCTTGAGTTTGAAAGAGAAGAGGGTACAATTTTTAAATTTTCGGCTCAATAAAGTAGAAGAAATTAGTTAAGCGATTAAGTAAATATATTGGATCTAGTTAAAAAAAAAAAACTTTTAAAAATATTTTATTGCAGAAACAATAGCATTTCATCTCCGCATCAAAGTTAAAATCGAATTTTGCTTACTGGCAATCTTTGAAGTTATGGTAGAACTCTTGTGAACCTTATGGTTAACAACCGTTTCAAAGTGTTTTGCATGTAAATCGTCAACCGAAACGGTAAAAACAGAATAAGTTTTGCAGTTTGCAAAATATGTACTTTATATCGAAACGATTTTAAAGTAAATAAGATGCAAACAGATTATTTACAAACGGGTAAGAAATTTTAAACTAGGTCTCATTACTCATCATAGTTTTTTTCTATACATTTTGTATTTTTTGAAGTATTTCCTAAGATAGTGTTGATAAGAGATCAATTTAGTTTATAAATATAAGTAAAACTTTTTCAGTTGATTTTAAAACCTATCATGTTAAACTATTATTTTCATCGTAGCCGAGTATCAAAATTGTATCAAGAAACAAGAAAACAAAATAATATATTATTGTAAAACGTATATTATTCCTACAACGCTGTGTAAATGAACAAAACTAACAATAACACAATGTGTTTCTCCGGTTTCGTTATTATTTATTCAACCGAAAATTACTGCGTTTAGTCTGATATTATTAATGCGCCCATTGCAAAACCTTGGCTAAATGTTATCTATAAGTCTTAAAATATTATTTTTTGTTCTATACGATTTTAAATCCAAATTTGAAATACTGACAATTGTTCTACATTTTATATACTAATTGTTTAGATAAAAAATAAATGGCCCCAAAATATAATAACAATGAAAATCGTTTTAACTTTGGAAATTTCAATTAATATAACTAGGTCGATGAAAAAAATGTTGTTTTTGGTTATATTTTTAAAACAATTTTACTTAAATATAAAACTAATAAATTTTTTTTATAAAACTGAGATTATTTTACATTGAAACCGATTTATTATAATTTATTTTGATGGCCGAAGATACATAAAAAAAAACGATTAAAAAATTGTCTAATGAAACATAAACAAAACTATCTTAATAAAAAATTACCAAATGTGAATTATTTTTCGATGGTATATTTATAAATAATCAAATGAACTGTATTATTTTTAAGTGACAACTTTGGTTTTTAACGTATTCGAATTACACACAAAATTTAAAAAATGTCATTAACATCAGATTTAAGTAGTTCTTAAAAATGTCAAAAGGCTTGCAATAGTTTTTAAACAGTCACTGTTTAATTGTAAATAGTAAAACACCACTGCACTTGATTAGCAATGACAATAATAAAATATTTCAACATAACTATGTTCTTAAGGCCTAAATTATAGAAACATTGTCAACCTATGATTTTTTAAGACCTACAAAATTCTAATTTAAAAATGTACATCAATAAGTGCACACACAAAAATAAATTTGAGGGAAATGGTTTTATAAACTAAACATTGTATAAATACAATAGAATTAAAATAATTAAAATATTGACAAATTCTCACTTTACCTAATAATGAGTTCAAAAGAGTTAGCATAAAACATTTCGTGTAAAATAGTCTTTCCTGTCATTATACACAATTAAATAATATGTATTTCAATTTAATAAGATATATGAATATATTTATAAAACATACAATATAAATGGCACAACAAATTGACTTACTTACCCAGCACTAAAAAGGGAAGAAAAGGGGTTCTTAAACACAGCTACCACTATTTACATACCACAATTGCGGTACATGGTTTTGGTTAGTGCCATAGATGTATATATAATGGAACACCGTTAAAATGGTCAGGATTAAAGTTTAATATTTAAATTACATAATAATAATATATTGTCAACCCGCAAATTCACCCAATCGTGCGGCTAATATAATTTTTTAAACGATTATCGTGTGTCATCACAACAATAGCAATAATATCACTCCGGTCTTCCTAATCTCAAAAATGCGGGCGGCAGCCTTGTTGAAGACCGGGGGATGACACCACTCCTACCAAAAATCATGTTATTTCATGGTACATTTTTCCTAATCAACATTATTTTCCAGTGACCATTTTTTCTGTTAACCACTTGTTCCAAACTGGAAAAATAATAGATTGGAAAAAAAGGTTATCGGGTCGTTACTTTTTACACTTACAACAATACCTTAAAACCTACCTACGCTAGGAAATGTGTCAAAATTGTTGTAATGTTCAGTATAAAAATTCTCATATTTACATAAACTTATGTATATTGTAAAAAGGCCTTTGCATAGTATGTTCTCTTTCGAATTCCAGCAAGTATAATAATAATTTCAACCATTGCATCAGCCCCTAACCTAACCTAGCCTGTTGTTTTTTAAATTGTTCTCAATTGGCAATGTAAAATATAAACAGATATTTTATCGAGCGTTTCAATTGAAAATCTATTCATTTGCTGTTAAACCGAAATTGTTATTGGGTTTTCTGCTGTTGTTGTGGTTGTAACTGTTCTTATTTGTACAAACGTTACATATGCGAAAATATTTTACTGAAAAACAACTTATTTTTTTTGTGCCAAATAGGTCGGTACTATTAGTTTATATAACTTATGCGAATTGTTGAAGACGGGGGATGACACCACTTCTACCAAAAACCATGTTATTCCATGGTACATTTTTCCTAATCAACATTATTTTCCAGAGACCATTTTTTCTGTTAACCACTTGTTTCAAACTGGAAAAATAATAGATTGGAAAAAGTGGTTATCGAGTTATCGTTACTTTTTACTCTTACAACAATATTTCCCAATTTTAAAATATCCTAAAATGACCATTATGAGGTGTTTTTATACTCGTATGTTATTTCATATCGAAACGATTTAAAGGTAAATAAGAAGCAAAACAAAATTTACCAACTGTGTGTATTTTGGAAACCTAACATTGGGCCTCCGGTTAGCGAGTTCTGTACTCGATTAAAAAAACAACAATTAAAATTCAGGTAAAAAGCAACAAATGAGTTTATAGTCATGAGTAAAACGGTTTATTATAAGATACATTAAATTTGGATATAAATGCAGTTTGGAACAACTGTTTTAATATAATAATAATAGTGTAGTATAATTTTTAGCAAGTTAACTCTAAGATTATTGGTCTGAATTGTAATAACTGCAAACCATGCGAATACTTTTTACCATGTATTAGTGATGTTAATTAAACACACTAATTTATTTTTTAAACAGTATCATACCCCGTGGGATCGACTTTCATAACAATCTTGTCTATACCAGTTAGAAAACAAATTTGACCTTGAACTTTAGCTTCTGTTATATATGCTTCTGGGACTCTTATACTTCTAAGCAATCCTTTTAGTCGACACAACCAGTCCGCCACTTTTTTGTACTCATCTTCTTTATCTTAAAAAAATTAATTATTTAGAAATTTACCAAACTTAATTTACTAGTTACTACATATATAGTGTAACACATAACTAATACACGTGATAAATACAATATACAGATTGTCCGTGTTGTGTAAATGGCCGGACAACCTGTTTATCATGGTCAGAAGGCATATCGTAATTTCATAATTAAATTTAAAAAAACTTAATCTGAATCATTTTTTTAAAATTATATATATATATATTATTGTATATAGTATATATATATATATATATATATATAGATACACAGGGTGTAATGTAAATTTCTACCGAGCTTCAAGTGAGACATTGAGGATGCTCTATGGAAACAATAAATGATATTCTACTATTATAATTTTATATAATATTTACTCATAAATAATGCTTGTTTTTTCACAAAACGTGTTGTAACGTCAAGAGTTAGTTGTCTTCTCACTTCTCCAAGTTCTTTCAACCCACAGTTTTCAAAATCTGTAAAAATAATAAATAACTGTGTCAATGACAAAATATTAAAAAAAAAAAAATTAATTGCACGTGTTCAAATTGGAGAATATAATAAATTCAATAAACTGTGTTAATATAATTTTTTCATACTTCAAATTTAAATTACATATTTTATCTAATAACATATTTATACAACTATTATATACTATAAATACAATACTACCAAAAAATGTTCATCAAATTTGTCAAGAAACAAGAAAAATGTTCAAATTATATTTGAATAAAGTACTAATAAGGTTCTAATAATATTTTGTGAATAATTTAAAAATAATAAAAACATATTCTATTTTTAGCACTTATAATTTATTTTTTATTTTTATGAAGTTACGGAGGACATCGAAACCGTTTGGCCCAAACTTGTCCATTATATTTACAATTAAGATTATTAATTTTAAGATAATAATAAAAAATGTCTAACCACTAAGTCTTAGAACTAATTACGATTAACAAATTAATGCGTAATTACCTTCATTTTTAATATCACGAACAGGATGAATACCTGTAACAGAAATATTAAATAATTAAACAGTAGATAAAATCCCATTTTATATTTTATCTATAATAATAGTATCTAAAACTGAGTTTATTTAGACTAATTATTAGGCATTTGAACAATTATTGTTTTTGAATTTGGGTATTTACAAATTAATATACCTACCTAAGACTTTGGATATTACTTGTTGCAAGTCAGTTTGGTAATTTATGTATTCTATAATAAAAAACAAAAAAAGTTATTAATTTAATTCTAAATCTTTTTTTTAAATAGAAAGAAATATGTAAATATAAAACAAATCTTGTTTTCTAGCTAATATTTATAAGATTAATTACCCTGTAATTTTTTCTGGATTGTCGGTGCTGGAATTAAAACGAGAAAATGTTATCAAATAACTATGTGCAAACACGTCCATATACACTTGAGAAATATTATTACCTAGTTTAGCCAACAACCTATTCATTTTATCTGAAATTTACATAACATAAATGGATTAGATAATGATATTGGATTTATTATTTGACCAGGTTTGGCTCGACGGCCTATTGTTCAAACTGAAAATGTTTCTCACTGCTCCTCATTTCCTACTAGTAAAGTCCAAATTATGATTGAAATATTCATGGTTATTGCACATATACCCCTTCTTTATCTTTAGAAATAAAAATGTTAGTATAAAACAAATCCTATTTTTTATACATTATGCATATATCTGACGATGTAAAGTATTCTAATTATAATATTTATAAGATTAATTACCCGACAGGCAATTTAGACTTGACGGTACTGGAAATAAAACGAGAAAATGTTATCAAATAACTTTGTGCAATCACGTCCATTTACACTTGAGAAATCTTATTACCTGGTGCAGCCAACATAAAAACCATTTTCTCTGAAATTTACATAACATAAATGGATTAGATATTGGATTTATTATTTTATTATATTATATGGCCAGGTTTGGCACGACGGCCGATTGTTCAAACTGAAGAAAGAGACTTTTAGTTTTTACAATTTTCTAAGCTTAAATACATTTTTATCAAATTATATTATAATTACTCATTTTTGTATTTTCATCCAAAATTGTTCCAATTACTTTTTGCATACCCAATACTATAAACAAATAATGGGTTTTTAGGACTTAAAAATACATTTTAATAATAAATATATATATATATATATATCAATTACCCTTCCAAGCTTCTTCATTAATTTCCTCGATTGGCAGTGCTGTAATTAAAACGAGAATATTTTATACTTAATATGAAATAACTACGTGCAAACACGTCCATACACTTGAGAAATATTAATACCTGTTACACCATATATAATAGCAATTTTCTCTGAAATTTACATAACATAAATGGATTAGATAATCATATTAGATTTATTATTTTATTGTATTATTTGACCAGGTTTGGCACGACGGCCTATTCTGCCCTCCTAAACAAAAATGCCGTAACTCGAAAAATAAAAAAATTAAAAACCCTTTAAATAAAGTAAAATGGTATATATTATATATATATATATATATAAATACAGGGTAGCCCACAAATATTTGACAAATGAAATTACTTTTGTTCTAGTGAATATTTTTGAGATTTTTTATATACAGGGTGATCCAACTAACGTAAGACACTCATTTTCTCTGAAAGTATGAATATTTTGCGAATTTTTTTTCCCCTAAAATTTAAGGTACATATTTAAGTACATTTTTCAATATTTAGAAAAATTGTATCTTCAACCCTTATACGTTAAAGAAGTACGAACCTCGTTTTTTCAAATGGGAACATATGTTTTAAATTCCATAAATATAAAGACAAAAAATCTAAAAAAATGTTAGCGTTTCAATTTTCAATTTTCATCTATTTGTTCCCTGTTTATGACTTTGTAAAGATTTGAATTTTTTTCTATATTTCTTAATAATTTTATTCGATTTGACAAAGACAAGTAGTTTTATTATGACGGCCATCACATCAAATATAATAATAATTTGATGTTAACGCATTCCGTATCATAATCAGATATAATAAATAACCACACATTATTAGACGAAAGGTAGACTGTTACGGATAACGGACTTTACACTTTACACATCTCGGATAGCAATCTAGTATCTAAACTATGCATCAGTTACCACGGAATAATCGAGTGACCAGTAACTATAATATATTTTATTATTTGTACAAAATCGCATTTTATTTATTATTTGTACATAACCTCTATCGCTAACAAATTTTGACTTCACAGTTCACACGTTTTCCATTTGTGAAATGAGAAATTACAAACTTAATTAAAAAATGTTAGTAAATTTAAATTTTACTTTATAGTAAATATGATAGCATGCTTATTGTAGTTATGTCATAACTCGTTATTTTATAATTTTTTAAATATATCAATTGATAATATTTGCTCTCGACTTTATTTTGACGTTACATTCTTGGACACACCATTAATTTAATAGGTAAGTGTATTAAAGTTTAATAGATAATTTAATACAATACTAATTCAATTAGCTTTTTTATTTTAGGTTGAATGCTTTTTTCCGAAAATCTTTTATCATTTAAAAATCAATGTTATCATGTCAGAAATATCTATGGCGTTGGGAATAGGCTATACCAATTACTATGGAAATGTCTTTTCAATTGGACCCAAGACTGAAGACCTTACAATTTTATATCAAGGTGTAAATTATAAATATAAAGCATTAATTTAATAGGTAAGTTTATTAGAGTTTAATGGGTAATTTAATACAATACGATTTCAATTAGCTTTTTTAATTTAGGTTGAATGCTTTTTTACTGAAAATATTTCATCTTTTAAAAACCAATGTTATCATGTCAGAAAAATCAATGGCGTTGAGATTAGGCTATACCAATTACTATGGAAATGTCTTTTCAATTGGACCCAAGACCTTACAATTATATATCAAGGTGTAAATTATAAGTATAAAACATTTATTTCTAATGTGACATTTTTTCATGTGAATGTATAATATCATCACTAAGCAATTTGAATGAAAAGTGTGTTGTGTTGTGTTAACTTAAAATAATTATTAATGCATGTATTTGTGTATGTGGGTTGATAATACTCACATACCCGTTTCATTTATTTTTAAAAATATCAGTAATTAATGTATGCATTTCATATTACTACATACAAGGAAACACTTCTTGATAATACCATTATTGTTTTTTATTTTATTTTAAGCCTATGTAAGTATATTATTTTTATTTGATTAAACTTATCTAAGGTAGTTCAAATGTCTGCTTTCAGTTTAGTTATTTCTTACAATGAGCTAACCCATATATTGTGTGTTTAACATACATTACGGATATTTGATCATAAAGTTTTAGCTATAACTGACACGGGTATTTGGCTATCAAAGTTAAATTTTATATCAAATTTATTAATATACAATAATTCTCTCTTTGAAAAGTTGTAATTCTATTAATTTGTATTTAATGAATTCAGTAAATCAAGTAAATTATTTTTTTGAATTTGCCTAAGATAATTAATGTTAATTTTATTTTTGTTAGATTTGTTTAAGTACCAACGTTTGTTAAAAAAAAGAAATTAAAATCAGTATAATAGAAGTTGAACAATTTCAATTTCAAATTTATAGTTATTGTTTTTGTTTCATATTTTTTATTGAATATTTCAAAATAGTAACATTTGTAATTTTTAAATTTATTGTTATATTAATAATAAGTTTATGAATAGTTTATTAGTTAAATACTTATATTATCAGACAAAAGAGTATTATTGTTCTTTAAATGTTATACTATACTATCTATTCGTCGTTGAAATTTATCAATACAATTGTGTTATCAATTTTTAAATTTTGTAAAGTCCACACAGCAAAAATTAATGCAAATTGTTTTTAAATCTTTAAAGTAGGAAAAATGTTGCAAATATTCTTTTAACCATTATTTGTATCATTAAATGTAAACAAATTTTATTTTTAACAACTATGCATTCTAAGACATAAGTCAGTATAATTTATTTTATAAATATTTGTATTTATAAATAAATGTAATATACATACATGTATGTGTATAAAATCAGACAAACTTGTCGCGTACAAATTCCGTAAAATTTAAATCCTCAAAAATGAGTTTTATTACAGAATAATTATTAAATTTAGAGACTACAATTTAGCAAAGGCTATTTTTGATTTAATATTGCTACTTTTACATAATCTTAGTAAAACGTACCCGTTATAATAGTTTAATAATGTCAATACTTTAATTTGTTTGGTAAACAAGGAAACATCACACAATGGTTTTCTTTTTAAACAACTAAAATCTATTAAGCTTTTAATTTTCTAGATATTAAATAGTGAAGAAAATAAGAAAATACTGATTATAAAATCAAAAAAGCGGCTTCAACTGTAAAAGAATTAACTGTTCAATTTAAAATGTTTAAAACAGACATATTTTATTATAAAGACTTTAGAATCACTATTACTATAACATTATACATCTTATAAGTTATAATAATAGTTAGTAAGTACTAATAAAAGGATTAGAATTATATAAACTATTTAATTTGATTTGTAATTAATAAAATAAAAAAGACAAGTTCTGATCATTTAATGTTTGCGTGACACAAACCTTAACTTTATTTCTGAAAACAAATCACAGGTGAGTTTGAGTATCATTGTATGATTTAGTGTAATTGAGTCACAAACTTTTGGACCATATTTTTATTAATGGGATCTAGATAAGAAAGTAACTTACTTTAAAAAAAATAAAATGTCAGTGTTGTTGAAGAATTTACCGTTACGGAAACAAGAAATCTTAACACTGTTTAAAAATATCTAGTCTTAGACTACTTAATCATTTAAACACAGTCCACTTGACTGCATTATTTTATTAATAAAGTTGTTTATAAAAAAAAAAAAGTTAGTTATAAATGTAAAATAGGCAACATTTTAAATATTTACTGTAGAATTAAAATAGTAAGCAATTTAAATCTAAAATTCCTTATTTAGTGTAAATTGTTTGAAACAATTATTTGAGCACAAAACATATTTTGAATAAATTCAATATAACTAAACAAATAATAGTAACACTTCCCGACGATTGTCCATTTAATGTATGCACTTATGAGATTGTAAGCCAAATTTTAAAGCTATTGTTTACTACCTATAAAAACTATAGACATTATAATTTTCATAATAGCCTAATATTAATCTGTTGTACTGTGCCGTCTGTGCTGTTACTTTTTGAATGTAGAATATAGATAGTAGAAAAATATGATAACTAGTTTAATGATAACACAGATATACATAATATTATATATATCTATGAATGATAATAATATTATGTATTATCATCATAGTAGCAGTTATCAACCTACTTGTACCACGGTTTTTAATTGTTGTGGTTGAATAGCCATTCGTTAGCCGCTGTCAATATAGGTCTGTCAACCTACCTATCATGACGGTGTGTTAGAAAAGTCGGTAATCTGTAAATATGAATCGCTGGTCAACTAAAATATCACAAAACATTTTATTGTGTTTGGTTATCTGTGTACTCACCTATCGGACAATGCGATCATAAATAAGTATTTTATTGGCCCGGTCTTTGGAAAACCAAAGAAATATAACAATATTTAAGAGAAAATGTAATATCTTTACAAAGTCATAGCTCACGACTAAATGGATGAAAATTAATAATTCAAACGAAAACATATTTTAAAATTTTTTTACTACAAATTTATTGAATTAAAAACATATGTTGCTATTTGAAAACGCGAACTTAGAACCTTTTTATCGTATAAGGGATGGAGATATAAATTTTCAAAGTATTGAAAAATATAGTAAAGCTTATACCTAAAAGAATAGAAAAAAAATAATTTTCAAAATATTTATATTTTCCGAGAAAATGAGTGTCTTACGTTAGTTGGATCACCCTGTATATAATATTAATACCTGGAGAAAGAGAATTCACCTCCGCGATTTGTCTATCTATAATAAATGAATGGAAATAAGTAAATGCAAATTTTTAATCACCAAGTTGAATTTGTATAATAAAAAAAATGACTGACTTGTGATGACAAGCTGCTTCTTATATAACGCTGTAAAAGAGTGATTTTTTTAAAAAAATTGTTTAGATTTTTAATCATCTTGAAGGGGTAAGCGTGAAAATGCAATAAATATTAAATACCTAGTTTATCTTCTGCTAAAACATTAACAGCGACGAACAAAATCAAAACACAAACACGTTTCATTTTTATCTGCAAAAAACAATAAACATCAAAGCCTATTGTATTGAAAATTATAGATTTAAATGTATATTTAACTTTTTTTAATATCTTTATGTACCTAGTCTATGGGTAAGAAATCGTACTTGAAAGATACTTTCCTAAATATTTAATGTCAAATTAAAAAAAAAAGCTATTTTTAAATATAGAAAAATGGCCACGCCAATAATAATTGTACAAAAATGTATACACATATGATAATTTTTTGGGTATTTTCTTGAGTTTGAATGAGAAGAGGGTACAATTTTTAAATTTTCGGCTCAATAAAGTAGAAGAAATTAGTTAAGCGATTAACTAAATATATTGGATCTAGTTAAAAAAAAAAAACTGTTTAAAATATTTGATTGTAGAAACAATAGCATTTCATCTTCGCATCAAAGTTAAAATCGAATTTTGCTTACTGCCAATCTTTGAAGTTATGGTAGAACTCTTGTGAACCTTTTTGTTAAAACAACCGTTTCAAAGTGTTTTGCATGTAAATCGTCAACCGAAACGGTAAAAACAGAATAAGTTTTGCAGTTTGCATAATATGTACTTTATATCGAAACGATTTTAAAGTAAATAAGATGCAAACAGATTATTTACAAACGGGTAAGAAATTTTAAACTAGGTCATCACTCATTATAGTTTTTTTCTATAAATTTTGTATTTTTTGGAGTATTTCCTAAGATAGTGTTGATAAGAGATAAATTTAGTTTATAAATATAAGTAAAACTTTTTCAGTTGATTTTAAAACCTATCATGTTAAACTATTATTTTCATCGTAGCCGAGTATCAAAATTGTATCAAGAAACAAGAGAACAAAATAATATATTATTGTAAAACGTATATTATTCCGACAACGCTGTGTAAATGAGCAAAACTAACAACAACACAATGTGTTTCTCCGGTTTCGTTATTATTTATTCAACCGAAAATTACTGCGTTTAGTCTGATATTATTAATGTGCCCATTGCAAAACCTTGGCTAAATGTTATCTATAAGTCTTAAAATATAATTTTTTGTTCAATACGATTTTAAATCCAAATTTGAAGTACTGACAATTGTTCTACATTTTATATACTAATTGTTTAGATAAAAAATAAATGGCCCCAAAATATAATAACAATGAAAATCGTTTTAACTTTGGAAATTTCAAATAATACAACTAGGTCGATGTAAAAAATGTTGTTTTTGGTTATATTTTTAAAAAAATTTTAATGACTTTATTTTACTCGAATATAAAACTAAAAAAATTTTATAATAAAACTGAGATTATTTTACATTGAAACCGATTTATTATAATTTATTTTGATGGCCGAAGATACATAAAAAAAAAACGATAAAAAATTTTCTAATAAAACATAAACAAAACTATCTTAATAAAAAATTACCAAATGTGAATTATTTTTCGATGGTATATTTATAAATAATCAAATGAACTGTATTATTTTTAAGTGACAACTTTGGTTTTAAACGTATTCGAATTACAGACAAAATTTAAAAAATGTCATAAACATCAGATTTATGTAGTTCTTAAAAATGTCAAAAGGCTTGTAATAGTTTTTAAACATTCACTGTTTAATTGTAAATAGTAAAACACCACTGCACTTGATTAGCAATGATAATAATAAAATATTTTAACATAACTATGTTCTTAAGGCTTAAATTATAGAAAAATTGTCAACCTATGATTTTTTAAGACCTACAAAATTCTAATTTTAAAATGTACATCAATAAGTGCACACACAAAAATAAATTTGAGGGAAATGGTTTTATAAACTAAACATCGTATAAATACAATAGAATTAAAATAATTAAAATATTGACAAATTCTCACTTTACCTAATAATGAGTTCAAAAGAGTTAGCACAAAACATTTCGAGTAAAATAGTCTTTCCTGTCATTATACACAATTAAATAATATGTATTTAAATTTAATAAGATATATGAATATATTTATAAAACATACAATATAAATGGCACAACAAAGTGACTTACTTACCCAGCACTAAAAAGGGAAGAAAAGGGGTTCTTAAACACAGCTACCACTATTTACATACCACAATTGCGGTACATGGTTTTAGTTAGTGCCATAGATGTATATATTATGGAACACCGTTAAAATGGTCAGGACTAAAGTTTAATATTTAAATTACATAATAATAATATATTGTCAACCCGCGAATTCACCCAATCGTGCGGCTAATATAATTTTTTAAACGATTATCGTGTGTCATCACAAAAATAGCAATGATATCACTCCGGCCTTCCTAACCTCAAAAATGCCGGCGGCGGCCTTGTTGAAGACGGGGGATGACACCACTTCTACCAAAAACCTTGTTATTCCATGGTACATTTTTCCTAATCAACATTATTTTCCAGAGACCATTTTTTCTGTTAACCACTTGTTCCAAACTGGAAAAATAATAGATTGGAAAAAGTGGTTATCGGGTCGTTACTTTTTACACTTATAACAATACCTTAAACCTACCTACGCTAGGAAATGTGTCAAAATTGTTGTAATGTTCAGAATAAAAATTCTCATATTTACATATACATATGAATATCGTAAAAAGGCCTTTGCATAGTATGTTCTCTTTCGAATTCCAGCAAGTAAAATAATAATTTCAACCATTGCATCAGCCCCTAACCTAACCTAGCCTGTTGTTTTTTAAATTGTTCTCAATTGGCAATGTAAAATATAAACAGATATTTTATCGAGCGTTAAATAGGTCGGTACTCTTAGTTTTATAACTTATGCGAATTGTTGAAGACGGGGGATGACACCACTTCTACCAAAAACCATGTTATTCCATGGTACATTTTTCCTAATCAACATTATTTTCCAGAGACCATTTTTCCTGTTAACCATTTGTTCAAAACTGGAAAAATAATAGATTGGAAAAAGTGGTTATCGGGTTATCGTTACTTTTTACACTTACAACAATATTTCCCAATTTTAAAATATCCTAAAATGACCATTATGAGGTGTTTTTATACTCGTATGTTATTTCATATCGAAACGATTTAAAGGTAAATAAGAAGCATAACAAAATTTACCAACTGTGTGTTTTTTGGAAACCTGACATTGGGCCTCCGGTTAACGAGTTCTGTACTCGATTAAAAAAAAAACAATTAAAATTCAGGTAAAAAGCAACAAATGAATTTATAGTCATGAGTAAAACGGTTTATTATAAAAAAAAAACTTACAAAAAAAACAACTTATTTTTTTTGTTCCATATAGGTCGGTACTGTTAGTTTTTATAACTTCACGCGAATTGGTGTTTTCAATATTCCACAGTATTCTTTGTCCCCACATATTATTTTTCTGTTTCAATACATATAAAAGCAATTTTCATAGATCAAATAGATTTACACAATACCAGTATACCTTGGTAACCTCTACTTTAAGTATATTTTTAATTCCTGAAACTACAAATAAAGAAAAAAAATTAATTAATCCCACTATTTTTCAAAACAAATATACTTTGCTTAAAAGTTAATTTAATATAATATAAGTCAACGCTTAATTATCAAAATGTAATCTATAATACTTGATATTTACGAAGCGATTTAAAATTATATATGTATACATATATATTTTATTAATTGAATACAGGGGGATTTTTTTTTGTTTTTACCCCCCTCCAAAACTAATTATTTTTATACAAAACTTATGTAACTTAAATGGTAAAATATATATTACTAAATTTTTAAATGAAGGATATTATACTAAAAATGCATTTTTCAGCCGAGTCTGCAACCACGAAAGTATAAAATTACACACGGAAAACCCGAAATTTCAACAACCCTCCCTCCTCCTGGGAAAAAGGCTGAATGTTTTTAAAACTTGTTTGGCGCAATTTCAAGATTTAACAGCTAATAAGTGAAATTAATTCCAAATTTGTGTGGAATTTAAACAGTTTCCAATAGAAAAGATAGAATTTTTTTCTTTATTTCACTTTTCGAAGCAGTTTTAGGGATTTAGGTCGGGAAAATTAGACCGAAGGTATATTATCTAGAACAGAACTATAACATATACAATTTTCTAAAAAAAAAAAAACTGTGATCAAACTTTTTTTATATTAAGAAAAACCCCGCCAAAAAAGGGGGAAATTACACTTTTACCGTAGTCAATTTCCAGGTTGCTATGTGTGAGTGAGTAAATAGACAATGAAAATATTTGATTTTTATGGTTAACAACGAAAATTGTTTAATTGAAATTGTTTATTAAATAGTCAATGTCAACTGGTTTCACCAGAGATAACAAAAAGTGAATACATTTAAAACAAAAATGTAACACAAATCATATCCACCCTTAAACTGAAAATTAATTTTTGAGCACATAGTTGACATTAGGTTCAATGCTCTTATCGAAATTTGTTTTTTATCTGTGATCACTGGATTGCTCTTTGAGGCCCAAATTTTGGTTTCCAAACCATAATATGTAAGGTTTTATTTTATGCTCTGAATTTTCGTTGTATGTTATAAATGCGTAAACAACACACAGTAAGTAAAATTTTTTTTTTTTTTGCGTTTTATATACCTTAAATTCGTATCGGTATGAAAAAACATACTAGTCATAATAATACACATAAAAATGCTCCTTAATGGTAGATCTACTAAGATTTTTCGTACTACTTGTTTTGATTGAATGTTTTAAATAAGCTATGTCCTAAATAAGAAAATATTCGAAAACAAAAAACAACATCTTTTATCATCAACCTAGTTATTTTATTTCAAGTGTCCAACGTTAAAACAGTTTTGACTATTATTATATTTTGAGTCCATGCATTTTTTACTTGAGTAATATTATTTATTGAAACTCATTTTCTTCATAGCAATAGTATAAGTGATTTATTAATTAAATAAGCCGTTGTCCAATTATACTGATTAAATAGTGTACCTATATATACAGGGTGACTGGTTAATTCTGCCCCAATCAATTTTATAAAAAATAAAATACTTTTAGCTTCGATGCAGAGCATTAGTTTTACTCTGATGTGGGCTTTTTTTATCTGTATAAACTGTTACTTTTTTAATACTGGATCACTTCCTTCGAGTAGCAACTCTATAAATCACAAATTTCATCTAGTTGGTACATTGGGGGGGAGGGGGGTAAAAGTTGAAAAAGTTTACTCCTTTACAGTGGAAATTTGAAAAAACAACAAAAAAACCGTACGAGTTTTTAAGTTAGAACTTTAACTGGCTATAATTTCGAGAAAAAGAGTCGGATCGAGTTGAAATTTATAAGAAATATTTATTTAGTATGCCTGCACACGTCAGTTGTATCAAATTTTAATTAAACCTATTTCCAATTTGAAAGTGATTTTATCCGAGAGGACTAGTACAGTAGAGTATAGGCATAATGGAATCAAAGCCACTAGGGGACGGAGAGATCACAGGTCTACAGGAATTATTATAAATACAAGCGATAAAATTGAATAAAATCACTTTCAAATAAACGCTTTGATGCTTATTTGTAAATACAGAATATCAATTTAATACTTTTTAACTTTGCTGGTTTATACTGTGCTTGGTATAAACTGTACTGGCTTGAAAATACTAACTACCGATTTGCATCGAAGCGTTTTTTCGAAAGTGATTTTTTCAGTTTCCGATTTAAAAATTCCTGTAAACCTGTGATCTTCCCGTCCCCACTATTTTACACACAACACTACAAGGTATTTTATACACTCGCGCATTTTATTATACTCGATTAAAAAAACAACAATTAAAATTCAGGTAAAAAGCAACAAATGAGTTTATAGTCATGAGTAAAACGGTTTATTATAAGATACATTAAATTTGGATATAAATGCAGTTTGGAACAATTGTTTTAATATAATAATAATAGTGCAGTATAATTTTTAGCAAGTTAACTCTAAGATTATTGGTCTGAATTGTAATAACTGAAAAGCATGCGAATACTTGTTACCATGTATTAGTGATGTTTATTAAACACACTAATTTATTTTTTTAAACAGTATCGTACCCTGTGGGATTGACTTTCATAACAATATTGTCTATACCAGTAAGAAAACACAAACGACCTTGAACTTTAGCTTCTATTATATATGCTTCTGGGTTTCTTATACTTCTAAGCAATCCTTTTAGTCGACACAACCAGTCCGCCACTTTTGTGTAATTACCATTTTTATCTTAAAAAAAAAATTATTCAGAAATTTACCAAACTTAACTTACTAGTTACTACATATATAGTGTAACACATAACTAATACACGTGATAAATACAATGTACAGATTGTCCGTGTTGTGTAAATGACCGGACAACCTGTTTATCATGATCAAAAGGCATATTGTAATTTCATAATTAAGTTTAAAAAAACTTAGAAGCTTTTGTATAAAATAGTTTTCCAAACCGGGTTTGGTCGACCAGTCAACATTTTTTAGCACATTATTGTTAATTTAAAAAGTTAATGAAATGTAATGTATGTGTTACCATTTAAGTTTAAAAAATTGCCATCTAAGTTAAAAAACTAATTCGGGAGGGGGTAAAAACAAAAAGAATTGTAGAAAATTGAGATCACATTGTATAAAAATATTATTAAGTCATAATGTCCAGAGAAATTAAGATTATATGTTTATTCCACCAGTTAAAGTTATGAGAACTATTAAATTAATCAGAATCATTTTTTTAAATATTATGTCTTATCTTTATATATATATATATATATATATATATATATATATATATAGAGAGAGAGAGAGAGAGAGAGAGAGAGAGAGAGAGAGAGAGAGAGAGATACAGGGTGTATTGTAAATTTCAACCGAGCTTAAAATGAGACAGTGAGGATGCTCTATGGGAACTATAAATGATATTCTACTATTACAATTTTATATAATATTTACTCATAAAAAATGCTTGTTTTATCAAAAAACGTTTTGTAACGTCAAGAGTTAGTTGTCTTCTCACTTCTCCAAGTTCTTTCAACCCACAGTTTTCAAAATCTGTACAAATTAATTAATAACTGTGTCAATGACAAAATATTCATAAAAAAAAAAAAATTAATTGCACGTGTTAAAATTGGAGAATATAATAAATTCAATGAACTGTATTAATATAATTTTTTCATACTTCAAACTTAAATAACATATTTATACTACCAACAATTTTTCATCAAATTTTTCAAGAAACAAGTAAAATGTTTTTAAAATTATATTCGAATAAAGTACTAATACAATTATTTGAATAATTTAAACATATGGAGGATCAAAAAACCTATTAGCGCAAACTTGTCTAATATATTTACAATTTAGAATATTATTTTAAAGACAATAATAAAAAATGTAAAACCATTAAGTCTCACAATTAAGTCTTAGAACTAATTACGATTAACAAATTAATGCGTAATTACCTTCATTTTTAATATCAGGATCAGGATGAATACCTGTAACAGAAATATTAAATAATTAAACAGTAAATAAAATCCCATTTTATATTTTATCTATAATAATAGTATCTAAAACTGAGTTTATTTAGACTAATTAATTATAAGGTATTTGAATAATTATTATTTTTGAATTTGGATATTCTCAAATTATTATATTTACCTAGAACTTCGGATATTTTGTTTTGCAAGTCAGTTTGATAATCTATGTATTCTAAAATTTAAAACAAAAAAGTCATTAGTTTTATTCTAAATCTTTTTTTTTAAAAAGAAAGAAATATGTAAGTACAAAACAAATCTTGTTTTCTATCTAATATTTATAAGATTAATTACCCTGTAAGTTTTCCTGGATTGACGTTGCTGGAATTAAAACGAGAAAATGTTATCAAATAACTATGTGGAAACACGTCCATTTACACTTGAGAAATATTATGCACATATACCCCTTCTTTATCAAATAATCGATTAAAGTAACATTTATACTGAGTGATACTGCTGAGTGTCTACCCATAAACGATAGCTTTAATGTCAATCTTAATTTTATTCTACATATTTTTATATATATATATATATATATATATATATAAATTACCCTTCCAATCTTCTTCATTAATTTCCTCGATTGGCGGTGCTGTAATTAAAACGAGAATATTTTATACTTAATATGAAATAACTATGTGCAAACACGTCCATACACTTGAGAAATCTTATTACCTGGTGCAGCCAACATAAAAACCATTTTCTCTGAAATTTACATAACATAAATGGATTAGATAATCCATAATGATATTGGATTTATTATATTATTATATTATATGATCAGGTTTGGCACGACGGCCGATTGTTCAAACTGAAGAAGTCACTTTTAGTTTTTACAATTTTCTAAGCTTAAATACATTTTTATCAAATTATATTATAATTACTCATTTTTGCATTTTCATCCAAAATTGTTCCAATTACTTTTTGCATACCCAATACTATAAACAAATAATGGGTTTTTAGGACTTAAAAAATACATTTTAATAATAAATATATATATGTATATCAATTACCCTTCCAATCTTCTTCATTAATTTTCTCGATTGGCGGTGCTGTAATTAAAACGAGAATATTTTATACTTAATATGAAATAACTATGTGCAAACACGTCCATACACTTGAGAAATATTAATACCTGTTACACCATATATAATAGCAATTTTCTCTGAAATTTACAAAATATAAATGGATTAGATAATGATTTATTATTTTATAGTATTATTTGACCAGATTTGGCACGACGGCCTATTCTGCCCTCCTAAACAAAAATGCCGTAACTCGAAAAATTAAAAATTAAAAAACCCTTTAAATAAAGTAAAATGGTGTATATATATATATATATATATATATATATATATATGTATAAATACAGGAATGCTCACAAAGATTTGGCAAATGAAATAACTTTAATAACCGCGTAGATATAATTTTATCTGCGCGCGATACCGCAAATGAGTATAAATGATTTTAAAAAAAAAATCTCAAAAATATTCACTAGAACAAAAGTTATTTCATTTGTCAAATCTTTGTGGACCACCCTGTATATATATATATATATAATATATATTTAATATTAATACCTGGAGAAAGAGAATTCACCTCCGCGATTTGTCTATCTATAATAAATGAATGGAAATGAGTAAATGCAAATGTTTAATCACAAAGTTGAAGTTGTACAATAAAATAAATTACTGACTTGTGATGACAAGATGCTTCTTATATAACGCTGTAAAAGAGTGAATTTTTTAATTTTTTTTAGATTTTTAATCATCTTGAAGGGGTAAGTGTGAAAATACAATAAATAATAAATACCTAGTTTATCTTCTGCTAAAACATTTATAGCGACGAACACTATTAAAACACAAAAACGTTTCATCTTTTTCTGCAAAAAATAATAATTGTATAGAAAGTTTTAGATTTAAATGTATATTTAACTTTTTTAATATCTTTATGTAGCTAGTCTATGGGTCAGAAATCGAACTTGAAAGATACTTTCCTAAGTATTTAATGTCAAATTAAAAAAAAAAGAGGTATTTTTGAATATAGAAAAATGGCTACGCTAATAATAATTGTACAAAAATGTATATACATATGATAATTTTTTGGGTATTTTCTTGAGTTTGAAAGAGAAGAGGGTACAATTTTTAAATTTTCGGCTCAATAAAGTAGAAGAAATTAGTTAAGCGATTAAGTAAATATATTGGATCTAGTTAAAAAAAAAAAAATGTTTAAATATTTGATTGTAGAAACAATAGCATTTCATCTCCTCATCAAAGTTAAAATCGAATTTTGCATGATTTTACTTTACTGTATACTTTGTATAATAATTAAATCTTATTATAATAAAGGCAGCCTGACACCAAGTTTCAATTATAATATTATATATAATTATTATTATTAAGAGACAAATAATATCGCAACTATTTTTTATTCACTTAACGATATTTTACATAAAGATTACAAAGTATTTTTATTTTAAAGTACCATATGAAATAATATTAGTTTGAAATGTTTAAAATAATGATTTTTGCAGAGCGCTAAAAACATGAGGCACATTTTTAGCTCGATTTCTAATTTTTGGTCATGCTATTCGAATAGAACGGTGTGTACCTACTATTGTTGTAATATATTATTTGCGAAATTAGCAAAACGTTTAAAAGTTTATCGATAATCTAAATACAAAAATAAAAAATTAGAAAATAAGAAAAACTCAATTAAAATGTATTAAAACTTACTAGCAATCTTTGAAATTATGATAGAACTCTTGTGAACCTCTTTGGTAAAACAACCGTTTCAAAGTATTTTGCAAGAAAATCGTCAACCAAAACGGTAAAAACGGAAAAAGTTTTTCAGTTTGCAAAATATGTACTTTAGTATGTTTACTTGTTTAAACAAGTGTGAAGAAATGTTTAAACTATTGTCTTCATAGCTATTGGTTTTACAACGGCTCGCAACACTAATGTTATTATCATGAAATTTAAAAAATTTGTCCGTGTATGATTTTATGTCCCCTTGCAATCCAAATAAAAAATCTTTAGGGAGAATTACTATTTTAGTATGGCAAAGGGTTACAATAAAAAAAAAAAAAAAAGTTTTATCCGTTACACGAAAAAAACATTGAATTTTGCATCTGCTTTTGGTTATTTTCTAAGATAGTATTGATAAGAGATCAATTTAAATTATATGTATAAGTATAACTTTTTCATTTGTTTCAAAACATATCATATTAAACTATTATTTTCATTGTAGCCGTGTATCCATATTGTATAAAGATACAAGAAAACAAAATAATATATTATTGTAAAGCGTATATTATTCCTACTACGCTGTGTAAACGAGCAAAACAAACACCGACACAATGTGTTTTTCGACTCTCGTTAGTATTTATTCAACCGAAAACAAGTGCGTTCGGTTTGATATTATTGTTCTACCCATTGTAAAACCTTGGCTAGAAACGAAAGAAAATTTTATTTGAATATACACTAAATAACACATAATATACAAAACGGTAAACTAAGAGAAATTGCACGGTATAAGCATTACTTATTCGTTGATATAATGCATTCTCGTTCGCCGATGCAGTGAAATGTTTTCTATAAGTCTTAAAATATAATTATTTATTCTATACAATTTTAAAACCAAATTTGGAACACTGACAATTGTTGTACATTTTATATACTAATTGCTTAGATAAAAAATAACTGGCCCCAAAATGTAATAACAATGAAAATCGTTTTAACTTTGGAAATTTCAAATAATATAACTAGGTCGATGTAAAAAATGTTGTTTTTGGTTTGGATAAATTTCTTATTTAGTCCATTGGTGTATGACTAACGGGTAACTGTTTAAACAAGCATAGGTACAAAACATAATACCAAAATATGTTTTCGTCTTACTTCGATAAATAACACAACTTAAAATGTGTTTTCGTGTAAGATAGTATAATATAAGAAAAGTATAAGATATATAACTAATAATAATTTCAATGAAAAATGGACTTTTTCGTGGAAAAGATTATACATAAGATGTATATAATAACCATATTTATTTACCATATAGATTTTATTGGAGACATTTTACATAAATAGTGTAAACTTTCTTAGCTATCTGAAAAAAATATTAGACAAATTCTCAAATTTTGGGCTACACGAAAAAAAAAACTTTTTATATTTTTAACACATTTTTAATGACTTTATTTTACTCGAATATAAAACTAAACAATTTTTTTTATAAAACTGAGATTATTTTACATTGAAATCAATTTAGAATAATTTATTTTGATGGCCGAAGATACATAAAAAAAACAATTAAAAAATTGTCTAATAAAACATAAACAAAACTATCTTAATAAAAAATTACCAAATGTGAATTATTTTTCGATGGTAAATTTATAAAAAATCAAATAAACTGTATTATTTTTTAAGTGACAACTTTAGCACAAAACATTTCGAGTAAAATAGTCTTTCCTGTCATTATACACAATTAAATAATATGTATTTAAATTTAATAAGATATGTGAATATATTTATAAAACATACAATATAAATGGCACAACAAAGTGACTTACTTACCCAGCACTAAAAAGGGAAGAAAAGGGGTTCTTAAACACAGCTACCACTATTTACATACCACAATTGCGGTACATGGTTTTGGTTAGTGCCATAGATTTATATATTATGGAACACCGTTAAAATGGTCAGGATTAAAGTTTAATATTTAAATTACATAATAATAATATATTGTCAACCCGCGAATTCACCCAATCGTGCGGCTAATATAATTTTTTAAACGATTATCGTGTGTCATCACAACAATAGCAATAACATCACTCCGGTCTTCCTAACCTCAAAAATGCCGGCGGCAGCCTTGTTGAAGACCGGGGGATGACACCACTCCTACCAAAAATCATGTTATTCCATGGTACATTTTTCCTAATCAACATTATTTTCCAGAGACCATTTTTTCTGTTAACCACTTGTTCAAAACTGGAAAAATAATAGTTTGGAAAAAGTGGTTATCGGGTCGTTACTTTTTACACTTACAACAATATTTCCCAATTTTAAAATATCCTATAGAAAATATATTCGTTGGGAAAAGTAGATGTAAGGCTTATGTATGTGTCTTTTGGATTTTTTCATACTTTGAACAATTAGGTAATTAGTGATATAACCTTTATAACAATTTATCTATTGTCGTTTATTCCATTTCAATAATTTCATTACTGGCTTCCTAACCTCAAAACTGCCGGCGGCGGCCATGTTGACCGGTCAGTTGTCGACATACCTTGTGTTTTTATTTTTTTTGCTTAACGTCCGTATCTAAAAATAGATCATTCCGTGTCAACGGGACTTTCCGTGCGTTATCATCCGAACAACAAACATCAAAGGGATTGTTATTTGCTTATAATCGTTGGATTTGACGGTTCAATTTTTTTTTTTAAATGGTAGTTCAACCGTAATTTACCTATGTAAATTCAATACTATCAAATGACCCGAGCCGTAATTGGTGACTGGTGTCGGTTTCGCGTTGGTATCTAATTTGTTAATAAAATAATATTTTCTAAGATATTTTGCTCTTGTGAAAAATAAACCGACCGGCATGACCGCAACAACCGCCTTTGAAGGAGGAGACCAAGTCACCCGGGACTTGCAAAAGCTGTGCTTAAAAGGCGGTGCCGTTGAATTCGTCACAGGATACGAGAATCCCGTTTCCTGGCACAGGAAGCACCACGTCCCCCGGGAACAGCTGTCTAAAGATGTGCTGTTCGACAACCTGGACATGAAATCCATGACGTTGGCACAGTATTACGGCAGAATACCCGAGTACATCAAATGGAAATTGTAAGTAAAAATTGTTCGTTAAAATTCAATGCGCCGTTGACAAAAATCCCCAAGACGGTCCGTGCTGTGTAACTGACCTGCCGCCCTACCCTTTTTTTTAAATATTTTCTAGCCCACAATTATAAAGGTTTTTTTTCACGTCTACTACAGTGAATCTTAAAATCACAAACACCCTTGGGTTCACCGTTTGAAATTGGCCGATGCAAGACGGCAGTACGGGTCACACGGCGCATATTGTTGTGTTGTAGTTGACGCTGCCATTCGATAATGTTTGCTCTTTACATTCGGTTGTAGAAATAGTTTGTACAATACACAATTAGCAGTGTTTCTGAAAATATTTATTTCCAATTCAAAATACCTATTACAATTAGGCAAAAAAAAAGTATAACAGTGTTCGATTAATATAAATCTGTTTTATTACACAAATGTTAACGATAAGTACTATTGTTATGAAATTTAGTGCTATAAAAAAAACAATCAAAATCACCATAAAAGTGGAGCACAAATGTATTTATTTTTAACAAATTTGCTTACAGGTTCAATTACAATCTAGTAATTTGTTACGAGTACATTAGAAGCAAAACCAAATTGAGCGAAGCGCTGAACATCTTGAAAGACATTAAACATATTTTGACTTCTATAAACGACAAGGATAAATTCTTACAATCCGTAAAAATTGCACTCGGTCATATCGCATACTCGCTGAAGGGTTACGTATTGAGTTTATGCAACGACAACAAAACGGTAGAAATTATTCAGTCGTTTACAAAAAAAAACTGTATTATTAACAGAGTTTTTTTTTTTAGGAATTGGAGAACTTCGAGTCGGTCAACGACATGGACAACGTCAACAAAGCGGCTTTGTTCGGCGTTCAGTCCGTGTTTTTCTACGAGTACGGTTTGCCCTATGTCCAAATATCGAGCGATTGTGCGTTAAAAGCCATATCTCTGAACGAGTCCGAAGCCGAGTGGCATTACTTGATGGCGCGAGTGTTGACCAATTATTATAGGCAGCGAGCGAACCAAGTATTCTGTTCCAAACGAGAAATCGAAGAATCCGAAATAGCCGTTCATCTCGGTAAAAAACCTCATCACAAGTTGCATTTGGTGTTGGTGTATCAGCGTATGTGCCGGACAGTACACGTTAACCCCGAAGCCCGGAAAGCGATTTCCAAAGAGACTTTCAAGTTGTTAAAGTGAGCTCGAACTCTAGTATAGAAGTTTTATAATTTTGTCGAATGTAAAACGTTTCATGACACCTTTCAGAGAAGTAATGAACGAAACCAACGACTTGTTTTTATTGAAAAACTGCTTGCTCAGTTTGTGCAAACTGCCTGCGAAAGAACAGAACAACATGACTGACATTTTGGAAAAACTTGTTGACAAACTAGAATCCAGTAACAACGGTTACATACACGGTGCTATTGGCCATTATTATTTGTTTATTAAAAAGGTAAACAATCAAATTGTATAAATATTTTTTTTTTTTAAATGGTATATTTACAAACTAAAACTCTATCATAAATAACACTTTATTTTGCGTTGAGAGAATTTAATTAACAACAAGTAACAAATTGAAAACTATTTAAATACATTTATAATTTCCACTCTAAACAGTAATTTTATTGAAATTCGACAAATGGAAATAATTATAGGACAAATTAGATTGTATTTAAGTAAAACTTTAAAAACAAGTTATTAACAAAAGGCAAAATGAAAATGTAGGTAATAAAATAATATAATTTATAGTGAAAAATTATATTCAAAGTTTTAAGCACAAAAAATAAATCAAACGTGGCCATTTTTTATTTAAATAACAAATACAAATTTTTAGGTAATTACAATTTATTCAAACTACATTTTAATTTGACAGTTTTAAATAACATGCTATTTTTTATTAACTTTTTAAAATAAAAACATATTTAGTCTTTATAATTTAAAAAAGGAGTTTAAATCACTTTTATTTATTATTTAAAATGTGTTTTTTATTATTTGAGTTTTAAATACATTTTTTTCTCTATAACTATTTAGTGTTAATTGAAAATGTATTTAAATCATTTTTTATTTGTTAGTAATTGTTAATTAAATTTTCTCAATTCAAAATAAAATATTATTTTTGATCTGAGTTTTTGTTGTAAATATAAAATAGTTTTTTTGAAATAATGTCAACGATTTAGTTTATTTATTTACCAAGCACAATATTTGTAATCAAAATTATTTATATTCATATAATATTAATATTAAACTTGGACTAGTATTTTATTCAACTTAATGTGTTCTTTTTGTTAATATTTACATGCATACTTTTTTTATGCGATTTTGATTACAAAGAAAAACTAAATAAATATATTATGGTTGTAGGTAAAATAATATTTTTATTTAGCCCAAGTAAATAAGAAATAATAAAATGTATATGATATTAACTTGGTCAGTTTTAGTATTTTATGAAACAAAACATTATTTTATAAGACAGTTTGTTTTAAATTACATTTTATAGAAAAGATATGATGTATTTCTAACGTAATTGAATTAATAAAATATACTACTTGAATCCTTAAGCAAACCAATGCTAATTACTTTGTATTTCAGGACTACGACAAAGCCAAAAGCCACCTGAAATTGGCCATGGACGTGAAGAGCTTTGGTTCGTCCATCGACTATGTGTATGCGTTGTTCAAAATCGATCCCGAGACGGCGCCCGTGGAAAAGATGATGTCGAAATTTTTAGACATATTTTCGCATCCGATTCAACAAGAAAAACTCTTGAGTCAAATCATATCCTATTTGATCATAACCAAAGACGACATCGTCAAATCCCTACCGTACATTTCGATGCTGTTCATCTACAAGGACGCAATGTGCTTACAAAGTCTAAAGGTAAAACCTAACACATCTGAATAATTATTTTTTACCCGATTACACGACGATTAATATTCGGCCCATTTTGCACAGACGCACGTTCCAAAATTTTCGTTAATGCCGCAAAAATACAATCTATTAGACGTCATTAAGGAAAGTCTGCTCAAAGCGCGGCTCGATGAATCTTTGTCTGCGGACGATGTGGACAACGTAAATATAGTGTTGACGAAACTGGATAAGTATGTTTTGTCGTTTAAACCGGAAATTTTTTTTAACTGCAAAAACAACAAAGGGAATTTCAATGAAAAAAATCTATTTCAATTCAATAACAAAAACGTGCGAGAGAAAAAAAGTGACGAAGACAATTGGAGAAAGTTAAAACCCGAAGAAACTTCGTCGTCGTCGTTTCCACAAATTGTTCACAATAAGAACAGACAACAAAGGTCTAATCGTGATAATATAATAATAATAATAATTCTGAGAGAAAGTCTAATTATTTGTATTCGAAATAATAGTTTTATTGTTATTGTTTAAAACTTTTTAATATTTAATTTAAATTTTTCTGAGATGAATATCGTTGTTACTTGTTCTTGTTATAGTTAATTGCTTAATACAATTAGTAAGTTTTAATAAATGTTATTATGTATATTATTATTAAAAAAAAAAAAATGTTGTACTATATACCCAAATTGGAGCCAAAAAAAGTATTGTTATTGTTTGTAGATTAGAAACAGTTAAAAAATTAAAACAATGTATAAGGTTATGCTGTATAATTAACATTGTTTAAAATTAAATTATAGGTTAGTTACCAATTTTCTTTTAAAACTTCATAGTTTTCATTAATTCATCTAAGAAATATAAAAGTTAAAAAAGGTATTTTTTTTTTTTGTACAAATAGTTTATTCAAAATAAAATCCCAAACAATTTTTTTATTCAATTATTTTGTGAAAAAAACTTAATTAAATTTTACAAATGACTAGTTAAGTTTTAATTACTTTTTTATATTTTATAAATCAAATTATAACCAATCGATAAATGGTTACATTTTATATTTTTAATAACATCGATTGTGATTACACTAAACCTGCATTTTTATTAATAAAAAAAAATTAAAACTTAGATTACCGTAACATCATTTAGTTAAAACACAAAATAATAATATTTGTAAAAGTATAAAAAATAACAAATTTAAAAGAATCTTGATTGAAACTTAGTGTAAAATATAATTTAAAAAATTAAATAAATCCGCGATTTTCAAAATCAATTAATGAAAAATATGTACAATACAAAATGATGTATCAATAATTAACTATAGGTATAATTTCAGATGGCGCCATAGATAATTTAAGATGCTTGGAACTGTGTTCGAAAGTTACACTGTTACAATTATTACAACTTATCAAAGATATTTCGGGAACATTCTTCAATTTTTGTTGGAAAATGTCATTGAAAAAATCTATGACAAAATGGGCAAACCTCTGGAAGTCCTTATCGTTGTTCTCTTTTTTCATTGTGATTAATGTACGATTCGTGTCAGTTTTTATTTTATGAGCGTTAAGTAGAAAATCGTCTTGGTCCTTGAAATTCAACAGCGTAACGTTCATTTTAAGACTATGGATCATATCGATCAAAACCAAACCGGTGGGGTTGCCCATGTACAATTTAACGATCAACAAGTGACTGTACCCTTCTTCCGTCGAACTCTGGATCAAACTGTGTTCGTTCACGAAGAAGCGACAGTGTACGGCCGAGTTGGGTATTATTTCGCACAAAACAGACAACAGACTTTGTGTCGATTCGCTAAGGCTTGATGACGATATCGAGGTCGTTATTTTCGTCCTAGCGCTCGTTTTAAAGAGATCCGTCAGAGACATGTTTGATTCGTCTGGATCGATTATAATTAGACTAGCGTCGCACTTGGAGTCGTTTCCAACGTTCAACGATTCGTCCAAGTTAATGATACTGTTGTTGGCCTGGAACAAAATAATATATAAATGTACCTATTTAGAAACGGACAATCTTTGCACGCACATTGACTGTCTCACGAGAACTGCCCAAGTACTTAAATAATATCGCTATAAACTAAATTATTTGTACATTACATTATAATATAATACACACCTTGATCGAATTTATAGTATCTTTCCAGCCGGGGTCGATTTGGAACTGCAGTTTGATCAATTGTGTTTCACAAACCTTAACGGCACAATACGGACACTTCAGCGATCTAAAAAAATGAAAAATTAATTAGTGTATAATCCTTTGCTTAATTAATACACAACCAATACGCTTTCATACCTACGTAAACAGAGCAGTATACACTTTGTATGGAACAAATGGCCACAAGGAGTAGCGTGAACGCTTTCCGGGTATATTCCCGTTAACATTGTGTTGCAAATACCGCAACAAAACATATTGATACTGAAAAAAAATAATTTTAATTACTACCTAATTTTCATTTGTGTGTGTGTAAAAAACAAATCAAGTTTGGTTAGTTTACGTTGCATAACAAAAATGCAAGTGTTTTAAGTAAAATGTAAAAAAAATAGATACAATTTTTTTATGTAAATTTTTAATCAAATGAAACTTGGAAATATGATCAAAATGAAAAAAGTCAAGTGTATATAAACACTCAGTTACACAGATACATAAATTTATTTTTAATCAAAACCGTAAATAAAAATACGTTCTTAACCGTATAACGTTTTGACAGGCAACGGCCGCACGACGTAACACAAATACGAGGTTAATGCACAACCAATATGTTAATTTTTTTATATTGTATATCTACTCAATGTTTCCTATTGGCTATATTGTATAATATTATGTATTGTCAAGTACAAGTCAAATTATATTCAACAAGGGGTGTTGGTATAAAACTACCGACACTTACTTGGGTACGGTGACGATTATTGGTGTAGTTAAAATTGTATGCACAAATGAAAAGTAACCCGATTGTGAAATATTTTCAAAAATATAATTTGTAAACCGCACAGTTTTTGTATTGAAAAAATATTGTAACGAAGCCGGTAGAAAATCGACTAATAACACTCATCGAAGGCAACAGCTGTAATTCCCAGCAGAATTTAAAAATATTATTACCTAATTAGAACTTGACCAATTACAACGGACATTAACAACACCACGATTGACCGGCCAAGCTTACTGGCTAAATAATCTTTGGCGAGAGCGACACAATAACAAGTAGATATTATATCACATTTAGAATATTATTATGACACACTATTGTCGACGTTAGGCCACAAAACCCGGTCAATAATTGGTTTATTATCAATATACTTTGTTTATTTTTAAAAATACACCGCCCCACCGCATTTATAGTCTTTTATACACCTCTTGTATGTGCCTAATTGGTATGACAAAAAACACAATAAACTGTTGACTTACACAAGCCGTTCCAGCTGGCAGTTGTTAAAAATATATTAAATGCAATAATAATAATAATAATAACACTGTAAGTAAAACAGCTATATAGTAGCAAAGTTCACCTACATCCGGTCGCCTCCAAAGTTGCTGGCATAAAAAATCCCAATTTGTGTCTTGTGATTTATAAAAGAAAAACTCCACATGAATCCCTAGGTTAGTTCTGAGAATTTAGTGGAAACAATGTATGGGTGATAAAAAACGATTTGAAATACAATAAAAATTATTATTCGAGAAGTATACAAAACACAGGAATGGGATACACGATACCTAGACTTAAAACAAAATGACCAAGTAAAAACACAAAAAAAATATTATCTAGATATATTTTTTATGTTTGCAATCTACATTATTATTTATTATAATAATTATCGACCACAAAAAATATGTTTTCAATTTTATAGTTAGGAATTTATATTCAGTTTTGAATTTTTAATAACTATTTTTTTTTTTATTTATAAACATATATCTACCAACTGCATCTACAAATGAGTGTATGCATATTTTATATGATTAGAATAACGGTTTTATGGGAAAAAATTGGTTTTAAACTCCAAAAACTAAGTATACAAACTGCTTATATAAGGACAAAATGTAAATGCCTCTATTTTTTAAAGGTTTAGGTAAGCATATTAATGGGAAAATTATGATAAAATATGATCAAGCAGCCAAATTTTTGAGACATTTTTTTAATTTTAAATAAGTTCTTTAGTGATGCATCCCATAAGCTAATAATAAAAAAATTGAAAATATTTTATACTTATCATAAAATCATAAAACTATCAAATGTAAATATTACCATAAGGAGTAACGACAAATAACTAATTTCTATAGCTCATAATACAATACTATTATATTCTATTATTTTGTGAAAAAAACTTAATTATATTTTACAAATGACTAGTTAAGTTTTAGTTACTTGTTTATATTTTTTAAATAAAATTATAACCAATTGGTAAATGGTTACATTTTATACTTGTAATAACATCGATTGTGATGACACTAAACCTGCATTTTTATTAATAAAACAAATTAAAACTTTAGATTACCGTAAAACATCATTTAGTTAAAACACAAAATAATAATATTTGTAAAAGTATAAATAATAAGAAATTTAAAAGAATCTTGATTGAAACTTGGTGTAAAATAAAATTAAAAAAATTAAATAAATCCGCGATTTCCAAAATCAATTAATGAAAAATATGTACAATAAAAAATGATGTATCAATAATTAAATATACGTATAATTTCAGATGGCACCATAGATAATTTGAAATGCTTGGAACCGTGTTCGAAAGTTACACTGTTACAATTATTACAACTTATCAAAGATATTTCAGGAACATTGTTCAATTTTAGATGGAAAATGTCATTAAAAAAATCTATGACAAATTGGCTCAACTTTTGGAAGTCTTTATTGTTGTTGTTGTTGTTTTTCGCTTCTCTTTTCATTGTGATTAATGTACGATTCGTGTCAGTTTTTATTTTATGAGCGTTAAGTAGAAAATCGTCTTGGTCCTTGAAATTCAACAGCGTAACATACATTTTGAGACTATGGATCAGATCGATCAAAACCAAACCGATGGGGTGGCACATGTACAATTTAACGATCAACAAGTGACTGTACCCTTCTTCCGTCGAACTCTGGATCAAACTGTGTTCGTTCACGAAGAAGCGACAGTGTACGGCCGAGTTGGGTATTATTTCGCACAAAACAGACAACAGACTTTGTGTCGATTCGCTAAGGCTTGATGACGATATCGAGGTCGTTATTTTCGTCCTAGCGCTCGTTTTAAAGAGATCCGTCAGAGACATGTTTGATTCGTCGGGATCGATTATCATCAGACTAGCGTCGCACTTGGAGTCGTTTCCAACGTTCAACGATTCGTCCAAGTTAATGATACTGTTGTTGGCCTGGAACAAAATAATATATAAATGTACCTATTTAGAAACGGACAATCTTTGCACGCACATTGACCGTCTCACGAGAACTGCCCAAGTACTTAAATAATATCGCTATATACTAAATTATTTGTACATTACATTATAATGTAATACACACCTTGATCGAATTTATAGTATCTTTCCAGCCGGGGTCGATTTGGAACTGCAGTTTGATCAATTGTGTTTCACAAACCATAACGGCACAATACGGACACTTCAGCGATCTAAAAAAATGAAAAATTAATTAGTGTATAATCCTTTGTTTAATTAATTAACAACCAATACGCTTTCATACCTTCGTAAACAGAGCAGTATGCACTTTGTATGGAACAAATGGCCACAAGGAGTAGCGTGAACGCTTTCCGGGTATATCCCGTAAAAATTGTGTTGCAAATACCGCAACAAAACATATTGATACTGAAAAAAACGAATTTTAATTACTACCTAATTTTCATTTGTGTGTGCGTGTGTAAAAAACTCGGTCAATAATTGGATTATTATCAATATACTTTGATTAGTTTATTTTTAAAAATAAACCGCCCCACCGCATTTATATAGTCTCTTAACACCTCTTGTGTGTAATTGGTATACCTACTTAATGTATAAAAAAAACACAATCAACCGTTAACTTACAAGCCGTTCCATCCGCATTCAACTGGTGTACACTGGCAGTTGTTAAAAATATATTAAATGCAATAATAATAAGTAATAACACAGTTTTCAATTTTATAGATTGGTATTTATATTCAGTAATCAGTTTTGAATTTTTACCAACTATTATTTTTTATTTATAAACACATCTACCAACTGCATCTACAAATGACAGTGTATACTTATTTTATATGACTAGAGTCTAGAATACCGGTTTAAGTGTAAAAATCAGTTTTAAACTCCTAAAACTAAGTGTACGAACTGCTTATATAAGAACAACATGTAAATGCCTCTATTTTTTAAGGGTTTAAATATACATATTAATGTACAAATAACGAAAAAATATGATCAAGCACCCAAATTTTCGAGACATTTTTAATTTAAAATAAGTTTTTTGGTTATAAATCCCATAAGCCAATAATATAAAAATTGAAAATATTTAATTGACAAATATTGTATACCTAATATAAAATCAAAAAACCATCAAACGTAAATTACCATAAGGAGTAACGACAATTAACTAATTTCTATAGCTCATATTATAATACATTTTTAATACAACTTTATTTGCTTGATAAAAAATAACAAAATCTAGACATTTTAGCCTTTTTCTAGTTGATACCTTTATATTTTATAGATTAGTGATACCATAATATCATACTAAACTTTACAAAATATATATTGTATAAAAAAAATAATTAATATTTTTCGATTGCACTGTACTCACATTCAATATGTATATTACTAAAATATTGAACTTATACTTTTTTCCTTTTCTTCGGACGACAATACAATTCAATTTTTGGGATGGATGGGTGTATTATAATACACGTTTATGGTAATATTATTATGCTTCATACGTTTAGTAATTTATTTTCCTTCGTTAGTAAAGTAGTTTTCATTGACATTTCGACCAGTAGCCAGTGGGCACTTGCCCAAAACTGCGACGGCAGTTTTTTTTTTAAACTCATTTTGGCGGCAAACACTGAACGGCGTCATGGAAGAAACGAACGCGTTAACACTGGTGGACCGGAGTTTTTTTTCTTCCATGACCGGGACGTCACGGCTCGCTGTCGGAGGCGGTGAACTAGCGCTGTCCAAAACTCCTAACCTCGAATTTGTTGCTTTGGGAAAACAAGATATAGTATTCTCTTTCTCAGCGACCGTAGGCTGCCTCGTGTTAGGATCACGTCGTGAATTGTGGTGAGTACATTTTATTCCAACAATTAATTTAATTTCAACTCAATTCAAACCCACGGTATTCTAAACACTTGTACGCTTTTAGTGTAAGTACACCATCGTTGGAGTCTGTGCCGTTTTGGATTTTCAAAATTTTCATTCGCACCGTGTCTGCGGTGTAGAGTGTCAACGTGCCACTAAATTCCTCGCCTTAAATGTCTCCTTCCGGTCCGAGAAAACCAATTTCCGTTTTCCGTTAACCTGAAAACCTGATAAACCGTGTTGAATTGTGAAAATTATTTTACCGTTTAACCAATAATATAATATTTTCATTGTGTTCATTTTGCAGCTAACGAAACGGCACGATGGGTAAAATAATGAAATCTGGTAAAATAGTGCTAGTGCTATCTGGCAGATACGCTGGCAGGAAGGCGGTAATAATGAAGACGTACGATGAAGGTACGTCGGAGAGACAGTATGGTCATGCGCTTGTAGCCGGTATAGACCGTTACCCTCGGAAAGTCACCAAACGCATGTCACAAGAAAAACTGAAAAAACGGTCCAAAATAAAACCTTTCCTCAAAGTAAGACGACATCACCTATTGAATTACAAACAATTTTCGTTTATTATTGCCAAAATCTGTTTTGGACTTTCTATTTGTTCGGTATACTTTCTTTTAGTAGTATCTGTAAATTTTTCATAACTGGCACGACGGTTGTAGTCGATTGTTTAGTGAATTTAGAATAATTGTGAAAACTGTTTACTAACTGCTCTTAAAATGTAATTGGTAATATTGTATTACCCGTTTACATTCTAATGTCTGTCCGTTAATGTATATTTAATTGTATCGATGAAGTAGTCTTGTTCAAATTTTTCATGGCTTGATTACATGTTTCATAGATTTCAGTTGATAGTAATAAAAAAGTGTACTTTTCCCCTTTTTTAAAAATACGTAGTTTTACTTAGGATGACAGTGTTGTGGTTTGAATATTTTGGCCCATTGTTTTTTGTTTTATACAAATTTCTTTAACCAATCATTCATCACTAAGTAGTATTTATATACCAGCCGCTTCTTTGTTGGTTATTTATTTTGATACTTAGTTGCAGAGAGAATTTGTTTGATTAATCCCATTTGACAAGGTGATGAATAGTGAAATCAATTTGTTTTTTAAAAATTTGAAATTTGCTTTAGTAGGTATTTAGTAAAAATAATGTTAAGATATTTCCTAAATGCAAATATCATATTTGGCTACAATTTATGTCACATATTTAGTAGTTCATATTTGTCTGTTTTATTTTTAGAATATTTTTATGGCTCGATTTCCTAGTTTTTGGCTATTCATGTTTAGGTTTAGAAAAATTGTTATTTTCTAAAGAAATGCTGTTTTCAAATAGATGAAATTTGTTTTTTTTTTAACGTACTTAAAATAACTAAAATTAATATTTTTATGTAATTTATCCAGTTAAACTATGTTGTGCAAAAATGAAAATAATATGTTGTACTGTGCTATTAAATTAGAAATAAACTAGTGACAATTAATTAATTCATACTTTTTTTTTAGGTGCTCAACTACAACCATCTTATGCCAACTAGATATTCCGTACAAGATGTGACCGTAGACAAGGTATCACCTAAAGATTTAAAAGATCCAATGATTAAAAAGAAATACCGTTTCCAAACCAGAGTTAAATTTGAAGAAAAGTAAGACCGCTTGTTATTTTATTACTAGTTAAATATAACATTAAATCTAGTTTAAAACAATTCGACTGATGAATGTTAATATATATATATATATTTATTTATTTATATTTATTAATTAAACAATATTGTAACTTCGGCAGTGCGATTTATAAAGTAATTACTGTAAAAAATGTAATTAAGCAATGAAAACAAAAATGGTAGGATTTTTTTATTTAAAATAATTTTTTATACTTGCCCGCATAATAGTTGACCTTGTAAATTTTTTGATTTTTATTTACTTAACCACCTATGCTAAAATTAACCCTCAAGCATAAAATAATGTTATATTGACGTCTCACTAAAATCTCAGATAAAATGTCCGCGTTCAAGTATTATTTTGAAAACACAAGAAAATTTTCAATTATATTATTAAAAAACCATAAATTCATGATTAAATCTCTTGCCTCTTAATTTTATATTTTTGAATTTTTACCAGCGTAATTGAAATCCTTTTTTAGTTAAGTACAATTTATTGTTAAATTATCTTTAGATCAAACATTTGCAAACCTGGGAATTTTTTAACATTTTGTTATAAATATTTGAATTACATTTTTAATTGACTGTCAAATAACCTGTTAAAATGAAATACTTCTTTGACATTTTCGTAGAAATAATTTATTTTATTTTAATCATATTTCTATTTTTATTAGAACTACAAATTGTCTAGTTGAAATTGAATTGTGTTTAAAATTGTTATATGGATATGTTTATTTTGTTTTGAAAATACTTTTGTATTTTAAATTAATTATATATTTAAATTTTTAACTAACACTTAAGTATTCAACTTTCCTGCGGCCAAATTTTTTTTGATAATACGTGAAGTCATGCGTTGTATAATTTACAACAGTATTTCAGATAGTGATAATTGTTGCTTGTTTTAAATAATAAACTTTATTTAGAAAATATTGCTAATATATTATTAAAATATCGGAAATATTTCCACAACGTAATATTTCTAAGGCATTTAATTTTGTGAAATAACACAACACAACTTAAACATCTTTGATATTATTTTGAAAATGCCAAACATATTTTTACTGGTTAGTAAATGGGCCACTATAATTATTAAGACTTAAAAACTTATTTTTTTTCCCCCATTTATGTTATCAATGGACGTATATGACAATTTTCTAATTGTTCGTAACAAAACAAACTAATAAATACCTTTTTTTTTTTAACGAAATTTTTTATAGAACTGCTGGCATTTTAAATTCTAGTTTTATTTTTATACGACTTATTCAACTATTTACAGTTAGTGGAAATTTGATATCGCACGTGTTCTGTCCAACTAAATTTATGCCGCCATCAACACAAATAAATTATGCATCAAATTGTTGTAATCGCATACATTTTTATTTTTTAATGGTCTAAGATAATTCCAAGGTTGTATAGAATAATTTTTATATTATGTACTATCGATATACGTCGACAAATAAAAATAAAGTACCGAAAACACATTCTCTTAAAGAAGTCTAATTTTGTTTATTTCATTTTTTCAAGCTTAGTGCTTGTATATTTCTTGAAAATTTATAGCTTAAACACTTTCTTTATTAAGGAAAACAAAAAAATAGTTCAAATTACTTTGACTATATTAAATTGCCACGTTGATTTGTGTAAATGTATTAATATTTTAATTTATTTTATATATTTTTAACAATGATATATGGCTAATAATTGCAACGAAAACTTAAAAACAGTCAATTAATCACAAATAATTGTGTGCACCTTTAACACTTAAAATACAATTTTAAGCACATGTCGCAATTGCAAAGGTTTTAATCTATATTAGTTACACATTACTATAAACAGATTCACATCAAAGCGTTTTATTTTAATTATTTACTTATTTAGACATTGATTATTTTTAATGCTTCAAAAGTTAATTATATTTAGTAACTATCCGATTAAAACGTTAGTAAATTACCAATTGAGTCATTAATTTGTTTGTTTAAAATTATCTAATTGTAACTATTTAGGTTTAGCTATTTATAGTAATCCATTAAAACGCTTAAAATAATATTCTCTACTTATATATAAATATATTTATTTAGTTATGTATATATTAACTTGATTAATTTAGTAAGAAGTATTTGATTTAAATACTATAATATTATACATAATCAATTTATGTGTTATAATAATTTTTGTTATATTATTAATTATTTTTTTATTTTTTACAGATTCAAGGCTGGAAAAAATAAATGGTTTTTCCAAAAACTGAGGTTCTAGTTTTCATTATGTAAGATTTATCTTTTTATTGGATAATAAAAAAAAAAAACCCAAATCCGTTTTTGTTTTTATTTTGTTTCTTTAATAGTAGTATTATTATATAAGTGATAATTTTCCTATTTATAGCCGTTCTCGACGGTTTAGCTTAAAAAAAACAAATGTCTCTGTTTAGTTTAACAATGTTAATACTACATTTTAAGTTTGGGGTTTATTAATATTCAGAGTGTTAAGTCAAACTGGTGAGAAAGGCTATTTGGTCAGCATATTCCTTCTTTTTTTCTTAAAGAAATGTTTTATATACTTTTAGCAATGACAAAATAGCATTAGAGGCGTTATCTCACAATAAAACTGATCTAAAGAATTTTCGGGAGCTGAAATTCAAAAATTTATTAAAAGACACTTTTGATACATAAATTATTTTACTTTAAACTTAATTTGTTATTTTTCAATTCTATTATCTATTTTAAAATCTTAATTATTTTATGATTTGTGCAATTTACTATTTGAGACAATGAAATAAATTATATTAATTAATTCAAGTTATTATTAATTGAATAAAGGTTAAAAAAAATAACAAAAATTATCATAATTTAAAAAGTTCTTAAAGATGGGATATGTGGGTTAAATTTGTGTTTTTTCCATTTTATTTTTACACTTTAAAAAGGTATTTAGAATGTCTTTAAAAAAAGTTCTTTTAATTGTACTCACAGAAGTGGGTATTAAAAATGTCTTAAAAAGATGTTTTTTTTTGTTAGTTTGAGACTTGATGAAGAATATTTAATAAAACGATTCTTGTCAAAAGACAAGACTAACGTTATTCCTCAAAACGTAACACTTACAAAAAAATTGCTCTATTGTCTAATTTATTCAAAATAAATCTTAGTGTACAACTGAATTGAGATTAAATTTCACTTCAAGCTTAGGTAAACAACGGCTACAAATTATTATAGACAATCAGCCATAAGCGAATCCACCCAAAATAATACACTTCAAATACAATGTTGAGCACATTATTTTCAGTATCAGCGTGTTGAAAAATAAAATCAAACTATATGTTTTTTTTATGTTGTTTGAAATAATACTATATTAGGTAAGTATTAAGATTTACTTGAACAATAATTGTACTATATTGTGATTCTTAAAAACGGCTTCTGTCCGAGTATACTTACTAACCAACAACTACTTATGTAACATGTGTGCAGTGAATTTTGATAAAAAAATTAGCCACATGGGTACTTGGCCAAGATACTTAGACAGGTACTTGACAAGAACCAACTAAGTCGAGGGAAACTTGGTTCTGCATTAATGTATGTACACAAAATAAAACAAAAACCATCACTATAATATTATGTTATATTGCATGCGGTCTGTTTTTAAGGAGTTTTGTATAGGCAATATTTAGACAAAATGAGTGGTTTTAATGAATTTTGACCAGATAAATGAATTTGCCTGTCAACTTGTATAAGTTTCAAGGTATTGTTTTTAATTAAAATAATTTTTTCTATGAGAAAAAGGCAATTTGATTTATTTTGGACAGACAAAATGTCGATTAAATAAGACAGTTTAGTAAGAAATTTAATTTTCTCTTTCATAATGTTTTTATACAATGTGAAATCAATTTTTTTTTTTTTGTTATACCACTTTTCAAAACTAATTAATTTTATATCAACTTTTAAACCCTAAATGGTAACGTATATATTTTATTCTAGTTAACAAAATAATAAACTAATTTATTCGAATAACTATTTTATCCAAATAGTTGATTTACTATGATTATTTTTTACAAGAATAATCGCATAAAAACTTTTTATTGTATTATGTCAACAATGAAAAGTAATAAAAAACATTAAAAAAAAAACTCGGAATTTAATCGTTAAATCAAAGTTTTTGTTTATTTGAATAATAATAATTTTTCAAATAAAAAAAATGATTTAGATAAAAATTATCTAACTAGTAAATGCCCAACTCTGACAACACAAATTATATATCAGGGTTTTGAAAACGTTTCCTATTGTGTTAAGTTCCCAGTATTATTGCGGAAAAGTATAGTTAAAAACGTTTCCACCGGAAATATACCTACAAAGACCTGACAAATGAATTATGAAATAACTCTTGTCTAGACAGCAAATTTATTGGTATTAATTTCCTGAACATTTCGACTGGTCGACAACTAGTTTTGGTTAATCAATTACACACTTAACTAACTTGATTGTTCTCAATAAAATAAAGCAATCTCGACAAAAGTTATTTCATTTGTCAGGTGTTTGTGGGACACTCTGTGTAACGATAATAAGATATACATATTTTATCAGTTCCGTTTCACAATCATTAATCATTGATTTATCCAGAACACGACATTGAAAAAACGGTATTGCTCTTAAACTTAACAGGAAGTAAACAATATAATATGTATAAACCCAGTGACCCCAATCAGTCTAAATTTCAGATCTCTGAGAAAGATGGGGGGGGGGAATTTTAAAAAAAAATTTGGCCTCATAACAAGTACCTAAAAAGTCGACTTGTCTTGAGTACAAATACACCAGAATAAGACATAAGACATGATTGTAAAACCCCATGTCCAATATGTATAAAGTATTGGAAGTGGTTATATTATGAGTTATGACTTATATACTTATCAAAAACTGTATTTTCCAATCACAAAGATTTTTTACAACTGCATACTCTCACTGTATAATATATTTTACCATACATGTAGTTGCATCAGTATAATATCTATTCATATTTTACCATAAATATAATGGCATAATATAAAAATGGCCATTTAGTATACCATACAAGTGTAACAAGAACTATATTATATTCATTGTATAGTGGATTTGACCTAGAACCTTTTGAATCCTCGACACACATAGTATATAATATCGAATTACAGAAAATTTAATGGCCAACTTTATATAATATTTTTTGTATTTTTTTTTAAAACAATTCACAATAATTATACACGGTTTGTAATAATAATAATTATTAGAATAATTTCGCATAACACACTATATTGTTGTACACATGCGATGACAATGAGCCGTCTGCCTACGTTAAAGCAACTCATTGTTGTGATTTATGTAATACTCTTTTTCATTTAAAAACTAGTCATCAAAACGATATCAAAATGTCACTGAAAGCTAAATACGTTGAGTTTCTAATATTTTCTTGTGCTATCATTGCGGCAAAAACAGTAAGAATGCAATAATATTCTTCAAGAGGGGAAATTTCATTAATATATGTGCACTTAAACCACTTTTTGGAATTTCTTGTAAATCTTTATATTACTGAGTTTATGTTTTCCATTTTTTTTTTAAACAATATTTGGAACTTGTGTAACTGAATTTCTAGTTTTAATTAATGTAAAAAATATGCATAGGAAGTACCTTAAGTATAAAAATAATATATTGATAGTACTTACCCATTAAATTGACATATTCTAATATTTATCCAAGAGAAAATGTTGGTAAATATTGACACTTTTTCGTCCACTTTACTTAACAATTTGTTAAAATTTATAAAAAAAAATACTAATTTTGTTTCAAATATGGAAAACACATAAATTTCTGTTATTATGCTAAATTATGATAACCATTTTTATAATTTCTGATTTAATGAAATCAAGTCTTATGATATGTTATAGGAAATACAGTTCTCAAGCAATTGGTAACCATTATTAAATAATTTGTACGCCAGATTTCAGATTTCTAAAGATTACCAGTGATTACCAAAAATACTATCTTTATAAACAAATTCTGGCTCACCCACTGTATTATTTAAATACAAACATTCCTGCTAATATATATATATATATATATGCTAATACTCATTTGATTATCGTAGAAAAAAATGTAACAATTATTCGTGTTTCAGTACATGTTGACAGTTGAACAACTTGGGACCTGCGACAATGTCTCGAACCGCAAGTTGATGGATACCAGTTACAATTATTCGGCTGCCACGACAATCGGACGAGGCTTTTTTGAGTTCCTCACGCCTGTCAATTGGGAAGACGATTTTCAGGTAGACAGGATTAATAATATTAATATAATAATAAAATATAAATGATTATTTCTTCCTGTATTCCAGGTGTCTGTGGATGTGTACGGGAAAACAAACGCTAAATGGACAAAAGTTCCCAGTTTTAGCATACAAAAGACCAGCTTTTGTATAGTTATCTTAACAGATTTGGTTTTTTATCCAATAGTCCGAAAGTTCTTGAGTATTGATTACAAATGCCCAATTAAACCGGTAAAACATCTCAGTCGGTGCAAGTGTATTATATAATTAAAAAAACATTGATTCGTTTTGTTTTTATAGGAGAAGTATGAAATACAAATAAGCAAGTTAGCTTTTAAATACCGTCCGGTACAACCGTATGGTTGCTACAAAGTTAATATTACATTTGCAAAGCCCAATACAAAATATGCTGAAAAAGTTTGTCTTGTTGTTCATATGGCAAATTCGTTCAAATTGAATCATTCCACTTGCAGCTAAGCAAACCTGACCTATTGTTGCATTTGTCTATTAACACCTAAAAATGTGCACTTAAGCCAAAAGCATCTATTCAAATAGTGAAATATAAATTTAATTTGCCTTTTTTTTTTTTTAGTTGTACTCATGTCTCGTTTTGTCAAACAATTTATTGTATTTAAACCCAGATAATAAATTCCCATTACTATATTTGGTAGTTTATTGATAATATCTTAAAGATTAAGGAGTACACTAATTTAGTAAGTAAGGAAGCAAACAACAGTAGCAAAACGCCTTTCATCTTTTAGAATCTTAAAATTGGTATGTAAAATTATAAATGAAAAAAATTATTGAAAATACTCATTCGAAAGTTTGAATATCCGTAATTAACAAATAATATAAATATATAATACAAATAATATTTATTGTACAACGATAACAAGATATACATATATGTTTAATCAGTTCCGTTTCAATCATAGACATTTATCCGGAACACGACATTGAAAAATCGGTATTGCTTTTAAACTAAACAGGAAGTAAACAATAAAAAAGTAAAAGACCAGTGACCCCAGTCTATATTTCAGATCTCTGAAAAAGATGGGGGGGGGGAATTCCGGTCTCATAACAATAGTATATCTACCTACCTTTTGAATACAATGTACCTGATAAAAGTTGTTTTGAGTAAAGACACCAGAATAAGACATAAGACATGATTGTAAAACCTAATGTCCAATATGTGTAAAGTATTGGCAGTGGTTATAATATGACTTACATATTCTTATCAAAAACAGTATTTTCCAATCACAATAGATTTTTTACAGCTGCATACTACCACTATATAATATATTTTGCCATTATGGCATAATATAAAAATGGCCATTAAATATACCATTCAAGTGTTATAAGTACTATAAATGCATTGTATAGTGAATTTGACCTAGAACCTTTCGAATCCTCGACACATTACAGCAACTTTAATGGTCAATTTTATATAAAGTTTTTTTGTATTTTTTTAAAAACAATTCACAATAATTATATATGGTTTGTAATAATAATAATTATTATAATAATTTTGCATAATACTACACACTATATTGTTGTACACAGGCAATGACTATGAGCCATCTGCCATACGTTGAAGCAACTCGTTGTTGTGATTTATGTTATACTTTTTTTCATTTAAAAACTAGTCTTCAAAACGATATCAAAATGTCACTGAAAGCTAAATACGTTGAGTTTCTAATATTTTCTTGTGTTATCATTGCGGCAAAAACAGTAAGAATGCAATACTATTCTTCAAGAGGGGAAATTTCATTAATATATGAACACTTAAACCACTTTTTGGAATTTCTTGTAAATCTTTATATTACTGAGTTTATGTTTTCCATTTTTTTTTTATACAATATTTGGAACTTGTGTAACTGAATTTCTAGTTTTAATTAATGTAAAAAATATGCATAGGAAGTACCTATAAGTATAAAAATAATATATTGATAGTACTTACCTATTAAATTGACATATTCTAATATTTATCCAAGAGAAAATGTTGGTAAATATTGACACTTTTTCGTCCACTTTACTTAACAATTTGTTAAAATTAAAAAAAAATACTATTTTTGTTTAAAATACGGGAAATACCCAAATTTTTGCTATCAGAATAATATATGATAACCATTTTTATAATTTCTGATTTAATGAAATCAAGTCTTATGATATGTTACAGGAAATACAGTTCTCAAGCAATTGGTAAAAATAATTTTAAAGAACTTATTTATTCTAATTGAAAATTACCTAGTTGTTTATTATTCAAATAAAAAAATACATTGACACTGTGATGGTTTAATACAAAATGAACTAGCAATATGGAAACCTAATAACTGTAAAATTATCATTTGACTTACCTATGCCTTTTTGCGCAAGGGTTAAAAGTGGAATTTTTAAAAATTTCATATATAGAAAGCTCGCTCCAGAGGGCAAAGCACTATTAAATAATTTGTACACCAGCTTTTAGATTCAGATCTCAGATTTCCAACAAAACTATCTTTAAAAAAACATTCTGGCTCACCCACTGAATTATTCAAATACAAACATTCTTGCTAATATATATATATATATGCCTAATACTCATTTGATTATCATAGAAAAAGTTTTTCAGCCGAGTCTGCAACCACGAAAGAGCATTTTCGTGTCTCGTTGAAGTACCGAATAAATTTAGAGTAGTGGTGGAATTATAGATAACGATATAGTATATTAACGAGCTGGTAACAAGCTAGTATAATAAAACGTCAAGTTTCTGGCTAAAATTGTAGTGTTTATTATCTGGCTTAAAACAATTCATAGAGAAATTGGGCCCTTACACTGTTTTGAATTTATTATTTAGCTCTAATTTGAACGTTGAACGTACAACATATCTCTTATCTCCTATATCTTACCCCTATCACTAACACCCTATCCTCTATATCTCACCCCTATCACATATCAGATAACAGCGTAATACTTTTTTGGTAACACTTTTTTCGGTTATTTGCCACAGCTAATTTCACCCCAACCTAATCTTCATCCCCATTTCTTTTTTCGGTTATGTGCCAGAGCTAAGACATGAAAATGTCAAAAAATGCAGCAATTATTCGTGTTTCAGTACATTTTGACAGTTGAACAACTTGGGACCTGCGACAATGTCTCGAACCGCAAGTTTATGGATACCAGTTACAATTATTCGGCTGCCACGACAATAGGACGAGGCTTCTTTGAATTTCTCACGCCTGTAAATTGGGAAGACGATTTTCAGGTAGACAGGATTAATAGTATTAATATAATAATAAAATATAAATGATTATTTCTTCCTGTATTCCAGGTGTCCGTGGATGTGTACCGGAAAACAAACGGTAAATGGACAAAAGTTCCCAGTTTTAGTATACAAAAGACCAGCTTTTGTATAGTGACCTTAACTGATTTACTTTTTTACCCAATGGTCCGAAAGTTCTTGAGTAGTGATTGCAAATGCCCAATTAAACCGGTAAAATATCTCAGTCGGTGCAAGTGTATTATATGATTAAAAAAACATTGATTTGTTTTTGTTTATTTAGGAGAAGTATGAAATACAAATAAGCAAGTTAGCTTCTAAATACCGTCCGGTACATCCGTTTGGTTGCTACAAAGTTAATATTACATTTGAAAAGCCCAATACAAAATATGCCGAAAAGATTTGTTTTGTTGTTCATATGGCAGATTCGTTCAAATTGAATCATTCCACTTGCAACTAAGCAAACCTGACCTATTGTTGCATTTGTCTATTAACACCTAAAAATGTGCACTTAAGCCAATAGCACCTATTCAAATAGTGAAATATAAATTTAATTTGCCTTTTTTTTTAGTTGTACTCATGTCAAACACATTTATTGTATTTAAACCCAGATAATATATTCCTATTACTATATTTGGTAGTTTATTGATAGTGTCTTAAAGATTAAGGAGTACACTAATTTAGTAAGTATAAGGAAGCAAACAACAGTAACAAAACGCCTTTCATCTAAGTTAAGTTCGGCTGTGGGTGGGACAACTTTTAAATAAATATAAATATATGATACAAATAATATTTGTATCCGGATGCTAATCAATTGCTCTTTATGCTTCTTGCCATAATCTTTTCATATTGACTTCTGTTCAAACGCGTTCCTCCAATGTCGTTCATCTTTCAAGTGTCTTATTTTTTACTTGGATAAAATTGGCAAACTAAATTAGTAAATAGCAAAAAACACTTTATTTTATAAAAAACACTTAAATTATACACATTTTTCATATAAAATCATATTTGGTTTATGCTACTAAAACAAGCGTCGGAAAAGACCGTTGATAATGTTGACGATGACAACAACGACAATTCTATAAAAAAAAAAAAAAAAAAAATAGATAATAATAATAATATTTACTTAGTTTAACCGAGACATGAATTTACAATACACATATTATAATATACATATATTTTAAGTTTGAGTGAAGTACAGATAATTATATAGTTATAGTAAATAAATAAAATACTCAAGTCTTAACACGAAAGTAAAATTATAATAATATTATTTAAAAATATACAAGAAAAAAGATTACCAATTTACCAACGGTTTTATTTCGTATTAAAAAAAAAACAGTTTTGAGTATTTAAGAAAACTTAAAATTTATAATAACACAGTCACATTAAAATTTAAAAAGTTAAGAACAATTAATGATTTTTAACAAGTTTTACCTAAGTACTCGTATTTAAAAATATACAAATTTTTACTTCAACAGTAGTAAAAACTACAATATAATAAAAAAAAAGAAAAATGTATACAATTTACGGCCATGTGAGAGGAGGAACGGTTGATGACAAATTTACAATGTTCATAATATAATATATTAAAATATACAATTATAACTGTCATCGTATCACGATGCGTCCTCTAAGCCCAGAGATTGCTTGAGTAGTTCAGCCATAGTTAACTTGTCGGCTTCTTCGTCTTCTGTGTAAAGACAAGGTTGAGAAAAAAAAACACGAGGATTAGTGTCGATTGAAATTCTATTATAATATTGTTATTATTATTATTTGTTTTTAACGTACCGTTTCCTCCGCCAGTGACTTGTTGTTCGAGGTTTAGTTTTTCTTGCGCGACTTTGAACATTGACTGTTCAATCGAATCCTTGCTTATGAATTTAATTATATTGACTGGCCTAGAAAAACACACACAGTTTGATTTGGTTAGGTCTGGTTTATAAAAGACCTGGGCCTTATTTAAAATACATTTTTATTGAAATAAATATTCAAATCATTTCTGTTTTATCAACATATTGTTTTTCGATAATAACGAATTACCCGAAATACATTATATTTTATTTACCATTTCAAATAAATATACTATATCAAATAATTTATTATTTATAATAAATAAAACTTTTTTGATGCACTAAAAAAAAAGAAGAAAAATGTGAATTTTAAATAAAAATTGTCCAAGTCAGATTGTAACTGCTCACTTGGTTTGTCCGACTCTGTGACAACGATCCTCAGCTTGCTTGTCGTTGTATGGATTGTAGTCTATGTCGTGAAAGATCACCGTGTCGGCCGACGTTAAATTGATGCCCAAACCGCCAGCTTTGGTGGACAGCAAAAACGCAAATACGCTTTCGTCCATGTTGTACAAATCGATCATCAATTGCCTAAAACCGATCGGAACGCTTTATCGATTAATCTCGAGTAAAAAAAAAATCTAAGAAATAGTCAAGATGTGTGTGGTTTGAAACTAATATTTCGTTACTAGGCTTATACACGAATAAGCGTGTTTACCTTTCTTGGACTTGAGTCGACCCGTCTAATCTTAAATAGGAGTGGCCGGAATGCGACATGTAGATTTCTAATAGATCTAATACTGTTAGGAACTGACTGAAAATCAACACACGGTGACCTCTGTCTTTGAGATCGGGTAATATTTGGTCGAGCTGTTTGAATTTGCCCGAGTCCAAAAACATTTCGATCGGAAGATCGTACTTCAATTTGCTCAGGCACTAAAAAAGCAACTAATTAATGGCGAACGAGACGTGCGGGCTTCCGTAGGCAACACAAACCTTGTAGTCTCCACACATTTTGTGCAAATCGAAGTCCGACATAAACGACAAATCTTCGGCAATGTATTGTTCGTTCTTCTGTTTGTAAGTCGGATCCGTCGCTAACAGTTTGGCCATTTTGTATAGTTTTTCGTCCTGAAAAACAATCACAAGAGTATTAACTGTGACGACGTTCGGAGAAGTTATGTTAAGATTTTTACCTCGAAATGGTAACGCAACAAAAGCGGGTGGTTGGTTAGCTTTCTCAACATCATCACCCACATCATGTGATTGTTTTCGGAAGTGCTCTTCTCTCTGGACTCTTCTTTTATTTCCTCGGCCAACGTAGAGTAACGAGTCAGTTGATGTTCGGACATACTCACTTCGTTTACGACTATCGTTTTCACCGGCAATGATTTCAGTACGTCGGCTTTCAAACGTCTCAACATGAATGGTTCGATAATACGTTTGGCCTGTTCGATACGGTGCATTTCGCACTTGGAACTGGTATTTTTCTGTAAGTTATAATTAAAAAAAAAAAAAAATTAGTGAATCAGCAAAGTAATTGACAATTGACTACTTACAGCGCCTTTGGAAAAAAGAAATTTAATGTTTTCCACTTTGCCGCGGAATAGTTTTGGCATGAGAAATATCAGCAACGACATCAACTCGAGCAGATTATTTTGTAACGGCGTACCCGTCAATAGGATTTTATAGTTTCCCTATAAACAACAAAAGAAAGAAAAATAACAATAAAACAGATAAAAAAAAAAAATACAATGCATAAACACAACTTCAAATGCATACATTAAAATTGGAAAAAATTTCAAAAGTCTGTGAAGTCATGTTTTTTAATTTGTGCGCCTCGTCGTAAATAATGTAATGAAATTCTTTAGTCCTAAACATTTTTTTCTCCTCGTTGGAATTAGCCGCACAACTATAACTGTAAAAATAAAACAAAATCGACGTCAGTTAAATGTAAATAAGTCCTGGGCATTTTTTTTTAAACAACATAATTATTTGAAAATAATGATGAATATAAAATCATTTCTTTTTTTTACTGTTTCAAACAACCTGTTATTTTAAATTCAAATGATTTACTTTTATTATTTTAACTTTTATTTAAACCATTTTCTCATTATAAATGCCATTTTGACTGTTATTTGAATAAATATTTAATTAGAGTATAAATTTAAATTTGAATTTAACAATTTTGTACTGTACTTGAATATTTAATTAATAATTACGAACAAAAATTTAAAAAAATTTAATATTTATAACTTCAAATAATAAATTATGCAAATAATTTTTTATTTTTATATTTTCGAATAATACCATTATTTGATTTTATTATTAAAATTTTACTATTTTTATTTATTTTATTTCAATAACGCTTAGGTCTGAAATGGATATTCAATCAACAAAAATTATTTTTATTTTTTATTTAAATAATTCCCAGGTTTGCAGTTTAACGACTGCTGTGTTTTTTTATTATTATTACTATTAACCGTACGTAGTTAGTATCACGTCAATATCGCCAAATCCATATTTGATCCATTCGCTTCTTAAATATCTCCTTTCGTCCATCGATCCGTGATACTTTTCCACTTTTAAAGAAGGACACCATCTTTCAAATTCTTGATACCAATTATCTGAAAAAAAAAACACTGTTTTTATAATGTTTGGATTTTGAAAGAAAAAGACATACCTAAAGTAGATGCGGGCACTACGATCAATTGAGGCAGTTCAGGATGAGTGCGACCGGTTTCTTTGAGATGCGCCAAAAAAGCAATGATTTGAACGGTTTTACCCAAACCCATTTCGTCAGCCAACATCATGTTGAGCTTTTGAGAGTTCATCAACATGAGCCAGTTGAGACCAATCATTTGATAGCCGGCCAACTGCAAACTGTATACACAAAATGTATGAAAATTGAGTAACGTTTAATATTAAATTTAGAGAAAAAAAATGTATGTTCACACTTACTCCTTATTTAAACTCGCCGGTTGCGTTTTGATCAACATGTTGCTGGTGGTAATAGAGTGGCCATTTTTCAAGGACAGTTTTTCACATTTTTTCATCAGCTGAGTAACGATTTCTTGACAGTTAACCACGTGCATAACGTTTTGCAACGCTTGGTCTCCAAGTACTTTTGAGTTGTTCACTTTAGATTTCTATCGAACAAACCATTAATGATTATTTAATTGCTTATCAGAAAATGACAGAAATGTTTTACTAATTAAATGTCGTCTTACCGCGTCGAACCAGTTTGCGAACGGTCTCAATGCTACGAGAGCTTCAAACTTTCTGGTGGTCATGCCTTTTACAATCCTCATCTCAACTTCGGTGGCATTGTTTAATAGTTCCAAAGCTCGCTCTCTAATTTCAGTACTGCTGTCTTTGACCAAATTTTGTTCGCTGAAAAACATTGTGTTAGTTATTATCTTCGTCGATAGACATATGGTTATTATATTTTTATCTCACATACTCTTTATACTCTTCAAATTCATCGTCAATTCCACCGTCCGAGTCACTGTTATCACCGTCGTTAGTCCTAATACGTTTTCTACCTAAAATTATAATCCGGTTAGCATTGTCTGTCTAAATTAGAGTTTATTTGTCTTAGTTCTTACACTGATTTTAAATTTGCAATAATTATAAACCTCAAAAAAATGTATCGCAAAACTCGAAATAATTATAAAATAAAATTTGAACCATTGTAGTCATTTTTGGTTTAAAATCAGCATAAGAACACCGTACGACAAAAAACTCACATCAGTTGTTGGTTTACATACTTTTTTTGTTTTGGAGTTTAATTCGTTTCCTTGAAGGCATTTCAACCAGAGGTTTAGAGTTGGTCGCTGGTGAATTAACGTTGGTCACTAGCGGTTTTGCGGCCAAACTCTTCGAACCCATTAAGACCACCTTGGAAAGTACATCGTCCGGTTTATCGTCTAGTTCATGGACCACCCGAGGATTCAGGCTTTTCACACATTTTATTTTACATTCGTTTTCACCGATAGTGACACCGTTTAATCCTTTCGACTTAACTCTATTAATGTCATCCTCTGATATAGAATACGCTGCAATAATTCCTTTAGATTCAATCTAAACAAGAAAACCGTACATTAATTTTATTTACAATTACGTTACCAATAGAAATTGAGGTCATTGAGGATTTGTTCTTACTTCATCAGCAACATGAGAGGCATCTCCATTCATAGTCGGCTTGACATCGCTCTCTTCATCAGACGATATAATTATGGTTGCCATCCTCTGTTTTTTAACAACTTTAACTAGAAAATTACAAGTTTTATTAATTGGTTTTACTTTTCATTATTTAGGTAAACAAAAAAAGAATGAAATAATATAATAATTTTATTAAATACATGGACTTTCTTCTAACGAGTCTTCTAACGCGTTTGAACTCGACGCGGCTGCTTCGTGACTGAACGAAGGTTTACCGGCGTATCTGAAGTTTCCGATCAAGCTAGGGCTAGTGGCGGTGTCGTTGGTGGGCGAATTCATCTATAAAAAATGTGAAACCGGTTGAATATTTCGTTCATTGCCGCGATTGTACATTAAAATAATTACTTTATTTTAAATAATAATTTGCAGAAGTTTTAAAAGTATTACCGTGTGTGTGTGTGCGACAACAACCGATATGCACAAATGTTAAATAAGCAACGAAACACTCGGTTGAAATGTATTAAAATCGAATATAGGTATGGATAAAAAATCAACGTCGTTGACTAATAATAATTTAAATTTTTAAAAAAAAAATTACAGTTAACTGTTAAGTGTTAACCGAATCACAGTTGCAGTAAGTTGCACAATATGCATCTACGCTATGTATAAAAAGTAGGTATTTATTATAAAAGAAACCGCAGGATCGTTGAATGGAAAATATCAAGTGGTCCCAAGCCGTTATCAGTCGTGTGGTATTTTTTTCATGGAAGAGGAAAAAAAAGTGTTGCTCCGCTGTGGCGGAATTGGCGGGAAACCTGATAACAGATAAAATCACAAAGGGGTCAGCAAATCATTAAAGGGATAATGTAAACAAAAACGTGACGGCCATCTTATCGTTGGTTAAATCATTGATGTAAAAATTATATCGATACACAACAGTTTTAAAAATAATGCATAGCTGATAAATGATATTAATATAGCAACGGGATTCTAGCCGCTGCGTTTTTGTGAGTGATAAGTAGCTGTATCATCCCTGTGTGGGCCTGATGGAATTCACTTGTTACCAGGCCTCGACAAGTCGGATACCACAACCGCGGTTACGTGTCAAAGGGTTTTGTAGATCCCATTTTGTTTTTTTTTTTTTTAAATTAGCCATCTCACAACTGATTTCGACATATTTTGGTTAATTTGCCTTAAGGGTTTGACTTTTGACTTTTCGCCGTCGAATAATAATAAAAAACTAGTTGAATAAATAAATTTCATCATTTAGAAAAATACAATCAACAATTTATAGTTGCTATAAACTCAATTCAAACTTCAAATGAATCGCTAAACACAGATAGGGCACATGTCCGCACATATCCTGTTTTTCGTCCTAAATGTTAATAAAATAAAATGTTTGTGAGCCGTTTTCATATTAATGTTATTTTAATTTTTGGTAATAAAAAAAGCCACTTATTTATAAGAAATTGTTGTAAGTATTCTTAGTAATTTGAAGCATTAACGGCACAAGTACCTAGAGTTTTACAATACTTCTGTAAGTGGTTTTAAAACCATGGTCTTAAACAAAATTATTTAACAACATACAATTTGCAATTCAATTTTTTTAAGAACCATTAAGATTTGTCAAACATATCAGGGATTGAAACATTGTTGTTATTTTTTTTTACAATTGGGTTCAACTAAAACTGTTTGAAAACAAACCTTTATTTACAAGAGGTTAATCAAAAAAGATATTTCTGTTAAACTGTTAAATTAAAGTTCTAGTTTAATATAAGTTTTTACCTTTTTTATATCAATGTCACATACCATTTTTTACAAAAAAAATTCAACTATTAAGTCGTTAAGTACTTGGTTGATTTTTCATAAAATTGATTGTGTTTAAAAAATTAAACTGTCATTTATACTATGAAATTATATTGATTTTACTTATATTATATTGACATAACTATCATAATTTGTTTAATGGAATTTCAAATTTCATTTGTATGTTAAATGCTATTAGTATAGTAAAATTATTATTAAGTTTTATATTATGCATATTGAGATGATTACATTTCCTATTAATATAAACGTAAAAGCATAATACATTTTTAGCATTAAACCCTATTCATGCTAATGGTTTATAATAATAAATATACTTAAAGGTAGATAGTATGTTTTAAACCTTCAATTCTAATACCAATTTGGTGAGCTTAATCAAAGCCTTTGCTGACCAACCTTTGAAGTAATTATTACATAACAAAGTTGTACTGGAAAAATTAATTTACTTCTATTGATGTAATATATAAAGTAAATTTTGTACCAAAAACATTGTTATATGTGGTTTACTTGTTAAATATTATATTTTTTCTTTAAAAATTGTTTTTTTTTTCATATTTAAAACTTGATAATTTACAATTATTAACTTTATTAATTTATACTATTATTTTTTTTTTAAATTTATTTAACAAACTAGTTTACAAAAAAAAGTAACTTTCCTTAGCCTTGGCCGGCTTATGAGAGTGTGACATGTAGGTATACAGCTAACAACAAGTACCTAGTATAGTTACTTTCTTTTCTTATAAATATTTACTCTTTAACATACAGGCAAAGATAAAGAGTTTAACTAATTAATATTTTTCACATAAGCGATTTTCCATAACGTTCTTTCATATTATGTTATACAACATAAAAATTGCATTTTTCACTAGTTTATATATTATTATTTTTGTTGGAAAATCGACTATTCCTATTAACATGTTATTAAGCTCTTGGCCTCTAAGTGTTTTCATACCGTATCGAAAACCTTACCTTGTGTGATCTAAATGTAGTATTATCAATATTAAAATGTGTAAAACATTAACAAATATCAGCTGGCGAACCTTTATAATTTCCCAGCCATTATATTGTACAATACACTTGACACTGGAATTTCAATATAATCCATTTGTGTCGCTTTCCCACACGTTCAGCAATCCTATAACGTTTTAACGGGATTATCGAGTGTTAATTTAATTATATTGGCAATGTTTGTTTGGAAATGAAAACGAGGGATTTTATTTTATTTATCACATTTGCTAAATCCTTCCCTCGCCCCAATGTATGTACATAATAATATGTGAACTGCATTGAGCGCACAAATGTACTTTTAGCTTAAGGATAATAAATTATAAATTAATTGCACAATAACAGCTGGAGAGCTCTACCTATGTGCCAGTTTAATGTTGATCGCATTGTCAACACTAGATGGCATTGTACAAATAGTAGTTAAAGTAAAAAAGAGTATTGTTTCACTTTCCTTACTTAATAGAGTCTGCATAACATTTAACAAACCGGTATTTAAAATATGCTGACCGCACTAGTATATCTACTTTCAGGCTTCAAGTCTTAAAACTACAATTAAGCAAATGAAAGAATAAACGCATTCCAAGTACAATTTGTGATTTATTGATATTTTCCTACATAAAAATAATAGGTTCATCGGTTTAGGAGATTTTGTGAGTACACACACAAAACAAAAACAATATTATTATAAAAACAAATACCTTCTCAGTTTCGCATCGAAGGTAAAAATTGAAATTTACATAAATCAAAAACTATTTGATTGGCTTAATTAAAAGTAATTTTAGTTAACTAGTATTTTTAAAACTATTATTTGTTGTTTTTTATTTAAATAAAGAAATTGATACAACATAAGGCATTTGCAGATATTTTAGGTAATGTTATTCTACAGTGTTAAATAATATTAACATTTTTATTGGAAGTTTAGCTCTTGGAACTTAAACTGTAGTAACGCACACATTTTATTAGCTTTTTAATAAATAATTTACTAAAAAATGTTCACTGGTCGATAAGCACTTTTGAATAATTACTTTTTGAGTTATGTAACACTACACTCCATTTCACGCCTTTTTTGGCGTCCTAAATTTTAATTATTATTAACTTTCAAACTATTTATTCAAAACTGGCTATTGAAGTGTTCGGCAAATTATTATTAATACAAAAAGCCAATTAAATACACAGGTCACCGTTTAAGTTTCAAAAGTTGATAGAACTCTGGAAAATACTGAATTTTAAGTTATTTTATAATATTGTACAACAACATAAAGACAAACTGTTTTTAACTACAAAATTAAATTTTTATTTTTTATATTGATAGTTGAGTACAAAAATTTGTAATAATTTTTTAGAAGACTTTAAGACTTCAGAAAGTTTATTTTGATTTTTACTAATGCTAATACAGTTTTTAATGATATATTTTGTACACTGTTTTCTAATTTACTACTTGCGGATAACTTTTTAGAGTGTCTTACGTTAAATTGATCACTCTGTATACATATACATATAGATACATTACGCCATTACATTTTATCGGACGGCAACGTGTACCGTTAAAGGCCACTAGGGGCCTACGACGTTGCGTTATTGGTCGGGTGGCACGTAATAGATGACTCGAGTGGAGCTGTCGCGCACCCGCGCTGTCTGGTCGCCGGCCGGCGGCGGCCAACCGTCGTCGGTGCACGGCGACAAATTGAACGGCACTTTGGTGGGACTGCAGCCTTTCATCAGGTACGTGACGATCATTTCCGTTGGCGGCCACCCGGTCGCCGTATTGCGCTCGGTCAACGTGGCCGTTTTCCGCAGCCACCAGTTCCACGCGGCCCGTCCAGGCCTGATGGCACCGCCGCCGCCGCCGTCCACGATTTTCGCCAGGCTGGCCGCGAAACCGTCTTCCGGGTACGGCGTCCTCGCGTGCGACCTGCGCTCACAAAACTCAGTTACTCAGTGCCGGTTTTGGCCGTTTAAGTACATCTAAGTATGACGTTTTCGATGATTTTTTTTAAAAATCACAACACAAAAAAGATAAAAAAAATTAAGCTATTTTTTTTTTAATTTTCACCAAAAACATTTTACTTAATTACACAGCTCTTTATTGTTTATAATATTTATACTATATCTAAAATGGGTAAAACGGTATTTTTTTTTTGTGAAAATCCAGTTATTTTAATTTCTATATAATTTTCCAAATAATTTTGGTGTTTTTTTTTTTTTTGGTAATCACCACAGAATTTCTGTTAAAACAAGGCCAAAGGACAAATTGAACGATAATTATTATTTACATTTGATTTGTCGCCTTAGAAATTAGGCCTACATAATGTTAATTGGTGCACAAGTCATATCATAGTTAGGTTAGAATATGGCTTTGGTTTTAGAGATACAAGTATCTCTAAGTATGACAAATAAACGTTACACCAATTACTATTATTTAACTTACAAGTGGGAAAGTTTGGTTTTACAGTTTTTTAACGTTAGTATTACTAGGACACAGTTCCAGCTGTGTTAATTAAATTATTAAAGTTGCTAATAAACTTTTCACGAAAATTAATATAACAACTATTAATTGGATATACTATGCACATATTATGGCAATACAGTTCTGTACTAAGTCATTGTCTCTTCTCGATTTGTTTGATTGTTATTATTCTAACGCAAAAACATTTAAGTACTTTTTCTTCTTTTTCATCAAACGATTTTAATTTATTTTACGGTTATATTATATTTTCAGTAAAAACAATTTTATTATTGTCATTGTTCTGTTTGTTTTTTTTTTTTTATGGAAATTGCAAGTGCTGAGGAAATCTGGCAAGACGAGTCTTATAGTTAACAATTGTCAATAAACTGTTGCTTTCATGCTTACCACCTGGTGTTTAACTCTATGGGATCACTGCATACCGGTACATCTTGTTCGATTATCGCACACGAACTGATGTGTGTCAAACGATTAGAAACGGTTATGGTCTTTGTGGGGAATATTCCTCGACCTTCGATCCGGACCGTGGCGATCGTCGTCGCTGTCAAATAGAATAAAAATCTGAAAACCAATATGAACAATCTTAATCTGTAATAATATGGCTGATAATTTATTAGAATATATATATTTTCTTGAGCGTTTTGCTATTTTGGAATAAAAAAATACCCCACGCATCGATACCGAAAGGAGTTTTAATGTAAAAAACATGTTCACATAATGTGTAGATCAGATAACTATTGTTCCGGATTTATTTCAAATGGTGGCTACATTTTTGGAGCCCTTTACAAGCATAAAATGAACCCAAGACAATGTGTACACAACAATACAAGTGTACTTTTGGGGACATTTAAAAAAAAATATATTTATTTTATACTATTATCCAAATTATTTAAAATACCTACATATAAAATGTTTCAAAGTTTTATAGTAAACCTTGGAATGATTTAGATCCAATAAAATTTCACTTTTATATGAAAAAATATCCAAGTAATAATTTTAAATACATTTTTATTTGGAATATTTCAAACACGTTTTCAATTTTAACTCAAATAAATAAATAATTTTAAAAAAAACCGGTCGTTTGAAACAGTCAATTAAAAATGTATTTAAATAAAATATTATTTGAAGTTATGGACAAAATATTTCAAATCATTTATTAGGTATTTGAAACACTAAATAGCTCATATAAACTTATTTGAAATATTTGTTATGCTAAATTGAAAAAAAAATGTATTTAAATTAATTAATTTGTTTCTAATTATTTTTTGTTATATAATCATTTATTCAGAATAAAATTCTGTCTATTATTTGAGTTTCTATTGAAATAACTTTGCATTTTTATAATAGTTACTTTAATCTATTAATTATGTTAATAAAATAGATGCTTTTGAAAAAGGCATTTGATTGTGCTTAGGAATGAATTATCCCATCTGGCCACGGGTTTAATCCTACTCAACTGATTTACTTGACAAATTTTATATATTATATAAACAAAATTAATATTGTTAGTACTACAAAACGCCTAGAGCGGTCAGAGAGAGTGGCAAAGACGGTGACGAATAAAATATATTTATTAAAATATCAATTGTACAAGAAAGTCAATGGGATTGGATTGGTTTGGCTGTGTACGGTTTTCACAAGTTCAATTTCAAGAAGACAATGTTGACATATTGTGTTCTTATCGAGTCATATTGATTTCGGATACTTTCTAAAAACTGATAAGATATTCTATACATTAAAACAAACAATTCGTTAATTACTTTTACACCAACGTTAATTATAGAAAGCACGTGCATAATATGTAAGTCTCGGTGCAATACACGATTTCCGCTTTTATAAGTACAATAATAAATTAATTACTAAACACAATCCGTTATCTAAAAAAAAAAAATAAAAAACTCAAATGGATTGTTTCAAAATATATAATTATTGCCATATTGTTGAACACCCCAAAAATAAGTGACTTAAACATTTTAAGTTTTTTCGCATAAAGAGAGGTCTCTGCTTAGCCCCTCTAGATGTTTGAAAAAACCTAGATAGTTGGTACACTCTATTTTTTGATTAAAATTTAATTATTAAAATATTTAACAATCATAAAGTACACAGGTGTAAAAAGTATATATATATTTATGTATACACGTATGGTTGATTTTTGACTTTAAGATCCTTAAAACACATTAAGTGCCAAAAAAGTTAAAAAAAGAAGAAATTATCAAATTCGTTTGATATTTACCAACGGAAAGTCTTTCTCAGGATATAACAAAATAATATACCTATTTGACAAAGTTTTATAAATTGTATTTTTTCTTTTAATTTCATTAAGAATATCTAATATTTATAATTGTCGAGCCGTAATACCTCTTTAGTGAAAGCTAATAAAAAATAAAGTTTAAAAAAAAAAACGGTAAATATTTATAGGCTTAATAATTTAATTATTAAAGCTTTATAATATAAAAAAAAAATCATCATTTAGACCTTTGCCCATTTCTACACGAGTATAGCTGTTAAAAAAAAATGTAAACATTTTCCATCAAATTCAAGTGTAAATAAATTATGATAATTAATCTATTTGTTTTTACATATCTATAGCGTACAACTGTATAATAGCGACAAAGCTGTACAATTTATTTATTGTCTCCAAATGGGAACGTGACGGTTGTTGACAGGGCAATAATAATAATTCACCCCAATATTTGTTCAAAAATCATTACCGTGTTAAAATGCGCCAATTATTGTGATTTCGGTTATGATAACATACCTACATTATATTTGTCAATGCCGAGTAAATATAATTATTAAAAAAAAAAAAAAAAAATTGTCCTTACCTCATTTTAGCGCGTACACAAACATAATAATAATAATAATAATCTAAAAACCACAAGCCAGCACGAAACACGACCTATGACTGCGACTAATGACAGTGAAAAGAATAAAATACAATACTCGACGACACTCGTTGGCGGTGTAGATACAATGTTAATGTGCTTGGCTCATTTAAGAGATTTCAGAGTGCTCATAACTGATAGGAATCCACGTTACACGTCTGCATTCTTATGGGCCGTAACTGTGTTTTTATCGACCACTCCATATCAATCAGATTTGGGCCTAAAACCAAATTTAACCTAAGTGAGGTACAACCAATATGTGTTGCCACCGGCATATTATAGACACAGACTGTATGGTCATAATTTGAACTAATACCTTTTTTTTTTTTAGTCATTAAAAGAGAAACAAATCAATCAACACTATTTCATTACAACGGTCTCGCTAAAATTAAAAACCACAAGTATGGGGGGTGGTTTTCGATCACCTCTCCACCGTACAGCTGTTAATTGGAAAATTGTTTTACCTCTGGATTTAGTTGTCGGTAAGTTGGTCGCCCGTCAAGTCGAGTCGACTGCGGTGACGGTTTAATTAAAAAAAAAAAAAAAACGGTTAGGCGGTCGTGTACGACGTTTGCCGGTAAAAAGTACACGGTAAAGTGTAAAGCTAAACCGTTTATTTTGCTCGAGAGGGGTCGGCGGTAAAGTTTTATATTAATAAATCCCAGACTTGTCCGACAAGTATAAGAGAGCTTTTTAATTGATCCGATATATATATATATATAAGTACTCTCTCACGAGTCTCCCCACAATGTTAATACATCTCTCTCTATCTATCTCTATGCACGTTCGGTCAGCCATCGCACTCGTTTCAGAGAGTAATTAGCTAACCGGCCGACGTGTCCTTGCATAATTCAAATGGCCGGCACCGTATCGTTCACACGACTCCATTACATCCGTTCGCCTACCCCTTTTACTTCCGCACGTCCCCCGTCCGGGGCGGCCGCCGTTAGTTAATAGCGGCCCGTTCGACCGGAACCGTTCCGGAAGTACGAATGTGTTTGCCGAAAACGACGTCCCTCGGTTTTAACGGCAAACAAAACTCTATTTGTCACCGGCACGACGTCCACGGTCCTTTGGCCATACATTATACTTGTACGTGTGTATTTGTATACAATATATCACCCCCCCCCCCCCCCCCACAAATTAATAACCCCCGTTTATGTTTATGGTTTACCGGAGGATAAAATCACAAACTCATATGAACCCATGACTATTTGAATGGTATAAAGTTACTTAATTTGAAAGTATTCGGGTCGACCCAGTGTATTAGGGACGACTAGGGCCGGTGGAGCTATATTTAGGTCAGGGATGTCTTTAGGCATTATTACAGCTGAGAGTAAGAAAATCACTCTCAAAGAAACGCTTCGATGCAAATACTAAACAACCAACCGAAAAATTAAAACTAAAAAATTGCTGCTATTTAAAAAAAAAAAATAATAATATGTCTTAAATTGATCACTGCAAAACAATTTCCTATTCTAACCTTCCGCCCGTCTCATTAGCTAATTTATATATTTCAAGCGAATCAAGTGTTTCTCCTTCTTCTTGAGAAACGAGTAGGAAAAATTGAATAATTGAATATCGGTAAAAGCCTAAAACAAACAAACCTAACATAAAATAGTGTTTACTGTTTATGTTTTTAAAAATATATTATATTCATGTTATAATGTGGAAATAAGTAAATATGAATAGATTTGAGGGATAAGATTAATGATATTTTCTTGTTTTTGCACTGTATAATATTCCATTTAAGTTTGTATAAAATAACAATGTGTATATTTTTAGAGTTTTTTTCACGATTTTGTAAGGGACAACGGGTGAACTGTGATTTACTGTTTCTTTCAGGGTTCAAAAAAAAAATGTATTTTACAATAATTAGGTAATGAATTAACACAACAAAAAAAAAACTATTGTCCCAGCTCAGTTGAATGTTCACTTTCGGTTACCTCGAGAATAAAAATGTACATTTTACAGCACACGTGTATAATATATGTATTCATTATTCATACCAAATTACCTATTCAGTGTTTGTCAAACAACCCTTGCAAAACGATACTTGTGATGTTTTAGTTTTTGTTGCACGACTGATTGTATGTACAACAACAAAGATTTTTTTATTCGGCCAACACAATTTATTTTTGTTAAATATATATATACTTTTATTAAAGTATATATTGTACAGTATATACTCAATGATATTACTGTTATAGCAGTAATATTAGCCAACTGTCCATCAACGTGTTAAACAATCACATATATATATATATATTCTATAATTGGAGAACGTTAATAGTGTGGATATTTTTTATGAACTAAAGAAGCTTATATTGTCATAATATATCATTAAAGTGGTATTTAAAATAATGGGCTAGGACTACGTACAGTTTCGGTTTTTTCAAAAATTTAGCATATTTTGGTTAGCATTTTATTAGTTTTGTGTTTGTATTGATAATAATAATTTCTGAAAGTAATATAAAATGTCTAATCGCTTTAATTTGAGTATTATACTATTCAAAACTATACTATATTAACAATAATTGTTAATATTTCTTATTAACCCTTCACTGCATGAATTTTTTAAATTGTATAAAAAAAATATATTTGATTTATTAAATGCCACTGATTTTCAAAAAAATAGTCAACAATTTTTATTTTTATTTTATGGTCATAAATCAAGGATTTAAAAGTAGAATGCATTTATGCATGATCATGCAATATCGTCATGTATTTAACAAATCCTATTATAATAAAAATAATCAACATAACTAATTGTAATAACGACTTGTACAAATTATAAGCTAATAACAAATGAATTACTTAATCTAATTAATTATGAAATTTATAAAAACAATTTCTTTCACTATTGAAACATAAGTATACTAAACATTTTGAACACTGAATAAATGTTTGATATTTGCACTTGGACATCTTACAAGTTCTTCTGTTGGGTGTTTGAATTGGCCAGTGATTTAATTGATCTTTGATGATATCCATAGGAGGCAGTGATGGTGTTGAACTTTGTTTGTTTTTTTTTTGCTGTAGTTCTACAAGTTCATTGGACCTCCTCCCCCTACCTTGTCTTCTATCAGTACTACCAAGACAAAGTGAAACTGAGAGTTGTTCTCTAAAAGCAGACAATGTAATTTTGTGTCCTCCCACCTTTTTATACAACATCCATGAATTTACAACGCTCATGTCCAATAAATGGTAAAATATTTGAATGTACCATTTTTTGGTTCTCATAGTTACACGGTACCGAGCAATCATTGAGTCAATTAAATCCACTCCACCCATGTGGGCGTTGTATACTTCAATAATATTTGGTCTTAGAACTTCAATTTTTGTTTTTTATCAAAACGTTTCACTTTACTTTTTACAAGTTCTCCTACAAAAGTTGAAGCAACGTTTACAATTTTGTTATCTCTCCATTGGACTGCTGTAATAGGGACATCATTGACTACAGTGTTACACTCCTCAGAAGTTCCACGTGGTTTTTTCATAAATTCTTTTTCACCCATAAATTTTAAGTTAGGAAATCTATTTCTGCGAAATGTACCAACATTATGTATGCCTCTTTTTTGCAAATACACCATAACAGGAAGTGATGTATAGTAATTATCGAAATATAGTTTATGATTTTTATTTGTAGGTATCACTCTAGCAAGTCTTACAACAGTATTGCCCGTAGCACCCAAATCAGGTTCATCAAGCTGTAATCGTTCATTTGTATCATTTTCATTTCCAGTGTATATTTCGAAGTTATATGCATACCCCGAAACACCACATATGACAAAAAGTTTATACCCCCATTTGTGTGGTTTGAGTGGTAGATATTGTTTGAGGTACGAACGGGCTTTGGTAGGACACAGTTGTTCATCTAGAGAAAGATTTTCTTCAAATGGTAGGGAACTAAATTTAGTTTTCACGTTTTTATCTTTAACATCAATAACAATAACAGTGGCTTAGAATTTAATTTATGTTTTCTTTATATATATATATAATTCTCTAAAAAGACTTATAGAGTTGCTCACCACGGCACAAGTTCAATATTTTTCAACAGAATCCAATCACACACAATGGACTCCATTAAGTCGGCGTACACGCCTATGTGGGTAATATGTTCACAACCTTAACTTTGCTAGTTCTGCACAAAATTTGAGCCAAAGAATATAAGTTTTTCATTTTTATAAGTTGATCAACGCGAGCTGATCAAATACAAATCTACTAAATAAAATATAATTTGATACGCTGAATAAACAATCGCGAGTCCCATCTAAAAAAAAAAAAAAAACAAGATAAAAGGTTTTAAAATGGAAATGTTTTCAATATTTATAGACTAGTTTTTAGATTGTTTTCTGACGGCTATTCGAAGATAAATAAATAAGAAAATCGATCAAGTAGTTAAAGATTAAAAGTAAACAAATTGGTAATTGCGGGTAAGATATTAAAATAAGAGAGAGCTGATGTTATTGCTAATACTAAAATTCACTGTGATTATTATTTGTTTTCGTTAAAATTATAAATTGTCGTTTATATTTCTCAATTGAATAAAATAATATTTTTTATTACACAAAATTAAGTCATTTTTAACAAGATTTCTTCAAGAGAAGTGTGTGTTTTTTTATTGTGAAGCTTTTTTTACTAGGTACCCAATAATACATTTTTTTTTGTTCTTGTTCTATCACATTTTCATTTTTTCTTGATTTTATATTTTTAAATTCCAATCTACAAGTGTTACTATAACCTCGTGTAGTACTACTTAACTCGTATAATGTTTCTTTAACTCTGAAAACAAACGTTTTTGTTTATTTTTGTCGATAATCTGATATTTGGATTAAGGTATAGGTATTGTTCGCTTCGTTCCACCGGATAATTCAAGGCCTTAAGTTTATATTTTGGTTTTTTTTATTCACCTAAAAAAATATTGACGTAATAAGCGAAAGAAATCAATTACAATTTTTTATTGTGCATTTCCGATTAACTTATGTGTATACTTGACCTTGCAACGACGAACAATGCATAAATGCATTTCCTTTTCATCCGAATTAATCAACGCTGGTATATATCTTTTTTTTTTTTTATACAGAACCAATGAGTTGAGTTAAGTAAAGTAAAATGCATTCATTTGTAATATTACATAATTTTTTTCGTTTAATAAACTCACAGGTACGATGCATGAATTAAACAAAAATAAATGTCCACATTGGTTGTATTTTCTTGTTTTATTTTTAAAATCAAGTATGGTAATTTAAATGAAAAAAAAAATCGAGACACTGAACTTACTGAGATCTGAGGTTGTTATAAAGATGAAAAAAAAATGAAATTTTTAAACAAATAAAAAGTTAAACATAGGTATACGTCATAAGCATATTTTTTTAGATAATTTATATAATTAATGTTAAATATTATATTTTAAAAAATTTTATTAGTTTATTTTATAATGAATTCTTTTATTTTAGTCATTCTTATTCCAAAAATAATGTATGTTTTTTATACATACTTATTTATATGTGTTACACTACTTTTAAGTGATTTTACAATACAATTTAAAGAAACCATTTCTGCTTAACACTTTTATTATTTGTTTACTGTGTTGTATATATATATAATATTATGTTGGCGTAGGTTCTATAATTTAAACATCAAGTGTTTAAGGCGGTCATAAATGTAATTTACTAACAGCGGAAAACGATGGTCATCTGGCCCATACACGGTGACTGGTGTATATTGTGTTATATTATTATACATACATAAGAAAACGTTTAGAGGGACGTTTTATTCCCGACGATGAAAACCGCTATAAAATTGTAATTAATTGTTACTTGTTAGTAAAATGTAATTTCATAGCAAACAATTGAAAAAAAAAAAAAACCCTCAATATTGACAAGGCATCGAACAAAGTCATTACACTCTCTGGCGGTCGGTGGTCGTGGCCGTTGTGGAAAAAGCTTAATTATTGTGATCGGTCGTGTGTTTTTAATTAAACAGTAATAATTAAAACGTCAGACGAAAAATGTGAGTCGAGTCAAAGTTTCAATTTAACCCCTACAGGGGTTACCCCACGCCAGGTGACTGACTTATACTAAACGTTGTATAATATAAAGGTCGACCGTTCAAATTGAATTTCTAAACACCTATCCGTTAAACGCTTTGGGCGTTTGAAAAATTCACTGTCAAGTTCGAAAAGACCAAACAACGTCAAAAGATCTTTGTTTGTCTGCTTCAAACTGCTGTAAATCTGTATTCATTCGTTATATATATATATAATTTTACGTTTGGTAAAGTATTGACAAAATGATTGTAACGCTTACTTGGCCGTTTCAAAATAGTTTTGAGCCTTCCAATGATTATTTGGCCCGTGTAATCATTATTTTCACTGTGCTAAACTGCAATGTTAACGCCGCTAAAGCACTCCTAGTATTCGGATAGTCATTTTAGACATGTATTTAGTGTCTGTTTGTCGGCCGGACGGCGCTAATCATTGTTGTTATTAAAGTTTTCCAATCGACGGGGAGGGATTAACTTCAGGGGGATCTATTGTATAGTATTGTTAATGTGTATGTCCACAAGGACTTCCCAGACGAGACGACCGAATCTGTTGACTCGAAAAGTCGTTACAAACGATTGAAACAAAGCGCACTTGTGTGAAATAAAAACGAAAAGCGTTCAGGGACTACAATAATGGTAATAATAATACAGTACACTAAATATTTATTGCGACCGTCTTAACGATGATGGTCCACGAAGACACTTCCAATCCAATTCAACCGTTTTGTACTTAAGCCATTACTGCTGTGCCGATCCACTCTGGAAATGCCAGTCTAGCCCTGTTCAAAATGCCAATATTCTGCTGGTCCACTCACTCTCTCCATACCACTATTATTATTATTACTATTGTTATTATACATAATATATAATATAATCTCTGGTTACCGGTGTCACGAATACAAATTGTCGCCTTTCGGTCGGATAATGTTATTTTGGCATAATAACACTATAATATAGGTCACAGAAACACGAGCAAATGAACAGGGAATTTATAATTATATAATATACTGAATTGCTAGTCTGAAACGACAATAACCTCTAATGACAGAATTCCGTCGGAGGATAAACAATAATAATAATCCGCCAAAGTTAATTTTTAAACATAATCCATCTAAAATATCACACAAATGTTTTGTAAAAAATATGGCCCTGATGGGCCTCAATGGCCTTTAAAGGTGGAAGAAGAAGAATAATAAAATTAAGTAAAACATTTTGAAAATATCAACGTCCCGTTTCGGCTTTTTGGGTAAATATAGAACTATAGAAATGTACAAAATACAGTCATTTGATTTGTTTAAATAGATTAAAATCAATCGAAACAAACAACCTGAGCCGTGGGGAAATCGGTGTAAGCCGTTGACTAGGACTGAGATTTCCTTAGTAACAATTCTGACACCAGATCGGAAATGCTATGACCAACGGGTTAGTTTTTGGGCATTTTTTTCACATTTTTTTTTTTTAAAATAGTAAACAATAAAAAGCCAGCACGGTGGGGTTGCAACACACAAGTATAAGTATTGGGTATTATCGGCAACAATATTATATTGTGGATCTTTATAATCCGTTTAATCCAATGAAACATAACAATAACAGCTGCAAATAATAACCGAAACCAGCTACTAGTTGGACTAGTGAATCATACTTTGTTTTGCCAGTACCATTACAACAATAACAGTGTACCGTATGACAGATATTATATTATACCTATTCTATAAAGGCGCCTCCGAGTTTATCGTTAGTGTTACACAATGATACTATACAGGCTGTTATCTCCACGAACAAGCGCATTTAATGGCTATTTATTATATACACATATATATATATATATACATATATATATATTTAAAGAATATTGCTCTATTAAACTAATGGCGTTTTATCAAAAACATGTAATTTCCACTGCAATAGCATGTGCGCTCATCTCTCATAGGCAGGGTCGAGCTCGATTTATCGCAACTGCGGTCACAAGATAAAACTCGAGACCCCAAGTACAAACGGGTCAACAGTTATATACCCACACTAGGCCATAAGATTTAATTACCATTGTCTATATTATTTACACATCACTCTGGGTGTAATTAATAACGTTAACAAAGTTTACCAATAACGCACCTACAGTTAGGCTTCGGATACAGTAATGAACCTGTTGGCATAATTATCGTATTATCATCATAACATATAGGTAGACATTATAATAATAATTAGTTGTAATTGTATACATATTATTATTATTACCGTTGTCGTCAGTTCCCACTCGTTCTGCAAGTCATTGGACCGGATAAACTTTTACTAGACCGTTTTGCTTCCGTTAATTTGATTGATTACTACCGATTTCTCAGGCTGGGGCTCATCTGCACTTCTCTACTATTAAGGTCAATATTTTCACTGTAACATTTACTGTGGGTCACCCGTCATGCTATTAATTTGAGTATCATAACAGTATGAACATATGTAGAAAACGGTCAGAACCCAATACCATCCACCATACGGTTAGGTCGAAAGCAGGTCAGTCAGAAACGTTAGCTTGTAATAGATTTTATTAATTTGGGCATAATAATCTTCCAAAATACATGTATCTATGTCTTATTAGAACGTGGCGAATTGATTGTATAATACTAATTAATTTAAATATTTTTGGCGCTTAGTCAAAAACAACATCTTTTCAGAGAGACTATCTAAATATTATAATAAATTCATTGTAAATCCATTTTATTCGTGTAAGTTAATTTGTTGATTTTATTGTTTGAATTATTTACTTTTTTTGATTTTAATTTAAATTATTAATTGTATGTTAGTCTTAATCTGCCATTGTAAAAAAAAAGTAATATTATTAAACGAGGCTATTTAATTTTTTTACATGCTCGTTAACTTTTTAAATCTTAAATTATATTAAATAATATGCGTTTTTTAATAATTATTATTCTTTAGGTGTTGTAAAAAAAAAAAAAAGTTTTCCCATGGCACCAAGAGAACATATTATTTTAATGACGAGTACCTCATAGAAAAAATTAAAATTAAAATATCACTGCAATATATTTTAGGAACAAGCAATATTATATACAGGGCGTTCCGGTATTTATTGTTGGACTCCATGGAAGAATTAATTTTGAATTAAGAATTTAAACTTTGACAGGTCAAACCAGTTTTGAACAATTTTTTTTAAAAGTCATTAAAGTTTAAAATTTAAAGTGGGAGATGGTAAGCAGATAAAAATACTACTACACACCATCTTCACTCCCTTCCTAATTAAACATTAACATTAACAGTAATTATTTAAAACTGGCTATCGGCCAGTTAGAATTTTCAGTAAATATTCTTTATTTAAATATTAACTACCTATGTATAAATGGTACCATTTAAGTTTGAAACGTTGATAGAGCTTTGGAAAACAATAAAATAGGTGAAAATATAGTAATTTTATACGATTTCAATATAACTTAAACAATTTTTGACGGAAAAAGATTTGTCTGGTTAGGCTAGTCGTCGTTGATCGCACGTTGCTCGTGTGGATCCTGCGATCGTTGGAATGGGATCTGTTTCTGTTGTCTTGCCAATCTGTTTCTTGATCTTGAGCCATCTGTATCATCAAGTCGTTGACAGTTGTCGGCAGGGTTTAATTTTCGGACTGCTTGGGATACAGTTTTTAACAGCCAACGTGACCGTCACCCTGTGGTCGATTACTTTTTGCACCTCGGTTATTCCTACGGTCACTTCGGATTCGCACTGCAAAGGCACGTTTACCTTAAACCGCATCTGCCGTTCTTGCACGTCCTCGGTGACCGGTATGAAGTCCAACGGAGGGGTGTTGTGCTGGTCTGTCTCGCCCAGGTCGTCTAAGGCGGTGCCCGACAACAGGAACACGCCCGAAAACGGTATTTCCGTAATTCTAAGGACACAAGACAGACACGGGAAAGGTCAATTTCAACGGCACCAATGGTTACTCTGAGCTCGGGGGGGTTTCGGTTCGTTTAATAGAGAGTGATCACAGCTCGGAAGGACAGTCAAAAGTCTGTATAAACGCCAGATGGATAGCACTAGGCCACGAGGAGGCAACACTCGGCCTTTACATTGAGGAAAACAGACATTAGCTCTGTCCTTATTCAACATCTACAGAACGTCCTGGCATGTAAGCCGATTTTAGGTAGGGTAGACAACGTACAAAAGTTCTCCAGTTTTTTTTTTTTCTGGATTGTCAGACTATATTTTATAATCCAATTGACCTATATTTGACCAGCTTTGGTACAAGTTGTTCACGACTCACTCGATTTTCCTTTTGGGCTCGGTCGGGTCGATGAGATAAGATGAAAAATCGACGCTCTCGACCGGATCTTGGCCGTACAGCCAGCTCTTGGGCCTCGGTGGATAATTGGAATCGATGTGATCGCAAGCCGGCACTTTCCCGTCCGCCACTAATATGCATACAGGACGCACGGTCTCGGTAACGTGTGTCTATAACAATATAATATAATAGTAACAAAAAAAAAAATTAACAATAATAATATGTTCCATCATTACCTGTCTATATTTTTTCTTTAATGTCAACAAATTAGTCGATTACATAAGACCAAGAGCGAACACGGCCCACACGGGTCTCGACCAAACCGGCCGTGCGTGACTAATCCAATCACATGTATAATATTTTTTAGTATTTTTTTTTTTGGGGGGGAGGGGGGGGGGTTATTTGTTTAACCGTGGGTCACTAGATTAGACCTTGAACCTCGAACCTCGCACACAACAAAAGGGAGAGTGAAATCATCCCGACCGAATTACCGCACTCGTTTGGGCCGGATAGTATGTTTTTTTTAAAGAAAATCGAGATAAGAAAAAAATTAAATAAAACTCTCTTTGTTGGCCCAGCGAAACTGCTTAAGGTAGTTTCAACAATGCAGTGATTTAAGAGACTGCAAAAAAAAAACAAACGTTTTTCAACTATGAGATTTTTACCAATATTGGAATTTGGAAGATGAAATTAAAGTTTCAAATAATGGCCGTTCTTCGATTTCACCTACCACACCACATTTAAAGGCGGATTTGATTAGTTTTATTTAATTAATTAGATAGTGAGTTAGTTAATTTTGATTAGAAAATAAAACATAATTTTTTTTTTATACCTTTATGTGTTTTAGACTATAGTTATTATTATGTATTTTTATTAGTGATAGGAATCCGAAAATCCGGATTTTTCAAAAAAAACGCTATTTAAGTCACTGGAAAAACTTATAAATATTAAACACTATTAAGATGTGTGCCTAAGTAAAATTTGTTGATGACAATTAAAAAAAAAAAAACTCTTAAAATGCTTATGGATTTCAACAAATCAGTTTATCATTTTTGTGTTTATGTTTTATATATTTATCAAAGAAATGTTACTTAGGTACACAGCTTTATATTGTAAAATTATTTAACACTTATATGATTTTTAAGTAGCTTAAATACCGTTTTTTTGTGAAAATCCGGATTTTTGGTTCTATAGTAGTAACAAAAACCTTAAACCTAAAACCTAAATTAATTAATTGTACTTTTTTTCGGTAAACCTATATAAGAAAATTAACTATTGTCGGAGTTAAGTGTGAAATTTAATTTAAAAAAAAAAAACGGGTACTTTATTTATTTAACAGAAAAACTGGCCTATCCAAATGTATAAAATGTACGTTTCAACTTTCAAGCAGGTTCGAAGAAATGTGCATTTTTGTAAAATATGTATTACAAACATGTTTTACAAATATTATTTTTTTAAACTCGAATAAAAGTAAAGTTTTTTTAAAGAATGACTGAAACTAAACCGAAACTTTGCATCGGAATGCCTAAATTATTATGATTTTGTTCCGGTTAGATTGTTGCTGAAGATAATATAAGTAAAATTTCGGAAATGTAAGTTTTTTTTTTTTTAAATCAATATCGGAGGGATTTTCAAAATTATTCCTTTGGGACAGTAAACGAAAACGCGGAGAGGAACTTGTTTGAAGTTTTGCGGCCTTTTCGCACAAAAACATCAACAAAACATAATCCAGTCAAAAATCTACTTTGGAAACTATTACATTCATTCGTCAGGCGAATGTGGTTCGTTAGCAGTAGATTCCTTCGGGATAAATGTATTATAACAGGGTGATTCCTTAAAGGATAGACACCTTTCAGTTTATGCGTTACCATTTAAGTTAGGGATTTAATAATATTGTAAAATAACGTCCCTGAAAAAATGTTCTTAAAAAAAAAAAAAAAAATTGCAATTATTTTCAGAACAAACCGAGTGTGTCATCATCAATGAATCGCCTCGCTTATAAACGGTTAATTGTCTTACCGTTTGAAACTTTGTGGAAGTAGCACCGCCAAAAAACTTCACCTTGGGCTCGTGTAAGTTGACTTTGTATTGCGGCGCGACGGGCAAGTACACGGCCGGTTCTGGAAAAGTGTTGAAGTAATTGCCGACGAATTGCGGTAATGCTTCATTGGCGGTGCACATAAGTAAAAGAAGCAAAGCCACAGCCGGCCACATGTTCGCACGCACAGTATAATACTTTAACTTACAAGGCGGAGCGGTGCGGGCTTTGTATTTAAGCGAAAAGACTGCTCGTTGATCGTTACCCTAGAAATTTAAGTGTGTTTTAATTGCAGACCCAAATGATGTCTTTATTATTGTACCTGTGTAATTAATTGTAAGTAATTGTCTCTGAAAAATTGTCTTATGCGTGTGTATATACTTTAAATTCTATTATCACTTTTAAGCGCCAGATGCGCATTCTACGGTCAGTTAACAACATTTATGACCGCATTAAATTAGAGAAACTGCGGCGACATAATGTATGCGGCAAAGAAAACGAGATAAAATGAATTATAAAGACCAACTACACTTATTTCTTTCCTTGAGAAGTTCTAAAATGGTATTTATTATCTACACGGTCGATAACTTTTACGGCCGAATAAAATTTGTCATTCCCATCATGTCATAAAAAAATTAAGTTTGAGCAATCATAGGTAAGCTGATACATCAGATATGTTGACTACAATAACGCTTAGTTGAAATAATTTCCATTTTAGTATAGAACATGTGTGAGGGTGAAATGTGACTATTTTTTTTGTTATACTTGCTTATGATCAGTGAAATCATACACTATTGGGACGAATAAATAAACCACACAAATAAAACACCTCTGACAAAAAAAAAACCGAGTTTTTGTGTACATATTATTATAATATACGCGAGCTCTGTTTTTTTTAAAAATTATATTCAAATATTATTATTTTGACTTCAAGAAAAATCGACTTAAGTATTGCTCCCCCCCCCCCTATACTGCTCTCCTTGCGATTTAATACTGTTGGCCGCAAACATAAAAGTACAAAAGAATATGTATCATGTGTACATATTGTAATCTCTTTATAATTTTTAAAATCGAGGTGCGCTCGCGTTATTATTATTATTATTATAAGGAGTGTCGAGTTTCGTTTTTAGAAAAGCATAATATGTTATCAGAACAATATGGTTATTTTCACTCTCTCCCTATACAGGGTTCATCACGACCACCTGACAGGTTTACAGACCTGCAAGAAGTATTATTACTGTTTAGGTATTATTGTTATTGAACAATTTATGAAATATAATTTCAACTATATTAAAAAAAAATATGGTAACAAGTATTATTAAGTTGTATATGTTAAAAGTAAAAGTTAACTGTGTGGGATTATTATCGACAGGCATTTGTCGAGGACTTGACCGTTTAAATTGACTATTTTAATCATTGCCTTAGATTAATTGCTCGGCTAACGTTTTATTAAGAGGGTAGATTTTCGGGCGATGATAAAATATTAAGCTGATAAACAGCAGTTTGTGCTGTGAATATAAGCTGTTAAAATATATTCTCAGTGTTGCAATTGTTTATCTGAAAAGGTGTTGCCGAAAGCTTTAACTTTTTGCGCTCGTTTCGACCCAAGTAAGTTTAAATCATCTAACTTACACGATTATTGTTTACCATATATATGTTAACTTGCTTAGGTCAACAATAGATTTTTGCGGGTTTTCGACCAAGTAGTGGTATTTTGACCATTCTGAGGCCGGCAATCTGTGTGGATCGGTCCAGGAGCTATGCGTAAAGGGTTCATCCCCCTAAGAGCAAAGGAAACATGGCACCTTTTGAAACTTAAATGGTAACGTATATATTTTATTAGCTTTTTATATAGAGAATAATGTAATACAATTTTTGACTGATCGATAACCAGTTTGGGATTACTATTTTTTAAGTTTTATACTTGTGTATATTTGATATAATTGTGTTTTAATGAAATGAAATCTCAGTAAACTCAAGTAATTATAGAGTACGAGTAAGTATAAATCATCTAACTTACACGATTTGTTTACCATACGTTTACTTAAGCAAATTAAATTTAAAAACGCGTTACCGGCTAAATAATTCCTAAAAAAAAAAAATCGATATATATAGCTGGGTTACCGTGGATAATTGTTATTACCTTGTGTTCTGTCTTACAGATAACGTTTTTCGTTTCACTGAATTCAATAATGTTTGAACCAATATGTATTTTTTTATAATGTACAATTGACATTATTTTACATGCTCAGTGGGAAATTTAAGTAAGCCTGAATATATCTGGAGTCACATACTACAGGGATCCAATTATTTATCTCTCTCTCTCTCTCTCTCTCTCTCTCTTTCAAATCTTCATCAACAATACAACCCACTATACTGTTGTATATTTTTTGTTGAAAAGTAAAATATACTTAAATACAATAATTAAATGGGCGTTTTGTATGTCTGTGAGTGACATAATAATGTAAGTATTGAATAACGTGCTGATCAATCGAGTTTTTATATGTAATTTTGTTATGGAAACAAAATATGGCCTTTGATGTTCACACGCTCTATTTAAATACAGATTTCTGGCTTTTCACCAGAAACACTATATTATATTTTATGTGCGCCTACTTAAAGCGCCATTTCGGCGTTGAGTGCAGTTTCTTTCACCCCTCGTTTGTTCGCCGAACGCTGCCCCTCTAAATGAAATCAATAACACATTACCATTCAGGGTTGGTTTTTTTATATTTTAGCTCCGTAAAAAATATATTATAATTATTATTATTTTTTTTTTTTTAGCCTTAGAACAGCTCAATCGTCCTCCGGAGGGCAAGCAAGTGGCTGTGTGTGTGTAAAACGCTATTTATTTTCACTCGGTCCATGTATAGGTGTATAATGTGTATCTATCTATTTGATTTTGTCCTTTCTATCTATTTTTTTTTTTTGTATTTTCTCGTCTGGGTTCTTTATTTTTTTTTTTTTACGATGGTATCACCGATTAACATTTTATTGCCGTCCCGGTTCTCGTTTCAAACACAAAAAGTTTTATCACGCCACGACCTAAGCTGACCGCCTCCGTCGGAATTAATCGTCCCCGGAGGAATCCCTTGTTTCACTATGTATAATATACATTCTACATAATACACACACACACACACCACCAGATAGGTGAGTTAAAATTATTCGAAAAAGACCATTTTTTTTAAAAAATACTTTTTATTACCAACTCTGGCGATACGATCGACTCGTGTTGGAGGAAATGATAAATATTTTTCCATACAACCACAAGAGCCCTTAAAACATGAGAAATGGCAATAATGAAATCAAGGATTATAATATGAACGTCTGAACCGACAAACGTTAGGCGTAAGCGGTCTAGATGTACATATATTTGTTTTATCGAATGACTATTTTTTTTACTGAAAAATATAGCTCCGAAAAATTGTCACTTATCTCGTTTTGTATAAACAACCCAGCCGTGGTTGTGTGTGAATTTCTGGCTGGTTTTCTCGAATACCGGTGTTGTTTATCATACGGCGGGTACCTCGCTGGGAATTTCCCACTCTTTTCACCCTCCCCCAAATTTTCGTTTAGCTGATAAACTGGATCGCGACAAGCGGATTCGGTAACACCGTACATCAAGTGGACGTGTGCGATATCATAAAAATATATAGAATATCTCCAGCTATTTTTTTTTTTTTTTTACAACGACCCCTAGCGGCCACGGGGGGGGGGGGCACTGCCTTCCTTTCTCCCCATCGCACACCAGTGGAAATACAATAAATGTTTCCCGAGCACGTAAAACCGGATTTCCGGTGGTTCCCGCGGCGACAATTCCGCATAGTACATGTACACACGGCCGTAGAGTGGTTTACTTAGATTTATTTTTTATTTTTTTAAATATCACACGCTTTCTTACCAAACGACCGTCCATAAACCCATAACGGACTCGATCGACGATTGCACACAGCGAGACGAGCAAACATTTAGCCGAACGTCTCTCCCGCGGCAGCTTCCTGTTTTTATTGCCGTTATTAGTTTTGCCGGCATAATAAATTATATACAGGGTGTCCCAAAAACAATGGTGGGGTTTCAAACGGCTGTAGGTTGTCAAGTTTCGGACCTACAGCGCTCTGATAGGACTCGAATGAAAGAGGGAGTCGTCAAGTTTCGAATGACTGCTACTAGATGTCTCTGACACACTAAGGCTGGTGACGCAAACGGGAGACAGACATCTAGTGGCAGTCATTCGAAACTCGAGAACTTCCTCTTTCATTCAAGCCCTACCAGGGTGCTGTAGGTCCAATACTTCACACCCTACAGCCGTTTGAAACCCCACCATTCTTTTTGAGATTCTTTTATGAGGTGAACGATAATGGAATTACCGGCGGAAGCTTAAGACTGGAGTAGTTAAAAGTTTGAAAGCGTCAGCCCCTAAGATGTACCTTTAACGACGACGACGAAATTGTATTACACATCCGAATAATAATAATAATTGAGACAATGTTATTTTTCGTTTACAAGCTCCCACAACAGCTGCGGCTATACTTCATTACTTCTAGTAGTTCGAGTCAACACGGTTCAATTTCGTAGACAAATAGAAACTAGTCTAGCTTGTCTATCGAGACAAGGCTCTTATTCGGTTTTAGGGCAGGCAAGTGAAACTGTGCATGTATTTTGTTACTTCCTAGAAAGACATATTGCATTCTTGTAAATACCCATAATGATTACTAGCCAAGACATAAGTAAAACGTTTCTAACATATTCAATTTTTTTTAGCTTCCGTGCGAAGCCGAGAGGCTAATTTTATTTAAAAACACTATTTCACAGTAACTATATAGTTTTTGGAAAAAAACCTACATCCGTTTTGATGAATTACCTAACTATCGGTTGTCTCACAGTTATGGAAATTGTATTCATCGGCAAGTCTCTGGCAGAACACGGACGATATTCATGCAATTAAGTATTCAGAATGTGTAATAATTTTTAATCTAATAACTCGGAATTTCCGCGCTAATATAATATTTTAATTATCCGTGTGGAATGTCGAGCGTCCTATTTATGCGTCCGCGTTAATTTATCCATAAAAGTTTTCACTACTTGTTTTATGATACAATTGGTTGGAACGTTTTATATTACACCCAGCGTAAATTGTTAATATTGCAAATTGTGGTCTTGTTTACAGGTAATATGTACGCAGACATGTTATAGTATTATAATCAACGTCCAAATAAGAAAAACCTCTTAGAAAAAATCTTTAACAACTTATGGATATATATATATATATACATAGTAAAGGAATTAGTATTTAAGTCCATAACCATAAAATTGTTTTTTAATCAAGGGTTTAAGCTTTTTACCACTTAGAATTTGATAAACTGGCATTTTGTTGGATTTCAAAGTACTTTTTCATTTTTTCATCTCGCCGACGCGAAATGTTCACGCTATACTTGAAACCTTGTACTGAGAACTTAGTATCTAACTGTGTGTTTCTTAAACCGCGAAACAATACAAAATAGATACCGTTTATCAGCTATGTTATTATCGTATTTGAAATTGATATCGATTTCACGTTTGCAAAACAAAAATGACGGCGTGGCAACCGTGTTTGGGCTGAAACGAGGACGGCGGCTAGCTGGGCGAGGTACTTGTGTGTCGTTCGATTTGGGTTTTAGCTGTTGTTTACGACGGGCGGTATTGTGTGCACCGGCCGAGCCGAAGAAAAATAGGCTTTTTCGATTGACTATACGGAATATAATCCATCGCGGTGGTACTACCTACAAGGAACGGGACGGATGAGCTGTGTAATTGCAAACTTGGGCCGTATCACCCGCATAATATCCGGTCGTTTATCATTGACACGTGTACCCCCCCCCCCTTTCTGTGTGTCCATAACGCGGCCGGATCGGTCTGGCCTAACCAGAGCTATCTGGTCGATAGCTCGTTTGTAAGGAAACGGCGTTGACGGTCTAGTCGTCTAAAATAATAATAACAATAATAATTGTGTATCGTTCACCGACTGGCGAAGACACTATCCCCGGACTAGGGCCGGCCTTGCTAATTAAGAAGAACCGCCGCCACTCCGGCAAGTCCCGCGGGTCATTACTCATGCACTTGTGTTTTGTGTCAACCCGGCACGACCGGACGGTAAATCATGACCAGGCCACCATACCTACTGCTATTCGATTTAGGCGTATATAATATTATGATATATTATTGTAATTTTCACCGTGGCCGCGATCCGTACTTGAACCGTGTTTTCCACCCCGCGGCAACAACTTGGGGAATTCCGCCCTCCGTCTCTATAGAGACGCACAAACCCGGCGAGAGGTTTCCACAAAGTATAATAATATACATATTTTAGCGCATGAAAGATTTCATAGAAACAGTTTTTATCTTCTTACCACATGTCTGTCCTGTCTCGTTGAAACCCTAAGGCCCTAAATGCCTTAGAGCAGAAAATAAACGTTCACAAGATGCACAACTATCGGGAAGTGTGATAGCCACCTGAAATTGATAAATAATACTGAATAATATGAATACTGTTGTCGACTCTGTAAAAAGCTTTTGGTTTTGATATATAAACACAAAAAAAAAACTAGAGGGTGCTAATTTTAAAATTGGGGGCGCTAATACCTCCTAAGTCTGCTTCTGGTGGAGAAACATATGAATCACGAATAATATATTTCATGGCATTCACCCAGTTTTAACCTTTTCACACTATTCAAATGTTTCAGTTCAAATTGTTACCAATACTTGTATCTGTGCCGTTTTGTTTTCTTAATATGATTTGTTTGTCTCATACCAACTAAATTAAGATATAGAAAAATAATATGTCAAGAAATGTATTGTAAAAGCATTACACACTATTATATAGTTTTGGACGATGATGTTCATTGTATTGTTTCCAATGAAGCATTTGTCTTTTTTTCCCCCTTTTTTTTTTTTTAAGAACATTTCACGATACGACGTTTTCCCTAAGCACGCCGGATTAGGTTGTTGACGTACAAATCCTCTGCCAGTCGCTGACGTTTTCATGACTTGCTTCATATATATCCCGAGACACTATAATAGAGTCTAGTAGTGATTTATGAAAAACTATTGATTCACAGAGCAAAAGTCCATTTATACATTTTTGACGTTTCAACAGAAGGTACTCTATTCCAAGAAGGAAAACACTTGTGCTTTGGGTAATAACTAGCGAAAAACGGAGTCCGGATTTGTGTGATTTAAAATTTTCTTTTCTTTGTGCCAGACTGAAGAAATACTTAGAAATGTGGGAGATTTTTATGACAATGAAAATTGTATTTTATGTATTAATGCGTTCAAAAGCATATTCGACGAATTTGGAATATTTTAGAATATTATCAATCGGTTTCACCAAAATTTGTAAAGAATTTAACTTATTGTTAATTATATGTAACAACTAGTTAATGAAAATTGGGTTTCATCGAGATTGGTTAGCCTTAACACATTGTTGAAACGATTTTTGAATTAATCACCCGAATTTGGCTTGTTAAAAAGTTAATCGGCATGTTAAAATGTACTTAAATAAAATATTTATATTATTATAGTTCAGAAATTGTTTTATAATTTTTGTTGACTGAGTATATTAGTAACATAAAATATTTAATAATGAATTTCACATTTAATGAGGACCTTCTTTATATTGGGTATTTAGAAAACAATATAAAAGACAACCTCGATAACCCTTTCTTAGGTAAGCAGAAGTTATTTTTTGTAGGTAGATTGAGTACAAAGGAATGACACAGACTTGCATTATAGGTTCAAATATCATAATTTATTGTATTTTATAATTTAAATAATATTATTATGTCTTGCCTGTCCTGAGTATAATACTGAAAATAATTCTTATCACTACTTAATTTTTTTTTTGGGCCTTTAAAATAGAAAAAAATATTTTAATGACCTTGATGACAAACTATTTTTGCTTAGTTTTTTCTATCAAGCATTGCTTTTTTTTTTGTTGTAACCGATTTAAACAAATTTGAATTGTTAATTTAAAATATAACTAAGTTTATTTTATCTGTGCAATAATAGTTTCACTGGGTGTCTCTTTATTAGATACTGTATAAAAGTGTATTATTATTTTCTTTTTGTACCATGGAACTAGTACAGTATAGAATACTGTGAGTTATGATTCAGAAAAAGGCATTTTCAATTAAGTATGACATAAACTTTTGTGTAAGTGTAATGCTTTAAAACTGAATACTTGAACGTTTATTTAATTGTATTAGTAAAGAATTCTAGTAATAATAACTAATAAGAATAATGATTGTGATTGATAATTGTTAAGACAGTAAAAATGTGCTTACAGTTTGAACATACATATATTTTTTTACAGTCAGTTAATGCAAAAAAAAAAAAAAAATTGCCGTGTGTCTACAAAAACCGCATTGTTTACCTGCCATATTTTTATCACTTGGTTCATTCATTCAGACGTCTTCTTAGTGTCAGCAGATTTCAATTAATTTGATGACTATTTTATTTTGTATTTTTTTTTTTTTTCAATTAAGAAACCAAAATGATGATACGTCGAATTGTGCGAGAATTTCACTCCTTTTTAATCATTTCTTAGGTACAATTTTTTTTTTTTTTTTGTATACTTAACTTACTTCGAAGAATCGTTATAATAATCGCTTGACGTCACATTAAAAAAATAAAACATGTTTCTACGAGGAAATGTGCGTTCAAGTCTGTCACTCTTATTTTTTTTTTTTAATTTAATTTTCCATTTCCGCGGATTAAATATATTAAAGTACTTACATTTTACATTGAACAAAATAATATCTACTACATAAAATTAAATTGCCTTATTTTCTATGTTATCATTTCGCGGATTTCCGTTAAATATTTATGAACATTACATTTGGGCAAAACGAATCTCTATGGTAAACAAAATAATATTGTAATACTTAGGGTAAGTATACACAAGTACTCGGTATTTCGTTTTAGAAACCGAATTGTTTCTTAAAGAAATCCGAAAGCTATTGCAAATCCGATAAAGCCAGATACAAAAAAAAAAAAAAACATCATTTTAAAACTAAACCTACTCAGCTCTGCATCGATGCCAAGAAATGCAAGTTAATTTTCAAAAAAAATGCTCTATACAAATATGAATACATTTTTATTGATTTTAATTACAATGTTTGTTTAAATTTAAAAAACTCATATTTTTTTTTGTAAACTAATATTTAAACTGCAGTTATCCGTTTTTTTTTCACAATAATTTACCACTTATTACCCCACCTATCGGCGGCTATCACAATAAATTTAAAAATGTTTTTTTTTTGTCATAGTTATAGTAGAATGTGTTTTCGGTTTTAGTTTATTGGCCGTTTTAGCCTTTAGGATTCTTTCTACCATATTACAGTAGCCAACACTAGTCAATAACACAATAGTTTTTATTATGACATTATTCAAGTAGTGTAACCGACGATTAACTTCACTTTGGAGTAAAATAAAGTGATTAAGCCTTTTTTTGCAAGTAATACTAAAAATTATACTTAATTTTGTTTTTAAATTCCCTCCCCCTGTAAAAAATTGTTGTTTCGAATGGTTTACCATTTTATTCTTTTTTTTTTTTTTACCATTAAACAGTTGTGTAAAAACAAAAAAAAAAACTAAATGCTTACCGAAACGGCATAACGCGATGAGATAATTTAAGAGCTGAAATAAAAAAAAGCTGGCATTTCTAATTTTATTTGCCACTTTGAATAATTCATAAGCGGGTTTTTTTTTCCTTTATTTTTTTATCAATTGTTACCGGGTTGCATATTAATGCAATTCGAGTAATTCCGACGGTTTTCAACAGCGTGCCAGATGCGGAAAAAATGCCCATGACAATAAATTACACTCTAAGGGATGTTTTAATTTACCTGACTTATATGAACCTCTAGAACCGTGTCGGGGGGAAACCCAGGAAGAGATGAAAATCCAAAGAAAATAGGGCAATACAATTACTATCCTAAAATATAGTAAGCTGACTAATAAAAAACTGTTCAGTTCTATATTTAAAAAAACTTTACAGACATTTTATCTACAATAAAATGTCTCTACAACACTCTGAGGGGCTGTGGTTAGTGTATTAATCACTTTTGTAATGGCCCTTTAGGGGTGGTGGTTAAAGTTAAATTAAACCGTTATTATATATATAATATATATGTATAGTTTTTTTTTTGGCGTTGGTTGATCACATAAAAATAGTCAACCAAACACACCATTAGAGCATTGCGGTTGCATATTATTTTTATTACTCACTTGTATAGTTGTAAAATATCCTGTCCGATCGGTTTGCTGATTTCTTACCTCTCAAAGAGTTATACTCTATTTTCGCTAAATTTAACTAAGACATTTGTTTGCACTTATTTGTGTGGGCAGTTTTAAAAGAAGAACGTCTAACGCACACTTATGTAATGATTTTTTTTAAAAATTTTTTTAATAGTAAACATATTTATATGTCAACAGGTTTTGGTTGGTCGTTTTAACGCGCACGTTAACCGACCATCATAGTTTATATAACAACAATTTTTTTTCATTGAATTACACAACTATAGGCAAACGCTGTCGTTGTAAATTTTTTTTCCCTGCAAAATAAAATGTGTAAAATTTTAAACAAAAAAAAAAATAGGAAATAAAGTTAAAATAAAATAACACATTGTTTCGTAGGAAATATTTTAGAAGAACCCAACATTGTCAAAATCAAGCAAGAGTACAGTGAGAAGTTAGTAAGTCGGGTCAAGGCCAAATCTTTTTTAAGGTTTAAACCTAGTAGTAATACTTTCACATTCAACTCTTTGATGCGGATTTTTGAGACAAAACAGTAAGAAGTTTGCGTTTCCTTGAAAGTAATTGGTAACTTCTCACTGTACTAGTTTGGCTCAATTTCAATTTTTGTTGTTTTCAGAAGACACAAAAAACTATTTTTCTAGGTACATTTTTTTAAACTTAATAATTTTGCCTAATTTATTGCCATTTAATGAGTTGATTTAATTTATAAAATATTAATTTTCAGTTTTAATTTGGCCCAAGAAATTGTTTAAAAGTTGTAAAATTGGGCCTTTGTTCTAATCGAAACTTTTAAAATTGAAACACATGTTCTGTATATGAAATGTAACATTTTTATTAAATATCTTACACAATATTATATTAACATGCTTGAAAAAAAAAAGTTGTATATAAAAAACAATATTAACTTTGAGAATATTATTGCAACACTTAAAAGTACAAAGTTGTCGCAATATTTTACTTTGTAAGACTTTTTTATTCGCAGTCGTACTTAAAATAACACTTATTAGGCCCTTTTTTTCTAGTAAAATAATATTATGTTTTCTTAGTAACAATATAAATAAAAAAAAACAGTCTTTTTTATAAGAAAAAACGCATTTTCCAAAAAAAAAAAGCCAAAAACGGCGGTCGTCAGGTGCCATTTTTCGGACTGACATTGTTTTTTGTTTACGTCTTGTGCACGTTCACATTGTTAACATCCTCTTTGGACGATGGGAAAGTATAAGAAATATTGGTTTGTAATCTCGGGCAAGCATAGTACCTAATAATATATTGTGTGTAGATGGAGATGGATAGTGGGAGATGGATGATGTCTGGTATAGGCGAATTATCTAATCGACGGGCGAGCACGTTGTTATTCGTTGGGTTACCGGCGTTTGTCGTGGTCGTCGTGTTCTTTGATTTTGTTTTCTCAAAGAAATAATAGAATCTACACACAATAATATTATTAATACAATACATATAGTAAACAGCCGTTTAAATATTATTGTAATTATTGTTATTATTATAGTTGTCGCCGCCGCCGCCGCCGCCGTTTCGGTTCGTTGATAGTAAAATTTTGTATTTTGTGTTAATTTCGACCGAGCCAAGCGTGTATCTTACCGACAGTGTATTTCCCCCCAAAAATGGGCAACGGGTTGGGAAAACCCGGTGGTAAGCCCACCACGTCTTGCGGGGTCGATGGATTTTACCGAAAGATTCTGTCCAGTTACACCAAACAGGTAAGCAGTATACTTCAAAACAACTACTAGAAAACCAGAAAAATATATTTTTTTTCAAAAAAAATTTCCCCCTACAAATTTTTCCATCCGTTTTGAGTAAATATTTTTAACTAAAACTTGCAAAATTAAAATCGTATTTCCAATTTGTTCTCGTGGAAAACGTTCATAAGTGTTTTCCAAGACCAAAAAAAAATAACTAGCATAAAGTCTCTTTTGTAAACTTTTGTAAGTCATAATTGTAAGGATTTTACTGTTACGGGCCTTACTCTTCTTATATGGTGTTAATTAATTTGGGATAAGGTGAAAGGTGTAACAATAACGTTGAACAATATATAACCAGCTAGGAGAATTTTGTAGAAATGCCACAGTGTTGTATAACGAATAATTTGCCTAAAAAATGTAGATTTTGTAAAAAAAAAAAATATTTTTCTCCAACAATTACAATGTTTAACAACAATTAAGTTCTCTGGCCAGTTTTCTAGCTCAAGTTATTTTTTTTTTCTTTAATTGTACTTATTTTGTTCAGTGCGATAATTATTATTTATAAAAGTTCACCACTTGATAAAACAAACTGGATAGGACGTTACTTAATCCGATCGGTGTTTAAGAGATGTTATTATAATGCCAGATTATTATTTAACGTGACAATGGATTTTGTTCAGTATAATGGCGTTATCCAGATGTTCCTATGGCCACAAAGGAAACGGTATGGTGTACTTTTTCCAAGGACAAAAACCTAATAATAATATGTAAGTTTTTCAATTGGGTCCCACAAGAATGTATTTTCTCATAAATGAATATTGTAAACAGAGTATTAAACCGTTCGAGGGGAAAGCGAAAACTGTCATAGGAACGTGTATAATCCGGAAAATTGTATAAGCCGGAATTTGTCTATAATTCCCGTCCAATTTGTATATTTTATATTATTAAACCGGATAACCATTATAAGCAGCACCTTAAGAACTACATTAAGCACTAAAACAAATGAACTTTAAGTAGCCCATTGTTTGTAATTTATAAATAAAAATCGCCCGGGGCTGTTCCATAATATAGCTGTTATTCAAATAAAAATGTACCTAATTTCATATGAAAGTAATAATAATAATAAACTTTTTAAAATAATTTATAACCTTAAACGGTACACGAAAGTGTTATTCAAATACCTAATCCGTTCTTCGAGAAAACTTTCAACAAACAATAATAATATTACTATTTGTTACTTTGATTTTGTTGTTTTACATTTTAAGACTTTTATTATTAAATTATTAGTTTAACAAGTCCCATTATAGTTTTAATTATTATACAATTAATTCAAACGGTCTATTATTATTGTATTATCGAATCATCCGAAATATTTCGGTCGTTAGAAAGTACAAACATACATATTATGTTATCTCATTAGATTAGATGCAATTATACTGTAGTGTACGGTTTTCTTTGAGTACAATTTAATTTTATCTTATATAACAAATATATATATATTTGTTATATGCAGCAACGTTACACAACTACTGAAATTAGTACAATAAGTGTGGATGAGTTTAAAAAAAAAAAGATTTTACATATAACAAAATTCATTTTTTTGATAACCCCTGGACGCAAGTGGTTTAATGGCATCTGCCAAAAATCCATTAATCCCCCGCATAGATCTCTGCATGTGTAATAATATAACGTGTGACATATTGTCAAGGTCAAGTGAAATTAATGCACCGGCCGCTGATCCGACAATAACAGAGGATTATTAATTGTTATGTACCATAATAATATGATGTGTTATAATAAATACCGTTATAGGCTGAGTTATCGTTGTGCGGTGTCTTCTGTCATTGTGACCGCGTAAATCATAATCTGTAAGTCCGGCTGTAAATTATTATGCCGTAGCAACCTAACCGAACCCTTTGGGGAATTATCACCCCCCCCCCCCCCGGAAGAGTAATAATGGTAGTGTAAAAACGACACGTCCTGCTGTGGCACTTTTAACGTGGATATGTGCATCCATGAGCACAAGAGAGGAAAGTGTGAGCATCAGTGATAAGATATACAGCTGATCAGATCATAGAGTTGTCTTCCAAGCCCCTAGAAACAAATACACCAATCTATGCTCATCAGTGGAGAATATGTATTAATATTTCCTTTTTTTTTTTTTTTTTCAGTGTACCAACAGCTCGGATAAACGACCGAAGCCCGTAAAAAAAGGAATCAAACATAAGAAGTAAGAAAAACTACTATTGATAAATATTATACAGCGATCATGCGAGATAAGACAGCACCGAGGAGATCCTAGTGGATATCCTGTATATCTTAATTTTTCAAACTGGTTCCATTGCCATCACTATTATTTCGTCATCAACGTTTTCGTGTCGTGACGGGACAGCTTTTTACCAGCTTAAAAAAAATTTAGCAAACTTTGGGATACTAAAAAACAGTATCTAATGTCCCCTGGTCCTCATCTAAAACGGATCAACGTTATTGTTCGAGTAACAACCGCAATAATATTTTACTTTTATGAAACCAAAACGATATAAGCAGATTAAACCAAAGAAAATACAAATACAAAGAAATTGTACATAGTTTTGTAAAACACTGTAATACACTATACGTTTTATTCTCCCAACTTGTTTGGAATATATATATATATATATATATATATATATGTATGCGGATAAAGAGAAACAAAATGTAATCCGCTTTTCGCGTTCGTTGGCTTTAAGTGCTTGGCAGTAAAATTTTTGAGAAACTCAAAAGCGAATAGGGTTTTAGTGTGTGTCATAAAGCAGCGTCTCCGAGTATATAGTATGATGTTGTTAATCGTGGTAATAAAATTGTACCCCCCCCCCCCCGGGGCTTGCCCATCACGCCCCCCTCGAGTACGACGAATATAGATTACTTTGCTAGAGAAAAGTTGTAATTTCTAAATGTGCTGTTGCCCGTGTTATACCTACATATTATAACGTATAGATATGCAACTCGACTTGAGGTAATTTCGACAATTTTCATAGGGTGGTGACGTACAGCAGCAATAAGTCACTTTAATCTTCTGCCTAACGTACCGTCGTATCGCAAACCGCACGTTAATAATATTACCCGGTAAGTTACATGTAAGTAAAATAATACTTACATACATAGGCAGGTGTACACGGTGTATGTGCAACAATATATTATTATCACTGTTATTGTAGACTACATCGGTAGAACTGGAGGAAACGGGCTATTTGATATTTAATCGTCCGTAACCCCTGTTTTTTTTTTTATCCGAGTCGATGATAAAATTGGCCATATCACTCGGATGAAGTCTAAATAGTGATAATATGTATTAAAAAAAAAAAAAAAATGCTGCGGTTTTATTATAATTTTGGCTTTGTAAAAAACACAAAAAGGTTACTAAATCGAACGACCGAAAAAATAAGTAAATTTAACGGGTAAATACATCTGGTAAATAATTCTATTAAAAGATAAAACAAATCGAGTAAACGTGTAAATCGACATATTTACACGTCAACCAATCGATTAAACGAGTTACCAAAACAAGTTAGTTGAGATAATAAAACTGAAGAACGAGTACAGAAGTTAGTAAACAAATCTATTAAAAGAGTAAATAAATCAAGTATATGATTAAACAGATCGAGAAAATAAATTTAGCAGAAGAGTAGACAACCAAGTAATCTTATAAATAAATTGAGTAAACGAGTAAATAAAACGAGTAAATAAATCAAGTATACGAGTAAATATATGTAGAGTAGACGAATAAAGTAATCGAGTAAACGTGTAAATAATAAATCAAGTAAACGAGGTTTAACGGAAACGATTTCGGTCTTACTGAATAACGTTACGCAAACTACACTGTCGCCCAGCCAGGGCCGTCTTGTAGACTATGTAGAGGCCTTTGGGCGCACAGAGTTTAGGGGCCCTTTAAGGAAACTAAAATAAACTTAAAGATGTATATTGTATTATTCGGGGCTACCATCAGACTGGGGGCTCGTGCCCAACGTGGCCTTAGGGTAAAAATGGAACTGCCCCCAGCCGTAAGACAAATATTATAATGTATCGAACAAAACCTAACCAAACCTAACCTAACCTAACCAAACCTAACCAAACCTAACCAACCTAACCAACTAACCAAACCTAACCAAACCTAACCAAACCTAACCAAACCAAACCTAACTTATGTATATATATTTGTATGTAAACATGTCTCATTCCATTCATTGTATATATTATTATAATCGTGTTGACAGGAAGACGAAGCCGACCATCAGTTATCCGGTTCCGGCGGATCCGGACAGGTTGGAGGGAGACAAGTGGAGGTACGTGATCCTGACCCGGTTGGACACGGACAAACCTACCCGACCGCCGAGACGACAGCGATGTCGCCGGGCCGACAGCGTCAGGTCGTCGACGCGCAGCAGAAGATCTTCCGGCAGGCGGAGAAGATACCAGCAGCTGCAGCAGCAGTTACAGCAACAACAGCAATCCAGAATCTTAGTTGGACCCCAAGACGACCGTGATCGTCTTGACCCTGGCCGTAGTTGGTTTTGCTGCGACCAGTGGATGGACGTGGTGTTCAACAAAGGTCAGCCGGGCAGACTGGCGCTGACGTGGACCCACAGTGCCGCCGGTGGCGAGGTTAAACCACCGTACAAACGGCAAAAACCCAACCGGCGGAAGCGCACCGCCACTTATGTGAAAATGTGGCTGAGAATCCAACAGAGGCAGCGACTGCCCGAAGCGGCCAAGAACGGTTTGCTAAGATCTCTGGACAGGATCAACGCGATGGCCGACAACATGTGACTGACTCGCAGCACCTCCCCCAATTGTACCATAGTATACTATAGTGTTATAATTCAAAAAGAAGCTGCAAATCCAGCACAGCGTAGAGCTGTCAGGACAGTTGAGAAAAAGCTTTCAAACTAGAGTTGTCAATCTAGTTGGTAAAAATGGAGTTATCAATCCAGCTGGAATAAGAGCTACTAACCTTGCTTGAACGAAAATATGGGACACCTCAAGTTTACCGGATGACATTCCCAAAAACACAGAGATTTTGTGTCTTTATTAGGAATAATACGGAAGACTGTTCCGAGTGGATTTCCGGTTTAATGTGACTTAACGACGGATATAGGGCGCAAACTTATAGGATCAGCGTTTATATTATTATTACTGCATTTTTTCAACCCTTTAACATATTTCAGCGTACATAGCTTTCGTATGAACACAGACCACGGTAAATCTGCGAAATGTAATTATCAAACAGCGATACGACGCGTTAATAATTGAAGAGAGATATACCACGTGCCTCTTTGGGGAATTTGCTCTTCTTAAACTTTCAACAAATGCACAAAACTTTTCGCTCGAGTCTCGTGTGTCGACGGTAATAATTATTAACGAAATAATTATAACAAAAAAAAAAAAAAATACCCGCCGCCTTTAAAAACCTAATTATCAGCGGCGGAGTAATATTTCCAACACCAAGCCGGCGTTCATCGCGTTCATTTGATTGTCCCAAGATAATCAGATCCAACCGAGGACTTTGGCACAGTGATGACAACAATGAATTCTAGACAATTTTCCAGATTTATTGAAAATTTGGCAACAACAAAGACTGTAAAAAAAGCTATATTCTGATCTGAACTTTCCACGCCAGATCTAACCGTGTGTGCAAATGCGGGTTTCCAAAGCTTCGGACCCGCAGGTATAATAACAATAAAGCTCGAAGCAAAATACAATCGGTGTTAGGTTTATCCGGCAATAATAATAATAATAATAATAATAATAATAGTAGGTAAAGGGCGAGAAGAGGGAAAACGCAGATATAAAGGCTCGGGAATAAATGTCTGTGCGTGTGTGTCTCTCCGTGTCATCGCGGGCGTGCTTAGTTTTTATGACTTCCGTCAAGTCGTCCGCGTGTAAGTAAGTAAGCAACCAAGCATACCGAGCTTCTTGCCGGTATGTAATGTATTAACATTGCCCGCCCCTTAGGTCGTTGCCGTCAAAGGCTTTGGATGTGAGAAAAAGATAGAATAAAAAATAACGTTGGAAATCCCAACGGTTATCTTTTTGTCGATACGATATAGGTAGCAGTTTTTTTCGGTTACACCTCTGCAATTTATTTTTTAAATTTAACGAAACACTAACCTAACCCACTTTGTATTCATTGAGATTGGTTGCAATTCACCATCCCGTTATCGCCTTGCAGCACCGAATAATAATTAAAGACGGATTCCTTCGACGCTAAAACAACACAAACACAATAATATTATACTGTTTTAATCGAAGGGCGTTGCAAAAAGGTTCTTTTAAGCGCACATATTCGGTGTCGGTTTTCGGTGAATATATTTTGTCGGGGGAACGAGACGTGTTTTTTTTTTGCGTTTCAAATTAAAAACGGTTTGAAAATAATTAAAAGTAGTAATTTGACAATTAATTCGGTCGCTACACTGTGTTTACACAAGTACTCGGCGCAACGTCTACATAGCATAATGTAATATATTATTGTGGTGTTTTATTAAACCTCGAAATCCAACTGGAATAGTATGTGTGTGCGTTTTTTTTTTTAATTTCACAGCTAGGTTATTTGTATAGTGTTAAAACGACACATGTGTGTAAATTTAAGATTAATATATACATATATATATTAGGAGTATAGGTTTTGTACTATTGTCACAACTGTTTTATTTGGTCTAATCGATTTGTTTCTTCTAATATGCGATGAAGGCATTGTGTTTTTCCTTCTTAACCGCAGTCGAACACACCGTGTACGCGCATATAATTTGTACATATAGCGAGGTCGAATTTAGAATATGTAAACAAGTATGTAGATTTTTTTTTGAGAAAAAATATGTTGTACTTACATTGGAAAAAAAAAAACGAATTCACGCTTTACGATTGCTGTGAGGTCAACGTGTCCAGGGTTGTTAAAATTGGCGTAATTTTTTTTTATTTATAACAATACAAATCTTAATTTTAAACGCTTCGATTTGATTTAAACAATTTTGAAAAAAAACAACTGTTTTTTTTTAATACATTTCACAGAAAAAAATTAAATATATATGTGCGAATTGTTTTAATATAATTATTATGAACCAAATAATGTAATTGTTGTGTGTTTAATTTACTCTTCGTTTTTTGAAATTTTGTTTTTTTTTTTTAAATTTTTATAATGCTTCCAAAATAAATCTATTTGTGTGGATTTTATACCTGTAAAGTGTTCATACTGAAAATTTATTAAAAAAATGTTTTGTAATTATTTTGTTTTTGTTTTTTTTTAACGTTTCTTATTATTATACGTGAGTAGTATATAGATATATGACATCTAATGTGGCGTTTATTACATGATAATTAAACTTAATTGTTTGTAAGACTTGAGGATGCAGTTAAAGTTTACAATAGGTTGGAAACGAGTTAAAAAATCCAAAGAGATTTGTCGGTTGAATATAAATACAATTATGGACCAATGTTGGCCAAAAGAATACACATTAAACAGGTAGATAATTTTTTTTTTCCAAAATATCTTGCAAATTAGATCTATCACAATATTGTCTAAACTATAACATTGTCAACAGTAAGAGCATCCGAAACGTCCTGTATTCATAGGTGAGTATAAATTGACAATATTCAACGTTAGTCTTAAGCAAAACAAAGATGTATCAATTAAGCAGGCTAATAATGGTTGAAAATATTATAATAAATGTATGATTTAAAATTTAAACAGCTTTCTAGATATTTTACTTTAAACAGTGTCATTGTTATTTAAAAAAAAATACTATTAAACACGTTTGTGTTGTTAGGAAGAAGCCACACCACTTATTTATTAATAAGTAAAGTACAGACAATTAAAAAAAAAAAATACCTTCCACACTCAGCCAAAATGTTCAATTCAATTAATTTACCATTTCAATAATAAACCCATATTATACCCACAGGATAGCAAGGTCTCTCCAGGTTTGATAGCTTTTAGCTGTCTTATCTCAGATTTCCAGTGAAAGAAAATTGAGGGGAGGCAAGCAGGTGGGCGATGAATGATAAATTATGCTTGTGGCCAGTTTTGATGAAGTTCTTGCCCGCCTATTGAAAATATCAGTTATTACAAAATAGTGTGCTTACATTTTTAATTGAATACAACATTACATTCCAAATATGACTTGGACGGGTCCGGTTGGACAATCAAGTGTGGCTTTCGCCGTGAAGGGATTTAAACTCGATTTGCCCGACCGTTTAATCGCCGAGGCCAATTACACACAATGTGTGGGCCGTAGGTATAGATAATGCCTGCCAGTAACGATACAATATTATAATATAATATTTGAAATAATATATGCACATCTACAGACTGTCTACTAGTGTAATGATATAAAACGGATGGAAATCCGTCGAGTACCTTAATAGGTATATCATTTCCCATACGATGATGATAGCGTTGAGTGCAGCAACAACGATATTGTGATTATTTCCCGGAAGCCACCCTCGAGAGGAAGTTATACCCCCAAGTTTCTAGCCCGAGTACATATGTTTCAAAAACATATGTGGGTTGTAGAAATATCAAAGCATCGCAGTGATGTTGACAATAATGTGTTTAAAAGTGTAGGTGTTTTTGTAGGTGCAAAGATGGCGGTAGCGGTATGTGTAAAGATGATAGTCATCTATAATAATTTGTTGCCAGAATTAACAACATAATGAAACTATTTTTCACATACCTGATGACTGTTGTGATGCACTTTCACGTAACAACCCATACACATTTACTAGACTACATATTGTATTGTATGCCCTAAAAAAAAGAACAATAATGAGTTAACAGCTATAATGATTTATCATAAATCCAGGCAGCAGCGATTTTTAATTTTCAAACCGACTAAAAAGTATTTTTTAAAAAAACACCCCCCCCCCCTTACATTATGTATGGGGTAGCAAACGAGACGCTATTGGTGGGCGATGCTAAGTTCAAGACAATAAAAACGACCGAAGCCTCTGGGCGACGTTACAAATGACAGGATCGTGCAAAGTATAAATCCCCCCCCCCCCCAAAAAAAAATAAAAAGATCTTTCGAATCCCGTAGGTGCTGTACGCGCTTTATTTTTCTCTCCTCACGAGCCGTCGCTGTTTTTTATTTGTATTATTATTATTATTATTATTGTCATATGGGCAATGTGAAAATTCACCGCACGTACCTATATGCATATATCCGGTATCCGGTAAAGGTACACATAGACTGTTGTATAATAATATTATACTAATCGCGCAGTTATGGAAGGCATTTGCTTTAACTAAGACTTTTTTTTTTTTTTTGTTCACAGGTTCGTGACTTTGCCGCACATATTATTACACGAATAAAACTAGAATATAATATGTGTGACTCTTTCTCTCTTTTTTATTACAATGAACGCTTTTTTATATATATATATATATGCACACACCAGTACCAAACCAAGTAGACCGTACACACATTGCACGGTGCACAGTGGTTTGATTCTCATATTTGTATAGAGAACATGAGATGAGCATAAAAAAAAAGTCAACAACAATAACCGCGTTGTAATATACATAATGCAAAAACACACACGGTATAGTAATACCTCAAAAGCCAACACTATTGTGATAAATTTGAAAAACTCTAATATTACCCGTCCAGTTAGTTTTTCAGATTTATATTTACTTAAGATTGTCAATGTTAACTAATTTCTAAGCGTTCTCAGGCACAGGTTAGGCGTTCTCCTTAAAGACCAGATATCAACTTTGCTTAAGGCGCTATACATTGGACAAAGGTGAAAATCATATGCAATAAAAAAAAAAAAAATGGAAATCTTAGGGGAGGGGTTGAGTCACTATTTTTTGTCACGTCCCTTACACATTTTGGCTTCTCCTCAATTTTTGCCAATTGTGTTAAACTCGGCGACACATTCAGATAGAAAAAAAAAAACTACTAAATTGCAAACAGAAGCTGCAATTAGACAAAATATTTAAAAATATAACGGCAACAATATAATATATTGCGTTTATAGATTTTAGACACTGCGCTGTTGTCGTTGTTGTCTACATAATCGCGGCAAGGGGTCGGGTTGACTCCCGCCAAGATATGTCAGCTTTGTTAGTTTGCATTGAACTATACTGGAACAATACGGCGGGATGGCGACCGTTCGCATAATGCATTTAATTAATTCAACCATTTCTGCATAATAATAGTAATACTATAATGTAACGATGAATAGAGACCTGATATTTTCGGTCTGGTCGCAAAACACAAAACATCCGAGCAATTTGATACTTTATTGCTTAAAATGCAATCGATTCTATAATGCAGTGTTCAAGTATGTCTAGTGTTTTAATTTTGGGGCGATTTGGAATAAAAAATTGTCTAACTGCAAATTGCAGTCATGATTTCTGAACAGCTGCACAACCCTTTTTTTTTCCCCAACCGATTATTAGGTATTGTTACCAGCTTGCTCGTCTCTGGAGGACTTTGTTCACATTTACCAGAACGTCTACTATATGATAATAGTAATAATAATAATAATAATATTTTCCACCCCAAACGCAATTCCGCCATGATGTGCTTCACAGCCCGACGACATTGCTCCACTACAATAAGCCGTTTCATACCGAAATCGTTTACCATCCGACAATAAGCGGTGTGTATAGTGGTTGACATTTTCTTCTTCTATTCTGCCTTTATCACTGGAATTTCTATTACGGTCATCTTTGCAAATCCACCGGGGAAATCCACCGTTGAACTATATAATTTTGACCAAACCAGCGCACAACATTCAGACTAGTACAGTAAGTTATTAACTTTTTCGCATACCCGGGGATTTATAAAATACAATGCGAACAATGCGTTATGTCGGCCAGACCAGGAGCGGATCCAGGAATGAAAGGGGAGAGGGGGAGGAGTCCAGAAAAATAATTCTAAGCCAGGAGAGTTAACTCATTTAATCGGTTGGCCGAATTTCTATCCTAGGATATGGTTTAGTCGGCTTCAACCAGAATGTGCGCTAAAATTGTAGATATTTAGAAAAACAATTTTTTTTTATTATATTCATTTGATGCGTCCAATGCGTTACAGGGCTTAATATTATTTCCATTTAAATATGGATGCCATAAATCAACATTTATTGGATTCGAATCACTTGAAAATATGAATAATTCCACAGAACTTAATTTTAGAGAAGCAATAAAAATACCTGATCAACCAAGTGCATTACATAAGGTTTTACTAAAATTCTTAACAACACTAATTGTTGACGATGAGTGATCACCTTGCAGTATGACGTTGCTGTATAAAGGGAGATCTTTTCCCATAATGGATCTCTGTCTGTTGTGAGCGCTGATGATGATAGCATAGCCACCGAAATACACGCTAAAGTGTATTATTCTCTGTGGCTTAGGGTTTTGATAAAAATACTTCATACTTTACTATACACGACCACAAGCGATGCCTAAGTTTTTTTTTCTAGTAATATCGACGAGTCGTCGCCAATAGAGTTGAAACGAGACCAGAATTGTAGTTGACTGTTACATAATATTTATAAACAATTGTGTCTGAAATTATTGAGAAAGGTTTGAAATTAAAAACAAATAAACTACAGTGGTACATAAATTGTTGGCCACATGTCGGTTAGGTTAGGTAGTATATTCATTATTTTTGTTTGTCTTTTATATTTGTATATATTAAATGGGCAAATTACAAAATTTAACCCTACTCGAACGCTTTACTAAGTTAACGCATGAATGTATTTTTTTTTAAATAGATATATCAAGTACACAAAAGAATTTAGAAGAAAAATAATTTAAATAAATCTCGAAGGGGCGTTGTGTAATACTCGATTTTTTCACTATACATAGTTTGTTTTAATTTTTCTCAAAATATACTTTACTTGATTAATTAAAAATAAACATATTTAGACACTTTAACTATACCTTATTCTTTTTTCCCGTGCTTGTGTACAGGGCAAAGAAAAGCCCTGTAGTTGATCATCATATTTACCCGTTGGAAAGCATTAGCTGGCTCTATACCGACGATCTGAACGTTATTAAAGTCTGGCAATATAAATGATACGGCTAAGGAGTGCACGAATACAAGACAAGAAGAAGAAGAAGAAGAAGGATACGGTGGAGAGACCCGTGTTGGCAGTTACCGGATAATGATGATTGATAGGGACAGATATTATTTGTCTTGCGGTCCCGACCAAATACATATTATGTGTTTCGACGAACATATAAAATAGTCGTGGATTAGAGGGCGAGAGAACTTGCTCAGAAAACGACGAATAACGTTATAATATATTATTATTATTACTATAACGCTTCGGGTTTGCATAGTACACCGTGTTACCCTCAGAGGTTCTTAAAAAACACATTTTTTTTAAATTCCTTTGTCCACTCTAAGTATTGGAAAACGCTGTTCCGTCAATGTATCATAATCAATGCGGATCTATACTCGATATGCTATTAGGTACAGTATGTTCCAAGTTTAACAAAACTTTTTTTATTATATCACAACAATGTGCCATCAAAATAGATTAGGACAACGTTGTGGATGGAATAATACTCGGCCAACACGTGAAAAGTTTTTTGTAACAAAATAACTTTTACCACAATATCGGCCTTGATTAGAATATTAATGAAAAATGATCTATTTATTTTTAGCTTAGTGTCAAGTTTTAGTGAAAAGTTGCCTATACAATGCGATGCCTAAGTTTTTTTTCTAGTAATATCGTTCAATTATCGCCAATAGAGTTGAAACGAGACGGGAATTGTAGTTGACTGTTACATAATATTTACAATCAATTGTATCTGAAATTATTGAGAAAGGTTTGAAATTAAAAAAAAATTAAACTTTAGTGGTACATAAATTGTTGGCCACATGTCGGTTAGGTTAGGTAGTATATTCATTATTTTTGTATGTCTTTTATATTTGTATACATTAAATGGGGAAATTGCAAAATTTAACCCTACTCGAACGTTTTACTAAGTTAACATGAATGTATTTTTTTTTTAATAGATATATCAAGTCTATATTTTTGAAATTTTAACAATAATTTATGTACACAAAACAATGATAATTTAAATAAAATTCGAGGGGGCGTTGTGTAATACTCAGTTTTTTCACTTTAAGTAGTTTGTTTTAATTGTCCTCAAATGTCGAATCTTAGTGAAAAGTTGCCTATACAATGCGCCTTAATAAATGCCAGTGTAGAGGCCCCTTTAAGAGGCTTGCACGCGGTGGGCTTTTTACATGTTTTAGACCAAAAAGTAGAGATTTAATATTGGAAAAAATTGCAAATTTAATTTATTTGAATACAAAAAACTGCGACGTAGTAAAGTAGCCAAAGCATTCTCTTTGCGAAAATTGAAATTGGATCATGGTAAGTAGTAGAGTTTTTGTCTGACTTATATTGTCTGTACAAAACTGACCGCATGCAATCGCAAACCCTTAAAAACTTATTTTAAATTTAAGATTTTGGGGTTGATGTATGAAAATCAGACCAAAGATAAATCTACAAGTGGGCTATAGCATGATGTACCATTTCCAATTTCCATACAAAATATGCATGCATTCATTAATGCATGTTATAATCAACGGGGTAGGTGGTACCACACGTTGACGTGACTTGGGCCGTGACACAAGCGCTGTGCCCCGTCTCGGACCGGAGGGTTGGCAAGACTGGCGGTGGACGGTGCCGGTGAATCTGTAACGGTCCGCTAGGCCGTGATGCTGTCGTCAGTTCGCCTGCAATCCACCGACCGGCAACTTGTCATACACCGTGCAAGCAGTGCCGCAGTACAAGAGCACGCCGCCGCCGCCGCCGCCGCCCACGAACATGCACCACAACACACAGGCCGGTAAGTTGTTTTACATACTCTGGGCGCCTTAGATTTGGCTTTTACTTTTTTTTTTTCACTCTTCGTTTTGCTCGTTGAAACCTATTAAAATTCAGAAACTATAAAAATTTGTTATATATATATATATATAAAAGTTGGACGACTGCAAACTTTTTACTCCCCCAAAATTAATCACCTAAAAAAAAAAAAAAAATGTACAAAGTTTCAAACTTCAGACGGACAAAAAATGTTGATTAAAAAATTGTTTTTAATTGCACTTGCCCCGTCCAACTGCGCTTACCCCGCTCTACCCCCATACTGTAATTTTTGGTCGGGTTGGAAAATAATTAAATATTTATTTTAAGTATATTTCGCCGAAATAGAAATTGACTTTCCACGTGGAACGCCTGTAATACCTAATTGTAGTACTATATTAAAAATCGAAAACCGTCTATTTTTTTAGGATGTATGTTTTTTTTTTTATTTTACTACCGAGAAAAACGTCTGTTGTACAAGTCAATAATATTTTGCTTTCTTAGTATGATACAAGGCGGAACTGGTATTGTGTTTTCATATACATATACTTATACTTGTTTGCCGATGCGAAAACAAAACAAAAATGTCAAACGGTTTGTTGACCGACGTTGATTTTTATTATGAAAAAATTATATCCGGTTTTTTTGGAACAAAAAAAAAATAGTATATCTTTATACACTATTTACATTTACATTTTTTTTTTTTTTACAATAACCGATTCCTTTGATGTGATCATCATTGTGATAAATAAGATAGTTAATAAAAAATAATTTATTTTGAATAAACACATGGTTTCCGGTTAGGTTTTTAATTGAAAACCTGATCAACTTCAGCACCCAATTTTTAAATTCGTAACAGTATAAACACTTAAGTACTTGCAACTGTTAAATCAATGGCCGGTATAATGTTTTCTCCGGTTAAAACCAAGTGTGGTTAAAAAATGTCAAACATCTTAGTCTTAGTCTTAAGTTAAGCGTCGCTTACAATTATTGTTTATCTTGTTGACATTTACTTCCGTCTTTTATTGCAACAAGTTCCGTTAAGGAAATCGCTGGATTGACTTTTAAAAAAATAAAATATATTATCTAACACTTATCGAAAGCCAACACTTGGCAGATTTTCCATCTTTCTACGATGAACGTTAACACACAAAAGTTGTATTGGATTTTTTTTTTTTTTAACAACGGACAGGTGGAAAAATCTAATCTAAGGAAGTATTGACAAGTTAATGATGTTTGCCGTTTGGGGTTGAACTATTTCTGGGTAAAATCAAATTGGCCGTCTCGTCATGCGAACACAACTTACCGATGTGTGTGTGTGTACTTTAATGTCGGTTATTTCTAGAATATATATATATGTTTGGCCGCAGCAACAAAGTTATATATTCGGTGTTTTTTTTTCCAAGACTATAAAAGAAAAACCCGTGTAAGAAACGGAGAGAGAGCTGCTCTCGGAAGTCGATAAACCCCGACCGGATATAGTGTCTTGTATAATACAGTGAAGGTGCTATACGTACACACCTCGGCCAAAGCTCAGCAAATGCGGTCTGTCGGCTCCTTTCAAACAATAACCCCACTTTTCCACTGAAAATACCCTTTTTTGGAAGTTTTATACAAAAAAAAATCCTCCCCCCCCCTTTCTACACATCTTTGATCATACTTAAAGACAACACAAACCAAGGTAGACGTTGTGGAATCGTTTATTTCTACACTGTTGCTTTTCATATTTCCAAATTCTCCCCTATACATAACAAATGGTTTTCTTCAATTCTCTATACTCGGTAGGAACTCTTTCTCGTGTACCTCTTAAAACTTGGAGATCTTTAGCACCGCCTTCAAGTCTCGAAATGCATACATTTGTTAAGAATTTAACTTATTTTTAATTATATTTAACAACTAGTTAGTGAAAATTGGATTTCATCGAGATTGGTTAGCCTTAACACATTGTTAAAACGACTGTTAAATTAATCACCCGAATTCGGCTTGTTAAAATGTATTGTAGTACTTATATATAATATTTATATTATTATAGTTCAGAAATTTTTTTATAATTTTTTTGACCGAGTATACTAGTAATATATGCATGACACATTTGATGAAGAACTTCTTTATAATGAGTATTTAGAGAACAATAGAAAATACAACTTCGATAACCCTTTATTAGATAAGCAGAAGTTATTTATATAGGAGATTAGGTAAAAAAGAATAGCACAGACTTGCATTATAGGATAAAATATCATAGTTTATTGTATTTTGTAATATAAATAATATTATTATGTCCTGAGTATAACAGTGGAAAAAATTCTTATCTACTTACCTTTTTTTTAGGCCTTCAAAATAGAAAAAATTATTTTAATGGCCTTGATGACAAACTATTTTTGTAAAGGTATAAACTATCTAAACAATGTGTTAAAAAATGTTATATAGATTATTTATATAAACAGAAACGTTTAAAGAAAGTAAAATAAAATGCCAAATAATAACGAACTGACAAATTAAATAATACAATCACTTATCAGTTATCACATATCTTAATAACCAATGAGAACGTTGGAATCGAGGTAACCGCTTTGGTAACCCAACTAACGTTTTGGTAACTTAACAAGTATAATTTAACAATACTATGTTACGGTGAAACTTATTTCTTTTAACGAGATGTTAAATTTAAATGAATTGTCACCTAACATTGTGTCAAGAGTGTATTAGTAACAATAGTTGGTGAAACCGGCTGCTAGAGTACAATGTACAGCACATCAGGTACACGGGTAGTCTTGGGCAGTGGCATGATTCTTGCCGTCGTAAGTGACTTTACCCCAGGCCGAGGACATTCTCTATCCAGTTGTGCACCGTGCGTACTTGTGGCGAATAATAATAACGATATTATTATGGTAATACGGGTGGTGGTCGCCTAAGTATGTGTGTGTGTGTATCTATATTATTACATATATACTGGATGATCGGGTGCCAGGCGGTATGTGCAAGCGGGGCGCCACGGCGCCGGCGACGGCCGAAGAGGCGGGCGGTATATTGATTAGGAAACGGCGGCGGCGACCGACCAAGTCTCTCTCTTAAACGCGTTGGATTCGACGGCTGGCTATCTCTGTACGACTTTTGAATGCCTAAAACGTCCCGGGAGACCTTTTTTTTTTGTGTCCGCACTGATTACGGCCACCGCAGGGCTTAAGTACGGCGTATTGTCCGATTCCGAAAAGGAGAAGTCACAAACCCAAAAAACCGTAATCACAAGATAGCTTCGACCGGACTTGCCGCTCGCCCGAGGGGTTCGATACACCAAGTTTGACCGGAAAAACTAAAAAAAATTAAACCGGCGGTTCATTCGTGTAGAAAAAAAAAAAAAAAAAATACCTGGCTTAGAGAGAGATGTCAAAAACATATGGCAGTTTAGCCGTGATGAGGTATTGTCAAGACATGCATTTAATAGGTTAGGTTTGGTTGCCAATAGACATGTCCAAATCTTTATTTGTCCCTTCCATTATCAACGCCTAATGATCTATGAAAACTTTAATAATTGGCTTCGTTGATCGCTTTGTCGGTGTGTCGGCATTGTGACATTGTGTGAAGATTTGTAAAAAAAAAAAAAGTTTCTGCCATAAGCTCAAGTGCAAACACTTCCGGCGGAGTAGGAAGGAAAACTTTGGGAAAGACCGAATGAAATATGTCACGAGCGAGTTCAACGACGTGGTTTTACCGTCAAAAACAATCTTTGCTTTGCTTTGCGTCATCGACCTTTGGTTTGATGTAGCTGATCTGTATTTGCCAGGGATAACAAACCCTACTCAAACAGAATGCAGTTCTAAGACAGAGTTGGCAGTGTGTTTTATTTAAAATCTGTATAATAGGCGTTTACTTATTTTCCATATGTGTCAACTTGTTTTAATCAGAAAACAAATTGAAGTAAGCTGCTTCCGTTGTAAGTACACTGTTGTGGGAATTCCAGTTGCTTTGAAGCGGTTTACTAAGTAGTGTTTAACTCTAAACTCTTAGATCGATCCAGTCCTAACTAAAGTCAGTCTAAACCGAAAAGCTTTGCCGTCCTTTTGCACAATGTTCACATACATATAAATCACACTATTATCGTGTGAAGGGTGGTAATAATAGAGACTCGTTTGGAAGAGCGGCAGCAATTATCGTTCAACTTTTTACCAAATATGATTAAAATCATTTGTTCGGAGACACACAATCGTTTACTGTAATAATTATTGTCGGAGGATTTTCTATATGTACACATAAATCCACTACCACAGTTAACCAGAGTATATAAATTATCTTGTATTATTTGATCATCGCACGTCTTGTACATACAATATAGCAGTTTGTCCCTGCCACCCGCGAGTGCTCCAAGGCGTTCTCTGTATTATTATTATACAGTGAGCAGTTTTAATATAGTCTTGCCAAAGGGCCAACTAACAAACTTAATCCCTTGTGCGAACGGACGTTTAAACCGGGTCACCCCCGATATATATATATATATATATATATATATATATATACTAAAGACGGTAAGGAGGTCCAGGGGGGGATCGTTTTAATAGTTTCCTATTTGCATAACGTCGCCAAAAGAGATATATACATATATCGTTAACAAGTTAAGCCCGCCGTCGACTACCGTATACATGTCATATACATCTTTAACCCTCGAAACCCCCTTAACCCTCCCTTCACCTCCCTCGTCCACGTTCAAGCCTTAACCCTCCCCTTGAAATGGATTATTCTTTTTTTCTCTCATCCCGGTCGTTTGCGCTAAATCTAACATTCTATTGGAGTGTGTGTAATATACAACCTGAACGGTGTGCGGATTGAGCAAAGCTAATACAATAAATTATTATTATTTCTCCTGAGACTGAGGGATGAAAAAAGAAATTAGCAAAAACTAAAATTGAGGACCGTTAGAGTCCAGGAGAGCTGTGATTTAAAAAACTAGGATACTTTTTGGAGTATAATATGTGGCTATTAAAAAATTCAAAAAAAAAAAACGCAAAGAGTAGAGAGACAAAAAGTTATCAATTATATTACACACTGGCTGGGGGATTAATGCCGCTTAATCCCAGCCCGAGTTAAGGTAAGCCCTTTTTTTTTTGGAATGTATTCAACAAATGGCGGAGTTCAATTGTTCAATTTTACTGAACACTGCGCTGCTGTTTTATTTGCACCGTAAATCGTCTGGGGTAAGTGTTTAAGCATCCGTTTAATTCGGCAAATCGCCCACGGCAACACACATTGGCCCCAAAATAGTTCAGTCCTTTATGCAAAACAGCCAAACAGTGAGCAGTATAGGTCTGCTTTTGGGTTCATGACCGATGGACCGTAATGCAAGCTGTAAAATCAATCCTAAAAGCACATAATACAGCTATAAAAAAAATCTAAAATAAACAAAAAAACCCATAAAAGACTTGTGGGCTTAAGCAGGGTTCATTCGGACAATTTACTGAAATAATTACACTCCAGTAGAATTATTATCTTCGTTTCTCTATCGGCTCTTTTGAACCTAAATGACTTCACTGAGTTATCACTAGGTTTTTGATATTATGCATAACTTTGGCAATAATTTATCTGTTTAAATTTAAGTTGTTCACAGCTGAATAATACAACTCTATATTCTCTAGCAGAATTTTAACAGAATAATTTCACTCAAACGGTCAAATTAAAATACAACAAACATAAATATTACACCTTAAGATGTTGGCGAAGAAGTCTATGTCTAAGTCTGCAGACAGCAGTGATGCAACCTGACCGTGTCGGTTTTTGTTTTGGCAAAGTACTGTTTGACAAAAATGCATCTGATTTAAGTTTGTCGGTCGGTGGCGGTATGAACATTTCCGACTTTTCGACAGATGTCGGAAACGACATTGGCAAAACGTCTTTTCTTCAGATTCGACGGAAGAGATACAAAACAAAAAAATATTCTTTACAACAAAAACTTTTTTTGTCTTCGAATATTATTACTATTATTATTTTTCGTTAAAAAGTATCTATATGCACGACGTGGATATTTCACTTTTTAAAAGTTTCACTCAATGTCTCAATAATAAAATATATATATATATATATATATATATATATATATATATAAAGACATATATCTGTAATATACATAGAAAAGAGAAAACGAAAAGACATACTGTTACATTGTGACAAAATATCTTTTCCGTTTTTTGCTCCTTACTTGTCTAAGACAAATTTCTGGGTACTCTTGTAAATAGTTTTGGAATATTTGGAAAGTTTTACCATTCTAACCGTATTAAAACGAAGGTAAGCTAAACGCGTGCATTGGAATCGAATACTGTGCGAATTGGACTGTTCAAACAAGACCGTCTCGGTGGGTTTTCTTCGAGAAGCTTTATGTAATATTTACAAAAAAACAAATAAATAAAAAAGAACCACTATTTACCCACGCAGATCCTTTTCGTACCGCCCTCGCCCGAATTCTTCTCGAACATTACCATTAGGTACATTATATTATATATCATATGTATATGGGACAAGGGATGGTCCCTTTAGCAGTTGGGGGTTTTGGAAACCACCGAGACGAACGTAACGGGGTTTGACAGAACTAAATTAAAGTTAATTTCGGCAGATGCTCTGGGACGGAAAATTCGCCATAGTCATTGTCACACACAGGGACCGACTGTCGGACAAGATATCCGGATGTGGTGGTAGGTATATCCGCCGGGGGGCAATGCCTAGGGAATTTCATGCGATTATAATTAATTGTAAACGCCACCGCCGTTAGGTGCGGTTTTGCGGCGGCCAAATTCCTAGGGTTTTTTTGTAGGTATTATAATATGCTCACAAGGGCGGCGGTTTAATTAAGTGTATCCGAGTCGCCGACCCCATTGGCCAAAGCATATCCGGTGTGTAAAGTATGTAATCTAATCCGTCGTCCGATTTCCAATTATTTAAATCCACAGGTCCTGGCTGAAATTGCCGTTGTACATTCCGCGGTGCTGCTGCTGCCAAATTACATTTGGAGTGTTATAATAACAATAATAATACAGTTTTCGATCTACCCCGAATGCCCCCCCCCCATTTGGTCCGTGATCAATACAACAAAATGATATATACATGGCGTCGGATGGCATAAGGCGTGCATCGGGTCGGGTTTCCATTAACAGAGCTTGCACTCTGAACTTAGGTGCTATATATATATATATATATATATATAGTTTAGCCTAGTATTTATTTCCTGCTCGTGGGTCTGACAACGGAAAAACGTCCATTTCGAAAAGGATAAAATTACATTTGTGAAATATCAAACGTAACGTAGGTATATTTCATAAAAAAAATCACTAAGGATTTTCTATTTTGTATTTTGCAAAAGTAAAATACAATTTCCAGACTATACTTGGTTTCAATGAAACATGTGATTTGGTCTAGAAAAAAACCTTCAGTCTACCAGTGAACAGCGTTTTTGACTAAACTTTTATTGCAAGTGTGACAAATATTTTAAAACTGTCACAGAATAGTAACACATCAGGACGATAGATGAGGTATTGACTACAAGTGTGACATAATAAAATATGTAATATGATTACATTTTGTACATCATTCATTAACTGTTTCAAGTTTTATATTTTCTTTATGTTTATAGGTAATTTATAATATAGCCGTTACGTTGCCGAGGTAAATTATTATAAATGTCTGTTTTTATTCAGTTTTCACAAAGAAAGCGGTGTTTAATTAGTTTTGTTGAATCCGAAATAATAAATTCGCGTTACGGGTGCACAAAAGGGACTGTCAAAAGTAGTATCCAAACGAGTCGGTTCATAATAAACTCATCATTAGCCGAGGGAGCAATTAACAAAGTACTATACGGTTAGGGGTGTGCAGAAAGTCGGGTTCGACCACATTGTTAATGTGGTCCTTTCAAATGCATCCCCACACAAACGGCCTGTACTGTACCTAAATAACTTACTCAACTATACTTATAATGTTTAAAGCATGAGCTGAAAAATACTAAAATATGAGACCTGACCTAAGCGGTAGGTCATTATTGTTTAAGAACGTCGAGATATTTTTATTTTTATCACATTATCTCGTGGGTTTTAATGTGTTTTTGGGAGATGACACGTTTTTATGTCTACCACACTTTGTCCACCCGTCAAAAAGCAGTGCAGCTACTATCAAAAAACAAAGCCTTAACCGCACGCGGTCTTTGATAATAAAAATGACCTGTTTAATTGGTTTTCGCAGGGGGTTTACGACGGGGATATACACTGAAGACACCTCGTTTATAAGGCTCGTGAAATGTTTTTAAGGATATGGCTTTGTGCTTTTCTTATACATGTAGGCCAGGCCGGGCGAGGGACGAAGGCAAAAGAAACATTAGCCAGCAACATCTGTGCAATAGTGTAAAAATGTTTATATGGGCAAGAGAAAAAGAAAAAAAAAAGGCATTTACAACTAGAAAGCTCAATAAAAACGCGCTGGCCCAGTGTGTTTCCTTTATATTATGTAACGGCTCCTTTTTGCACATTGCCACACTCTTCGACTTCCACCCCTATTTGGGGTTCAATACATTCTTGACTTTTTAATTTGGATTATTTAATTTGATTTTTTCCACAGTAGGTACACGTGTGCAACCGTTCGGACCAAGTATTGGGAAAATTTCGTTTTAACGTGGGAACAATTTTCCCCGAAAGTCTTTTCAATGGAAATCTTCCAGAAATAGCGACCTTAAATCCAATACTGTTATACTATAAGAGTCATTTAAAATATCTACCAGCTCGATTGATATATGTATACATTTATTCATACATGTTTGTTCAAAACTAATTGTACTTGATTTTATATGATCAATGCAAAAGTTGAACATTTTATTTTACATTTTTCTATGACATCATAATATATTATTAATCTTACTATCAGCTATAGTTAATCGTTACTAATATTTCTTATAACGATAATAAATATACATAATTATATATCAGGGCCTTCATAATTTTACTGTGCAGTATTCAAGAAAAGTATTTTTTCTACTAAAATTTCACAGTAATATTTTATATGAAACTTTCTTAGCTAAACCCGTGTCGTTTAGAGATGTTAGTAGTGTCCAAAAAGATTATGACCTCCAAGACAGATTTTGTTTTGTGTGGTCTAATGCAGAATCGTCGTGGTGCTTGCTGGCTATAGTACCACCGAAAAATTCTCGACTGTATAGTATACTTGTGGTAAGGGGAGGGGGTTGGGGTTGGGCATTACATTGTACTGCAAAACAAAACAAACTCAGATAAAAGTTTATCGTCTCCGGCAATTATATTCGTGGCCGGATCATGTCCGGAGTCGGAAATTAAATTAAAAACAGCGTCGGGGACAAACAATATTTTTTACGACTCGCATAAATTGCACCAGCACGTTTTACGAGAGATAAGACCTTGGTTATATATTTTTTTTGTTTCATTTTGTATGTCCACCACCCCAAAGGCAAAGTGCAGGGATACGCTTAAGACTCTTGTCACGAGCACCTAGGGCTACCGGGTAAGGCGTGGCCGGTCTGGTCTGGTCTGGTCGGGTCGGGTTGATGATAATAATAATAATAATAATAATAAAAAAAAAGCAGAAGAATCCCTCGAAGCGAATTCAGATTATCTGCGGGAGAGCAATTAAGTGTGCTGGCTGCTGCTGAATGTTATATATGCTAAGCGCACACATAAAAGAAAAGGAATTAATTAAGTCGATTCGCGCTAATTACCCGCCGGGTTTGCAGCCGTAAGAAAATTATCATTGTCTGAGCCAAACGCGTTTAAGACAAAAAAGAGATATAATATAATATATAGTAGAATTTTTGGGGGGGAGGTGCTAGGGACCGAGTGGGGTAAAAAAGGTAGAGCACGTGACCGATTTACGTTAAAGAGATTTCTGTTGTTCCTTAAGTGTTGTTCTCCCAAAATGCTTCTAATGGCTCCTTGTTGTAATTGAAAAGTTACATAAAATGCATATTTTTTTTTTTTTGCCAAACGTTGTTACGGTTCGAACGGCTCGTGTCGAATATTTGCATTTTTTAATTACCTACTCGTCCGATGATAATACATTCGACATTTAATCCCGACCACCAATCAGGCCGACTTGATTAACTATATATTTCTGATGCACTAATCCAATGTGCAAGAGCCATGCCCTCCATTCGAATCGAATAAAATTGAATTTTTTTGTATAATTTAAAACGCTACACGTGGCAACGTAATGTAAAAAAATGACGGCCATGTTGTAACGACCCTGCCTTATCTTTTCTTATCTATTTAGTACCAACAGTTCAAAATATTGGTTCTACGGTTTTTATTTTATAACCTTTTAAATTTGTTAATTGCTAATATATTATATAACCAGCCGGTTTCACCAACTATTGTTAAATACACTCTTAACACAATGTTAGTTGACAATTCATTTGAATTTAACATCTGGTTAAATGAAATAAGTTTCACCATAACATTAGTATTGTTAAAATCTATTTGTTAAGTTACCAAAACGTTAGTTGGGTTACCAAAGCGGTTACCTCGATTCCAACGTTCTCATTGGTTATTAAGATATGTGATAACTGATAAGTGATTGTATTATTTAATTTGTCAGTTCGTTATTATTTGGCATTTTATTTTACTTTCTTTAAACGTTTCTGTTTATATAAATAATCTATATAACATTTGATAACACATTGTTTAAATAGTCTATTTTTATTCGGAAATGGTCACACTGAAAGACTAATCACTCATCAACGTCAGATGAACAGACATTATCAGTATGTCGAATCGTATGGATGAAACAAATTTCTAGAAACAATATTGTTTTGTTCACAGACACAAACGGTTTCATAACTTATATGAAATTGAGGGTACTTGTTCTCATATTTTACTTGTCAAACTTGGCGGCACTTGCAAACAATAAGACAGGAGTTACTATTTTTTTTGCATCTACAGACCCTTTTTATTATAACTTTAAAAATATTGGTTCAAAACAAAATTCGTTTCTTATTTAGAGATAATGAAAATGATCATCCTGCATATTATTGTTTTATTGCATTTTTTTGGCACGATACCATTGAACCATTTATAACGGCAGACAGATAAACCGTCTGTTGGGAATATAATCGCAGAAAGACATTTTTGCCAGTATTACAATGTTGTTAATGGTGTATTTTTTTTCCTCCTCGGACATTACCCCATTTTAATATACATCTGTCGTTCAGGCGCCATCGGTCTACACTTGCCGGTTGTCGGTGAATAAATCACAGATCGGCCAATAATGTAACAGCTCGTTTACACGGCCAAGCTATTGGAATTTCAGATTCAAAAACCAACGGCAGTGGTCTACTTGAAATTCGGGTCACAGCGGGGGGTTGCACTGGTCAGAAGTTACAAAGCTAGTTTAGAGTGGACCTAGATGTGTTTAACTGGTCGCACGACGTCTGACTTGTGCGGTTTTGATTTATTCCGGACAAAACTATATAATATAAAGGGGATGGAGGTTAAGGCGAGGGCCGACACGAACACGGCAGGTTGTGTGCAGATAAATTATTAATGAAACGGTTTTGTGTGTGTGTGTGTGCTAAACCGCATAAACACATTGGGGGAGAGGCGCAAAAACAACCAGGAAGTGAAACGGTCGAAATCCATTTTTTTTTTTTTGTTACTATTTGGCTCAACGGTTGTCTTGTACAGTACACACTGCGGTTAATATTAACATAGGACCTCTAGTCCTACATGTAGCAGTGTGATGTTGTCTCGAGAAAACAACACTACCGAGTGGCCATCCCCGGAAATAGACATTTTCCACCTAAGCTAAACGGTAACCCAAACTGTTGCTTGTATCTTTTTTCTTAACAATTTTATAAGCAATCTCATTAAAAAAAAAGTCAGGTTATTTTTAACGGTTGGTTAGTTTAACAAAAAAATAATTTGCACTTTTTGTAGTTTTAAATATGAATTTTAATTATTTTGTTTTAGATCTTCCAACAAATTTCCTGCACAGTTAAAAATTCTTAAAACTTAGGGTAGCAAAAAAAATGTAAAAATTTAAAGTATTTTTTAATGAAAAAGTAAGAAAACTTTGTAAACTGTTAATCAATCCGCTTTACTAAAAAAAAATTAACCATTTTTGAATAAAAGAGGTTTTTCGTTTGAAATCATTTAACCAAATATTTTCTAGTGGACTGGAAGGAATGTAATTTACTGTCCTGAACTTAGTTCTCTCTCTCTCTAAGGTTTTAATGAAAGTAGAGAAGTCAAATATTGTAACGTTTAAAAAGTTAGTATGTTTTGTCGGAAACAGATTTATAAAAAAAAAAAGTCATACAAACAAGATATAGTGCTAATATTAGTGAATTTTGCACTATTTTTAGTTCAGTTTCCAAACCATAGTTAAACTTACCATATTTCAGGCGTTAACACATTATACACTGTCGTTGTAAGTCAGTCTACTCGGGGATGCACGCATGACTTGAAGTATGAGCAACAAATAAGCTGTGTGGTGGTGTCGTTTTGCCATTATATAAAAGGAGGTGTGCTTGAGAAATATTTCTGGTGCCGAATTCCCGGGTCTATGTCCTGTGTACCGCATTTGGGCTATAGCGGTGTATACTTTTTGGAAAGTTTGTTATTTACATTGTGTGTTTGAAAAGGACGCCCAGGGTATTACTGCAAACACAAATAGAAAGAACAACGGCGTGCCTGAGCTATGGGGCTGTTTAAATGTATCAAGAGTACTCCAACGGGTCTTATTCGATGAGTCCCCCTCGCTCGTTTTTCGAGTCGCTGCCAATTACCGTCCGTAAGTCGTTTCCAATTTCCATCGTTTTTGTCTCTTCCAAATGAAGAGGCATGCAAGTCACATTTTTTCATTCTGACCTAATACGGAGTTGGACTTGGGACTGATATTTTATTTTATCCGATTGGAGACGTGCTCCGACCGCCGGCCATGGACTCTGGTTTGTCATTTTCAATATTATTAACCTTATGAGAGAGCAACTGTATTTATTTTTCGATACCGGTGTATTGATCGAAAAGCGCAGTGTGTGTGTGTGTGTGTTTTCTTGAAAGCAAAAGATAAACACCAGGAAATCCAATAATATGGCCAAGTCTCGACGCAATCCGAGCCTCCGGGCAATCTACTGTTTGGTGTTGAATGACTAAGCTTTGTGTGTGTGCGCTTTTTTTTTGAAAATATCCTCATTGTCCCGAAAACCCGTACTTGTTTCCCGAGGACATGTATATATATATATATATATTTTATGACCGCAAAGGGCTCGTAACGGACCGCGGACATATTATACCCAAGTGGTGTTGCGGGTCTTATAAATATAACCGTTTCTGCCTGTGGGATGCGCACGTGCCGGCTGGGTAGCTACTTGTCCTACTTGTAAGTATGTGCACAGCAAAAAGGGGACCCCAGTGATTGCCAGCGCTAACGGTATGTGTGTGTGTGTGTTTGCCCCCATGACGAAAATCTGGATTTGGACTGGACGGGTTAAAAATAGGAAAATAAGAAAATGATAAGATCCAGAGAGAGACGGCAGAGGATAGGATAAACCCGACCTTATGAAATACAAGGAAATGGAAAAAAAAAAAAAAAATACAAGATCACAATTTATTATATTACCCCTTGCTCCTCCGGGCGTGTCTCTTGCAATATTCTCTAAGAAATCCAACAGCCACTGTAATATACTTATCTTAAATTACAACGAGACGTTTCCGCAAAATGAATTTCCACGATAAACAGCTCTGTATGTATTATATTTTGTAAAAATATAAAATAAATAAATGGGTTGGCCATTTGTAAAAACTTAAACGACAAATTCAGCATACATATTAACATTTTTGAGATATTTCTTGTAATAATTTTTGTTATATTTTTTAATTATAGGACTGTCGCCGGATTCGTAAGCTGCTGCGGGGTGTGATACTTGTGAGTATTGTTTGCTTGTATACAATTAAATTTAATTAAATAGTACTTGTAGATGTAGTACAAAAGGTGTAGGCACACCTACCCGTTTGGCAACGATATGGCTGAATGGTCTGGATGTTATAATAATTGACCATCGCGTTCTGAAAGCATAAATCTTCATCTGTGAGGGCAAGTAGGGTGTTTCTTTATTGTCGGTTGTCAATCAAATAGTCTGAACTAACGGAAAACGAGTGCAACATCTATAGCCCAAAAATGAATGCCACAAAACACATATGTACAACATTATTATCATAATGCGGCTCCAGAATCGGTCGAGAGTATTTCTATTTTACCGAGAAAAGGACTTGTAACTTGTGAAAGAAGAAAATTCTATACATAATAATATCACCACCTGCCTGAAATTTTACTACATTAAAGCCACGGGGCGTTCCCACGGACGCCTTCTTCGAATATAATATATATTTTCCCTCAGAAACTTTCTACGGGGGTTTTTTTTCCCAGGAAAAGGGATGGATTTTTTTTTTTATACATTATATCAAGTTTCCTTTTTGCTATTAATCCGACCACCTGAACCAACAGTGTAGTATATGCACACAAAAACCGAGAAAACATGCATTGTCCAAATCACAAAACGCAAACAGACAAATTCATCATCATTGGGCTTTTACACAGATCTACCGCAAGGCGCAACGCACACGGTTAGGTATTTTCACCGTCTTTGTACCTGCCCTAATTAATATTGTTCACTCTTTAAAGTGTCACAATAGCGTTTAAGAAGCGAATGAACCTCTCAGACTGACGTTGATGACGACGACTGCGGCTTAAAGGAGACAGGGTGTATAATAATATATAAACTGTATACGTACAATTCGTTTGGCGAAACCCGCCCATTGTTGGTCCATAACACAAAGGCACTTTTGGGTGCGGTTAAAAAGTTTCCTATCCACAGTCGGGGCCGAAACAATAATAATTAGCCGTGCAATGTCTAGATTTTATTGCCACGGTGCCGGCTAAAAGTTTTTGTCGCCGATTGTGTGTAATTTGTGCGAGCAAAGTTTGCTTTCTTGTTTTTCACCTAAAGCACCCTTTTTTTTTCCCCACACACAATCCTTTCCCCGGCTTTACAACGACCTTTGCCGGGCCACACAAGCACCTAAGTACACGGTTTGGCATACATTTTTTTAGTAAACTTTTTCAATTATTATTAATTTCTTTTTCCCTCGTTTCCTTTCTGTCTTCCGGTGCCAATTCTAGTGTAAAATACAATATTATAATATTATAGGGAGCCACGTCAAATGATATTGCACACCGTATAATAATAATAATGTGTGATGGGTAACGTGTGCGAGTATGTATGTATATTATTATGTGTGTGTGTGCGGAAGGCCGTGAAATAATTGATAATATGAAAAGTTTTCCAAAGGGCGATGTGCGCTGAATTTGTATTTCATCGTGAAACTTTTTCCCAGTACGTCCCAAAGTCGTTGAGTTAATGAATTTAAGAATAAATACAGCACAACGGTCTAGGAGAGGGTGCCTATAGGTATTTAGGTATACAGGTATTTTATTCCGAAAAAAATCAGTACAATATTAAAGTGGAGCACAGTAAGTCCTAAGTAATTGCAATATTTAAATTCTGTTTATTTTTCAGTTAAGCAATCATTCCGGGCTTGAGTTTAGGGCACGCACAGAAGCCAATTAAAAATGAAAGGTCTTTTTTTAAACTTACTTATTTAAATCCTTATGTAAAACAATAAATAATAATGAATAATGCGACGACGAAAAATCACAGTTTGCAAAAAAGTACTTAAAAAGTTTAGCTTTGTTTGAATTAAAAAAAAAAAAACCAACACCAGCTAATGGTTTACTAATGTAATTATTATGACAATACAAGGGTCTTTTTTTACTTTGATGGATTTGCATTGTCATTCCCCCTTTTAAACAAACTCCTTTGTTCAGAATTAAAAAACGCATTATTTCATATATAATATAATTTTGCAATGGTTTTGATCTTAATGGTTTAGCCTGGTATTATTGTTTGTAACACATAAGTTAGCTGTAAAAAAAAAAAAGGAGGGAAAAATCAAAATAATTAAATGAGAAATTCTATAAAAATGAAAGTGGCGGTTTACCAAGCTCTGAGTAAAGCTTATTGCGCTTCCGACTGTTGTTATTTCTATGATGCTTCCTTCTTTCTTCTTCCAACCGAAGACAAACGAACCTTGCAGTAATTTCGTTGCCGAGATAATTTACATGCTGCTGTGTATCCATCTACTTCCGAGTAAAATATTTAATATTAGTTTTATTATTATTTTTTTTTTTGAAAAACTTTTTCATTCCAAGCGCTGCTCTTTAAAGTGGTTCCCGCAGAGAAGACGGAAATTATACACTTTAAATTAACTCAAGAGTGTAGAATATTTCTCTAGAGACTTATTTTGTGTTGTTTATATTTTCGACTATGCTTCGTGTTCGCTTCAAGAAACAATCCGTACTTTGTTGTCGACCAAAACTGATAAAAACTATTAAATTTTGCCGTAATAAAATATTATTAAACCGGCAAAGCATTGTACAAAATAGAACAAAGAAAAAACAATAAGCAGACTTGTAATAACATAAAAAAAAACAATTTTCATCATCATACATAAAACCAAATGTTTTCTAAAAATATTAAAGACTTTGGTTTGACAAAGGTCACACAAGTTCAACTTTTAACAATACTTAAAAGCACAAGAAATATTAACACTTTTTATGTCATGTCGAAAAACAAATTGAAAATGCTTTTATCCTTTTTTCAAATTCAATACACGTAGTTCAGTCGACTAAAAACAAGTTTTTAAATTGTAAAAACACATTTTATTTATTTAAAAAAATCAAATTATATTTTAGATGGACAATATTTGTGAAATTACAAACCCTGATCACATGGGTTCGACTTTTGAGGTATTGATTGTTTATAGACCTTGAATTTCGTTGGCTTTCCCAATGGATGTGTTTGTTAGCTTAAAAAAGTTTGATGGAAATATATACATATATATATATATTTTTTTTTAACAATAATAACCAAATTTTATGAAACGTGATGGTGTTGTCTACAAGCGGATTGATAATAAAGGAAAACGACCTTTGTGTAACGACAATGTATAATATATTTTTTTTGTACACATAACGAAGAAAGATGAGAAGCCAAACGCGTTTTGCATACTAAATGTATGGTATATATTTTATATGTACATAATAATATAACGTGGGCGAGTCAAAGGCCGGGGTTGATCATTATTAAATTAAAAAAAAAAGCTAAAAAAAGGCAGGTAGGTAGCATTTTGCATTTTCTGTGATTGCCAGTTACCATGTTATTATTATGTGCACTGGCACGCATAAAGCAATTAATCCCGCAATGCTTGGACATAATGAAAATGCAAATCCGTGTGACTTTTGGGACAAACGATATCGGCTGGCATATATTATTATTACCATCAAAATAGAGTTGGTCAAAGACGGCAGCAGTTAAGCGCATAAGTACAGTCCCCCGTGTGAATGGAATTCGGCCTGGGAATAATATTATTCTAATTTAAACTTACGGCCGGGTCTTGTTCGGTTAAACAATGCACCGACCTATTAATCTTGCTGGTCTCGGCCACACTCGTATGATATTATTATAACGATGGCGAAGAGCTAAAAAAAAATAAACCATTTCACTCCCTTCAAATAAATCACCTTGAACGATCCGAGTCGAGCGTCGGTAGGTAATTTCTAGGCCAATTTAATACAGCGGTTGATAAAAAACGTTTAGCAGCAGCTTTTTTTTTTACACCCACAAAGAGGCGGTTGAAGGTATTCAATTGCAGTGCAAGCAGAAAATTCTTCAAAAAAAAAAAAAAAAAACCTTGGCCATATTAGTGTATTTTGTCAGTAAGGGTTCTCAAAGTAGGAGGGACACTTAACAGTTAAAAGGGTCTTTTACTAAACCTATGGCGATCATACTAATGAAAGTGGGTTTTCTTTTAACCTTTTTAAGTACACAAACCTATTTTACTCTCTAATCTAGTTTTGTCAGTGTCGTTTGAAACGTTGGTAAATTTTTTTTTACAATTCAATTACTAATTGTGTGTGGAATATATTGGACTCAAAGCTCATTGCGATAGTGATTGACTCGAGCACCTCGCCTTATTATTAAACAATAGATAGTTACTCGAAAAATACGTGTCAGTAGACGTTTTATTTATGATGAGGGTTTCATTTTTTTTTTTTTATACATGTAAGTACACAATAACAGCTATGGTGTGTGTAAAGTTCTTGGCGGTTTGAGTATAAAGCTCTTTGAATATATGGTACGGTGTCTATTGTGCGTCAAAAACCATTCTCTACACCTAAGCCGGGCGACCAGCTTAACAATCGTTTTCCACGAGGGCCCGACACGATATGGGTCGGACTTTATATTATATATTATTATTATTATTATTATTACACACCAAGATGAATCGACTGTAGGACCTACGGGATTAATTAACCTCGAGGCCGACACGTGAAGTTGTTTTGGCCTACAAAAAATATCATCCCCGAGGGTCATAAATTATTAGCTACAAAATGGGATTTTTCACTCTGGACACTAACAATGTTATTGCCAGCACATAAATTAAATCTACCGCCGCATGTCCGTCTCGCGAAGAAGCTCAAAAATGAATATATAGACATATTTGTACAATGATTGTAAATTAATTTGCACCCGTCGTTGAAAAATAATGCCGTTTTTCCCAACTAAACTCCATTAATAAAATGCCCTGTGTAAAATCTTCCACCGAAAAGGCTCTCACGGGTTAGGTTAGGTTGTTGAACTCGGAACTTTTCGAGTGCACACGAACCAATTAAAACAGTTAAACAACGATTAAGCATAAATCGACAACGGACCCAGAGACAAACTCAATTATTAAAACATTCCTTGAACAATTAACTCCGTCTCTGTCATACGACTAATTAATTGAATTTTCAAATATTTAGGTCGATTAACGGTTGCTCATGTTTCTCAACTTGAAGTGGGTAAATCGAAGCTTGAAAATAGTTAACACAGAGCTGAACGTTTGCAATTTTGGATACAAAACAACTAAATCATTTTTTTCGGTTTTAATGTATATATTCGCCGCCGTGTTGAGAGACAAACGGGTCATTTGTTATGCGAACAATTAAATTGCACGCACGACTACGATCAAAAAGGATTAATGGGCTTTTGCTGACTGTCGGATTGATTGATGGCCCTTTTCACCGCCGCCGTTGTGAATCTCCCGTCCCTTTCATCAAAACAGGGACACTTGTAAATCATCACTCTCCAGTGTCCTCTACCCTCATGCCAGCCTTCTCGCCCCCCCCCCCCCCCCAATGGGGCCAAACCTCTATCGGTACATATACCAACTCTATGCGAACCCCATCGACCAAAACGATTCATATTTAAATCGGTTAACCGGTACGTATATATGTATGTACACATATAAAATAGTGTACAAATAGCGGGAAACGACCCATAAAAATTTGCAAACAAAACTAAAAGGTACCCCACGTGGTGACCTATAACAATAATAGCTGTTATAGTTTATTACATAGCGTAGTAAACGCGGTGCTACTTTGTAAATCATTCAGCCGGTTTCACCAACATTTGTTAAGAATTTAACTTATTGTTAATTATATTTAACAACTAGTTAGTAAAAATTGAGTTTCATCGAGATTTGTTAGCCTTTACACATTGTTAAAACGACTGTTAAATTAATCACCCGAAATCGGCTTGTTAAAAAGTTCATCGACATGTTAAAATGTATTTTAGTACTTATATACAATGTTATGTTATTATAGTTCAGAAATTGTTTTATATTAGTTCTATATCATAATGAATTACACATTTGATAAGGACCTTCTTTATATTGATTATTTAGAGAACAATAGAAAAGACATCTTCGACAACCCTTCATTAGATTAAGCAGAAGTTTTTTTATGTAGGTAGATTAGGTAAAAAGGAATGACACAGACTTGCATCATAGGTTCAAATATCATAGTTTATTGTATTTTTATAATTTAGACAATATTATTATGTCTTGCCTGTCCTGAGTATAACAATGGAAATAATTCTTATCATTACCTACCTTTTTTTTTAGGCCTTCAAAATAGAAAACATTATTTGAATCACCTTGATGACAAATTATTTTTAGAAAGGTATAGACTATCTCAGCAATGTGTTAAAAATGTATGTATAAATTATTTATATAAACCGAAACGTTAAAAGAAAGTAAAATAAAATGTCAAATAATAACAAACTGACAAATTAAATAATACAATCACTTATCAGTTATCACATATCTTAATAACCAATGAGAACGTTGGAATCGAGGTAACCGCTTTGGTAACCCAACTAACGTTTGGTAACTTAACAAATAGATTTTAAAAATACTTATGTTATAGTGAAACTCATTTCATTTAACCAGATGTTAAATTTAAATGAATTGTCAACTAACATTGTGTTAAGAGTGTATTTTACAATAGTTGGTGAAACCGGCTGCAAGTGTGGTAATTGTTTATTTTGGATAAAAATATTGTACATAATATCTACCGAATTTTAGAGCCATATTTAACAACAAACAAAGGAAACGTGGCTCGTGGCAAAGTTAATAGTATTAGGTATTGTTTTTATAAACGGAAATTCGGCAAGCAATAAACGAGGGTACGCCATAACTCAAAAGTTTTCATCTAGGCATTCTAGACAAACGTCTCCCGGCCAAACGATAAGACCTGACGTGGCAAGACCGGGTTAAAAGCTGCGGTCGCGTTCGGTTTGATTAATGGTTTAGTGGTTTTTTCTTGTAGATATCGTTTTGACAAAATAATCTAAAAAAAAAAAAACAACAATATCCTATTAAAAATAGGCTTGGCAAACTCGGGGCCGGATTTTAAACGACGATTTCGTCTAGCCCTCGGCGAACGTCGGTTGGAGATTTTTTTTTGGAAACACTTTTGCAAACGCATTACTTTGGAATTCGCCCTTCTGTTATATTCGAGGATTTGCAGATGTGTCCCGCCGAACAGAGTATATTGTCTCTTATTTGTATTGTGCCAAACGCGTTTACCCATTCAAGATGCTGCCGTGTAATTCTGTGAAAACACCTTACTTCATTGGGCGCAATCGTCTTACGAATCGTCGGATTTACTCTTCAGACAATAATAATTTATTGTTCATCGTCAGCGCTCGTGTTGTTTGCAATAACGGCAAAACAAAAACATTCCAGCAGTTCGCATCGTCTGGGGACTAGGAGGACACTATATATCGTCCCAGTGTAGGAAATTATCTTAGGTACTTTTATGTCATACCCAAAGTAATGGCACCAAAACAGTACTTTTGTAATTCCAATGGTTTGAAGTCTACAATGCACGCAGGGATATATATTATACATTTTTTGGTAGCTAACCTAACCTACCTTTAACTATGTTTTGTTGGAATTGAATTTAAAAAATTACATTTTAATTTTAACATATTATGTACATTTGAATAGTTACAATAATATGCCCTTTGTTTATGTCACATTGTTCCATCTCCAAACCAACTATCGAAAATTGGTTTCCAACAAAAGTTTTCACCTACAACTTTTATATAATAAGATTTTTTCCATCTAAAACCACTCAGTAAGCCGCGTTTTTGTAATTAGAAAATTATGTATAGATGGAAAAAAAAACTATTTAAAATCGCTGACAAAGATGCTGCGATAGTCCGAAAAATAAATTAACTGCCTAAAAACAATTCTTATTACTAATCCAATTACACATTGCAATTTAAGCTTTAAATTGAGATTTTGCAAAAAATTGCCTACACTCAACTCCTTAATAAATAGTGGTATGACGGGGACGATTTCTACAAGTAGAATAGCTGTAGCTGTAGAATGTCTTATATTATTTTATAATATAAGACAATATTCAAATTTGTTAGCATGCAAATCATCGTGGCATGTAGTTTGCTTTGGGCAATCGATCAAAATTAACGGATTGCAATTTTTTTTTTTTTCCGTTTCAAATTAATTGAAACGAGCAACGACCGAGTGAGTACCTACCGACATACGTCATAATGTAATGTTATTGATCTTGTTAAAAGTAGGAGAAGTACTATAAGTAATTTCGAGGCGAGACTATCGAGGGGTGGGTTGGGGGAGGTAAAGGGGTGAAAAAATATATACCTTAGTCGCCCTGTACGGCGTTCCCGGGGTCGTCGTGTGTCTTTCGATTATTATTAACCGACCCACCGGACGTTTAACGAACCGGAAGAACCGAAGACCGTCGTAAGTCCACTTCCTGTGTGTGTCTGTATGTGTATCAAGACTCTGTCGGGAAGACCTGTGCCCGACGTGTATTTATTGCCGTACCCTTATAATTCCCAAGCCTATACGTACACCGGACACGCCCAAGCCGAGGATAATATCCGTCTTGAATCCGTCTTGAGTATGTGTCACACATGCTTGCAATGTCGTTATTAATATTAGGTATTATTATTATTATTTTTATACCATCACCGTGTCTGGCCGGTTTTGACGTGTTGCCGGAAATTAACCCGTCCCGACACTTTAAGGTACAAAGAAAAGTCGGCTAAACCAAATCCGGCATCACTCTCGGCCGGATAAATTAAACGTCCGACCTTTATGTTATTACAGGGGCCGCGTTTGGCTATATTTTTTTATCACATACCTAAGTATACATTGATACACAGTGATCGACGGCCGTGTCAATCAGTTTTTTTTAGCGACCCATGCATTCAGGGTAAAACTGTAACACCCCTCCGCCGAAATTGTGTAGTTGACTTTACTCTGTGACGATTTTGCCAGAGGGGCAGTTTTCAACGCCATTTCACACATTTGACATTGTTGCAAAAATACTTAGTATAATATAAGAGATTGCACTCTTATGCGGCCAACGCGACGGTTCCAGAAGCACTACACAGCTGCTGAACTCGTGACACGTCTGGAAAACCGAATCACGTGGCAGACACATACACTTAAAATGTGCATTGCGGCGTTTGCCCTCTCTCGAGTGTGTTTGCAAAGGGTTCGCTGCGGGTCGTGCCTTTTGGATAAGAAGAACACCCCACAGCTCTCTTCTAAAGTTCGAACCCGTGGGAGTTTTACAACATTATATTATTATTATTATTATACATGCATTTCCCGTGTGGATATTTTTCGCTAGACATATTTCACACCGTCTGCTTCGTACGAATACTATATTTGCTAAATTACACCACTGACAATGTGTTTGCAATGTCGTTCGACACTACTAGTCGTTTGGCGAAAGCCATTAAAAGCTGCACACGCTGCAATTTGTAGTGTCATCGAACAGGGGAACCGTTGTCGATAACAATTAACAATATATTACATTGTTACATACAAAATCAACTCACGTGTACCACCATCCCACTCTTGATGTATGGTTATTTGGTCGCGGTTAGGTTTGTGTAGTATAAAGTAGTAAATATTTGTTTAATAAAAACAAAAAACAAATACCTTTGTCGTTTATACAAGGAAATGGTGTTTATAAATTACAACGCTGTCGACCTGCCATCCGAGTGATGTACTGGGTTTTCGATTACACCCCATTTTTGCACCCCGAGCACACTGTATACTTGTTTTGATCTTTATTTGTTCTGTCGAGGGATTTCTAGGGATTCGAAATCTTTCTGTTTTTTAAACACGAGCTTAACATGTGTTTAACACACGGCTACGTTATTCAGATGCGGTCAAGATATTTTGGGCAGACCAAACAACCGACTTTGGCCAAAGTGCAGTGGTGTGAACTTTGGTTGTACACAAGTGTCCCACGGCGGCAAAGGGAGATAAATCCACGATTATATTATCCGTACACGAGACGTGTGTTTGCCGGCAAAAGTTTTTGCCAATATATATATATATACAGAGGCAAAAAGGATATATAATGAAAAAGTGCGAGCAACGGCGACGACGACGGTGGCAAAAGTTTTTACTTGCGATAAAGTTTCAACGCGGGCCAATAATAATAATAATATCGAAGCAGGGAAACGTTTTCAAGAATTTACAAGTTGCGTGCAAGCCGGAGATTGATTTATCGGGGTCGATCATTATTATTCCTGTCTCGGTGTATTCTATCTTTTCCAACATTTGCCACCGCACTGATAGATTCGTTTTTCGACTACTTTACTACAACCGGAAACTTCCGGCCGCCGTAATATAATATATAATAATAATAATAATACCGAACAAAAGTGACATACATATGTGTAGCCGGTGTGGATCAGGCCAAGTTTTAAACAGCCAATAACCGACATGTTGCCGGCCGGAAGTTACAACACCGTTGACGTATCGTGTGTCCAATATTATATATTATTATGTTTTCGAGAAAAAGTATAATAAAAGTATCGGCAGAATGTTTCGTAGTATGGTAATCACGTTGTAAACATTCCACGCGGTTTCACACATTATTCACCCTTAAACACATCTCTTATTTTCTAATATCAGATCATCTTATAGTAAAAGGAAAATAATTAAGCTTGAAAAATATCTAACCTAGCCAAACCTAACTTAACCCAATTAATCGATACTTCTTTTTTACTCCTAATAATTTAAATTATTACCCGCCGTCCAGACATAAGCTCCATTGGGTTTGGGGTAAAGCTAAGCAACGGATTGTGCAATCGCTTGACTATTTAACTTAAACTTAGCCGTATAGTTGTATTTTACAATTAAACGTCCTAGTCTGAAATGGTTATCACGCAGTTAAGAGCCGTCTGGGGGGGTTATTTAGGTTGTTAGTTTTAATATTATTCCCCTTAGAACGGTTAAAGAACAGGCGAGACGCGTTTTCTCACCAATATCGACCATTTGAATTAAACTGTTCAGATGATTTTACAGACCTTTGGCGCATTTTGCACATAAACATAAGTGGTAGACTTGAGGGAAATTTAGATCTAAGAAACCGGATAACAGTCGTTTGGAAATGTTTGCAATGGAATGCTCGATATTAGTTTTTCGGCGTTCGAGTGACGGATATCGTTTTGGTAAAACTAAAGTACCTTCGGCACCCTTTAAATGCGTTCGTCTCGTTGTAAAATATTATGCAAGGATAAGACAAAAAACAAAAAAATTGTCACAAGCCGTCGTCAAAATTAAAAAGATAAAAAAAAAAAAAAGAAAAGAACGCCTAACTGAAGCAACGCATTGTAATTGTATTGTTTATCTGATGATTTTTTTTTTGTCGTCGAAAGAATTCAACCGAGGCTATCTCTCAATATACATAAATAAATAGTATTAATATTGCAAATGTCACCGATGTCGACGGTTGGTTAAGCTCGTCAACCACTGCTGCACACAAACGACGCTTTGGAATTTCCCAAACTATACACCTAATGTATTTACTTAAAGAAATGTGTAAAACTCACTGATTTCAATTCCGGAGGAACCGGAAATCCCCAAAGGACCGGCGAACGGCCGCCGGGTTTCTTGTGTGCAGTCAGTGTAACGTTACTTTCTTTTTTTTATCCATGGTTGTTTTTTACCTTGCGGGTTGACCCCGTGCAGAACGGCGAAAACCCTGAGAAACCCCTTAAGAAATATTAAGCCAACAAAAATTTTAATCATACCACAATATTGCACAATTTCTAATAATTTATTGTACAGGGTGTATCAAAAAAAAAATGGTGTGGTTTCAAACGGCTGTAGGTCGTGAAGTATTGGCCCTACAACGCTCTGGTAGGACTTAAATGAAAGATGGAGTCGTCAAGTTTCGAATGACTGCCAGAGCGCTGTAGGTGCAATACTTCACAACCTACAGCCGTTTGAAGCCCCACCATTGTTTTAAAGGTTCACAGCTGATAAGATTATTTTTAAATATTTTTTTTTTTAGCCGCAGGCGTTGGGCGAGGGAAACCCGAATGTGAATAGGATGGGAAAATACTTATAGAAAAATGCACTATCATCGTGTGAGCATGTCGATAATGATCTCGACCGGTATACCCGGCAAACGTGCTGTTTATGCAAGTTGCATGTGTGTGTGTGTGTGTGTATTTTTACAGCCTAAGACGTTTGGGAAACGCGCACAGAAATTCCAGACATTTATATTGGTTGACCATTTTCGCATATTTTAACGTCAGCCGAGGCAAATATATTTCTTCGTTCTTTTCATTTTTTTTTTTTTACCCCGCCGTTTATCCTTTCTTATATTATCCTTTTCACTGGCAATGCCCCGGACTCGACCGCCTCCGCCGGCAGGGACAAGAACTCCATTATTTATTCACTCCCCGGCGGACCCTTCGATTCGTTTCTGGACGTTTCTCGATTTATTTTTACAATGAACTCTTTTTTAAAAAAAAAAAACCCACCAGACGATTCGAACGAACGACTCGGAAAACCCGTCGTTTCCCAGAGACAAATTGTTGAGTTTATCCTCACACCTTTCCCCCCCCCCCCAACATAAGTACAGCCGTTTCCGACAGTCGTTGCTGGTAATAAAAATATATGAACCGCAACCCTAACCCTGTTAATATATTCCAAATTAAATTCAACAAACTTGACACGCTGACCTTAAAAATGCATACCGAAATACCGCAAGTCCGACAAGCACTAACTTCAAATATAAAGTTAATAAGCAATGAAAACGAACAGTGTCACCGTCGACCTGTAAATATAATAATAAATGTATGCAGTAACGTTATGTTAATTGAATCATACATTTTTTTTTTTTATAAAAGCCAAACGTTTCTTTGGTCGTTCCTCTTTGACGTTGCTTAAGGCAAGTTGGTGGCTCTTTGAAAAAATACTCAAAACATAAATCGTCGTCATGCGCTTTTTTTTTTTTTTTTTATAGTAGTCTGTGTCGCGTTTAAAGAAAATCTTAATTTGAGTTTCGTTTTGAAAAGTGCGATAAAGTGGAGAAGGTATTCTTTCCCTTTTTTTTTTTTACCAACAATTTGGCGGGAAGAACCGATAAGGAATCTAATTTATTATGTTTATTTTTTTTTTTACATTTCCTCCTCTCCCGCGTCTCACTTCCCAGTGTGATGCTTCAATTTCGGACTGTTTGAAAGAAAAACACTAAAAAAAAACCTTTTGTATCGAATACGGTTATATTTTTATTATATTCACAACGTTTAATAATTTAACTGTACACTGCACCGAGATCCCTTCTCTTTGCACAAAGTCAGAACGACTACACAATTATTATAATTTTTTTTTCTTTTCAATTGGCTTCCAATTCAAAAGTCGTTTTTAATTGCCCGTCAATAATATCAAACACAGTATTTCTCGCTGTGCTTTCCAAACGTTGTCACTGAGTCGATTTGATCAAGGTGAATAGTTCAAGTCTAAGTAGTATTAAAATAAGTCCGTCGTAACCAACGTATAAATAAGGAACTCTGAAGTGTCTACTCACGCTATATGTCTTGATGAAAGTCTTGACGGGCAAAAAAAGGTTTAAGAAAAATAAATCCCATATTATACATGGTGTATCAAAAAGAATGGTGGGGTTTCAAACGGCTGTAGGTTGTGAAGTATTGGACCTACAGCGCTCTGGTAGGGCTTGAATGAAAGAGGAAGTTGTCAAATTTCAGATGACTGCCATTAGACGTTTTTCCACGTTCCCGTTTGTATGGAACATCTAGTGTCAAAGACACATCTAGAGACAGTCATTCGAAACTTGACGACTCCATCTTTCATTTAAGTCCTACCAGAGCGTTGTAGGGCCAATACTTCACGACCTACAGCCGTTTGAAACCACACCATTTTTTTTTTGATACACCCTGTACAATAAATTATTAGAAATTGTGCAATATTGTGGTATGATTAAAATTTTTGTTGGCTTAATATTTCTTAAGGGGTTTCTCAGGGTTTTCGCCGTTCTGCACGAGGTCAACTCGGCAAGGTAAAAAACAACCGTGGATAGAAAAAAAAAAAGGTAACGTTACACTGACTGCACACAAGAAACCCGGCGGCCGTTCGCCGGTCCTTTGGGGATTTCCGGTTTCTCCGGAATCGAAATCAGTGAGTTTTACACATTTCTTTAAGTAAATACATTAGGTGTACAGTTTGGGAAATTCCAAAGCGTCGTTTGTGTGCAGCAGTGGTTGACGAGCTTAACCAACCGTCGACATCGGTGACATTTGCAATATTAATACTATTTATTTATGTATATTGAGAGATAGCCTCGGTTGAATTCTTTTGACGACAAAAAAAAATCAATCAGATAAACAATACAATTACAATGCGTTGCTTCAGTTAGGCGTTCTTTTCCTTTTTTATTTTATATTATCTTTTTAATTTTGACGACGGCTTGTGACAATTTTTTGTGTTTTGGCTTATCCTTGCATAATATTTTACAACGAGACGAACGCATTTAAAGGGTGCCGAAGGTACTTTAGTTTTACCAAAACGATATCCGTCACTCGAACGCCGAAAAACTAATATCGAGCATTCCATTGCAAACATTTCCAAACGACTGTTATCCGGTTTCTTAGATCTAAATTTCCCTTAAGTCTACCACTTATGTTTATGTGCAAAATGCGCCAAAGGTCTGTAAAATCATCTGAACAGTTTAATTCAAATGGTCGATATTGGTGAGAAAACGCGTCTCGCCTGTTCTTTAACCGTTCTAAGGGGAATAATATTAAAACTAACAACCTAAATAACCCCCCCCAGACGGCTCTTAACTGCGTGATAACCATTTCAGACTAGGACGTTTAATTGTAAAATACAACTATACGGCTAAGTTTAAGTTAAATAGTCAAGCGATTGCACAATCCGTTGCTTAGCTTTGCCCCAACCCAATGGAGCTTATCTCTGGACGGCGGGTAATAATTTAAATTATTAGGACTAAAAGAGCAGTTTTGATTAATTGGGTTAAATTAGGTTTGGCTAGGTTAGATATTTTTCAAGCTTAATTACTTTCCTTTTACTATAAGATGATCTGATATTAGAAAATTGGAGATGGTCTTAGCAAGTAATTAAATCAATATGAAGTAGGGTGTAAAGTGGAGTAGTCAAATTAACACCTAACGTAACCTTACCAATTGATTTTTTTCGATTTTTAAACTCAGACTCTGCAACTTGGATAGCAGAACAGAAAAAAAAAATTATTCAACCTTAATCCGGTCGCACCAGAGCGTTCGCTCGCCCGTTTGTGTGGGGAGGGAGAGCTGTATCAGTGCTGTTAGGGGTTGCAGCAAATTGGATTATGTCCAGCCGACGTCTGAGGAAGAGAAGGGAAAAAAATGCAACGCTTCATGACCATTACACATACCAGGTTATGTGACCTTAACGCGCGATTTAAAAACAGCAAGTTAAACCGGCAATAAAATCATGATAAATATGTGGCCCGTTAACGTTGTGGAATTGGCTGTTTGGCGGCGATTTTTACTGCTCGAGATGGGTGTACAATAATAGTAATGTCGAGGGAAAAAAATGCATGTCCCTTTAGCCACAGTGATAATTCTCCATTAAACAACCACAAGCAGTCAAGGCACACCGGAGAGGGATAAAGACCAACGAATATTATATTATAATAATATGTTATATATGGCGAAAAGACAACGCATACAAGCCAACAGTAGCGTTGTAAAGGATTTATCAAGAACAATGAAAATGGCCGGTATATATTTTTATTTATATGATTAATAACCGACTGCCATCCCGCCAACGCTCACTGCAAGAGCTTAAGGTTTAGCACTGAGACATAACCGTTTTCAGATTTACTATTTTCTTGATGTTTTATATCGTCGACAACAAAAAATAGACTGCTGAATTTACACATAAGTTATAACCTAAGCTGACCTGTGACGTCCAAAATGAATTGACCAACACTTTTTACTTCACTCTCGATTAGTTGAGATTTATTGGCGCAACTCCTAACCTCATAGCGTATTCGTTCTTGATTTATTCTGTCGGACACACTTGACATTGTCATTTCAGCTTCTTGCAAAACCCACAATAACGGATGGAAAACAAAACACACAACTCTCCCAGATCTGTTTGAGCGACACTTAAAGAGTATTCGGGTGAATCCTTTTCGAGCACTCCGCGTCGTAGGCAGACTGTTTGCACGCGAAAGCATTGAATACCATTGTATTGGCTCCACGGTGGATACTAGCATAATACAGATTAGTGCCAAGAGATTTGTGATGGCATTTTTAAGTACTAAAACTTTGGACAGTATAATGTACTTACTGGTGACTTTGCTCCGTCAGTTTGATGTGTTCAATATTGGTTGTGTTGTGGAAATTGTGCAGGCATTGTGCACCGTCTCTCTCTTTCTCGCCCTCTCTCCCCTTTTCCCTCTGGAAACGACCACGTGCAGAGACGTTGTTGGCGACGGTAAAATAAGAAAAAAAAAATGAAAATTTATTGGGTTAGCACGTGCCGTGTTGTGTTGCACACACAGGTAATTTCGGGGGCACGATAAAACGTATAAATTTGTCACCGTTGAAAGGGCCAAAACGGCGTGAGCTCCGTACTTTAATAACAACGGCAAATTGGAATAAATCAACTGCAACGTGGCCGTGCAAGTGTCAAATTATGTAAGTGTACACATTCTGTACATACAAAGGCTGAAAGCCTGCAGTGATTGCTTTTCAAAACAAGAGCTATGTTAATTTAAATGATCAATCAAGTCATAATAATTTAGACAATAAAAACCGTATAATTACTATTTTTTGACTAGAAGTGCTCTTTTGGGACGTTTATAATAATATTGTATATATTTACTTTGACAAAAAACACCAACTTTGTATTTTGATTTTGATCTGTTTGGGAAGCCTACAAAGTAACGAGTGACCGTCTTAAAAGAAATCAGTATGACATAAAAAAAAAAAGAAATATCCTTGAGAGAAAGATTGGTAAACAAGCTCAAAATTATTATTTTTCAAAAGGCAATGCTTCTGTTTTTCCGGGAACACCGTTTTTATTTGAATAATATAAATGGCGATTCGATTTACATATTTTAAGATCTAACTAGTTTCTTAGGAAAAATGATATACGTCATTGCAAATCCAAGTTACAGACTGTACCGTTTCGCATATTTTATTATTTTGAATATGGTTTCCTCCAGTTGGGTCAGGTCGGGTTAGGTTGTAGTTTTTATCTTAAGTTCGTTAGGTCGGTCGGCCGACCTGGTTGTACTAGGTTAATTACGGTTAGGTTAGGTTTGGTCAATGATTTTTTTTAGATTCAGCCATGTGATCCTCACTTGTTTGATATCTTGTTGATCGGATTGGATCATTTTTTCATAGTTTATTTATACTTGTTAACCTTATATTGTCTATTGTACTTGTTCAGGTTTTTCATTAAAACAAATGCAGTTTTGTAGTTTTTATTTTTTTGGAGACTGTTGAGATTTTGTTATTTTACAATATTAGACACAAGAGATGTCAAGAAAAATGACAAAATTGTCATTATTTTAAGATAAAATCAGTATTTTATTCTTTGAATCACCTTGTATATACTTACTGTCTATAACGATTGAAACGTTTTTGAGAATTCCAACGTTGGCGTGTAAATAAGATCTGATAAATGTTTTTTTTTAGCCAAACAAATAAAAGCATTACAGATTTATCGTCACAAATTGCAATAACAATTCTGTAAAATCATTTAAAACATAAAAAAAAAAAGGGCAGTATTTATAATATTATTCTGGGAAAATACACTTTGCGGGGCTTAAATGTTAAACACGAACGTCCTAAATCAATTTGTCGACGGAATTAACTAAAATGAAATTACAAAAGTTGTGTTTGACGGCGAGACATGTCCCACGACGACATCGTGGGATCAAACGAATCGGCCACGTTCTTGTTCGGTCCAAATAAGACTTGAATGAAAAGAAACCGATGAAAAAAACTCTAAGCTCATCGCGATTAGTATGCACACAGACAGAAAGAAAGAAACACCGAGAGAGCCGGGCTCACTTAACCGTGAAGAACCAACAGCTGCATTGGGTTCCTCTATTGGGTATCTACTGGTATCTATTTTGGTTTAAATGATTACTTCAACTCTTGTTATAGTGGTTTTTAATGGCCTATACAAGCGGTGATACTTTAAGTTAGGTGTTGTACTATTTGGAAAAAAATATGTTTTAAATTTGACTGGTTTTTAGGGATTAAAGATCTTTTAGTTTGGATCTTCTAACTATGAATATTTGGTTTGTCTCATTTATTTTATTCAATCAAAGCTCCAATATTTAAGTGTATTGAAATACTAATTATCATTGATGTTCTCCTTTATTGAATAGACTAAAAACACTTACTAAAGCTTGTTATCATGTTTTTTTGCAGTCGTTTATTACTATTTGCCATTTTATTACTATAATAGTATTTATATATTCATTTCAGTATACCAGCCGTTATAATACCTTATTTGTTATCGTACAACGATTTTTAAAAATAACAATTATAAATTCCAAAAGTATAGAAATAATATAACAATTCGTATAATTGTTTTTTATCACAGTAATTTCTATTATTTTTTTTCAATGTAAAATTACCCATTTTTATTAAAAAAATATAATTCGGAAAACTCTTTCTCCAGTGTGTATAAAGCGTTATATTTTATGTCGGCGTTCTCTAACATTATATTTTAACTTAAATATATGTATTTAAATAATAAAACAAACAAAAATATAATATCCCAAACAATGTTTTATTTCCTGTTTGTATTCAAAAGAATGCCGACCGTTTTCACTAACATTGTCCGCTAACATAATGACCGCCGAATTCCTACACACCAAATAATAATTAAAAGTTGCAATTTAAAATCCTTTATTTTTTCTCTCTCTCAACTCACATACACACACACACATGTTCTAATTACAGAAACAGTACACAATTAATTTAAAAAAAACTCAAACAAAAGGCATTACCCGCCAGTCAAGTCATGTACCGAACGAATAGAGCGTGTATTTTTACTGAAAAAAAAAATGAACCCATTGGCCTCAAAAATCGTTTAGAAATAAATCCGGAAGGGGGGTTGGGGGTTGTTTGTCCGGAAGGAAGTATTAAACGTCTTCAGTGCTGCGAAAAAGGGTGAAAACCTATTCGAAGACGGTGGCTAGGTGGAGCGCTAGACAATAGTTATTTAAGTACAAAACTTTGACAATAAAAGAAGTTTTCTTTTTTTCATCCACAAAAATGAACGTTTCGCAGCAGCGTTCAGTGGTTATTAATTTTCCCCTCGGTGCTGCCTTGAGTCTCAGCGTCGTTCGCTGTTTGGGTGAAAATTATTTTAATCAACTTTCCTCGACAAAAAACAAAACAATAATAATCAGATGTAATTGACCGAGACATTATTAATGGTAACAAGCCGACCCGGGCGTTATTTAAATACAAATTGTTATAACAATTACAGTTTTATTTACTACATTCAAACGAATTTAAATAAATAATTTAATAACGTAAATCAGTTTTGTTTGTTTTTTTTATAAAAATATATAACGTTTATCGTTCGCTAATATTATTCCAACAAGACAAAATGAACACTGCAAAATATGTTAATTGGTTTTACACCGAATTAGAACCAAATGATTTGGGCAATTAATTCACAGTCTCCTATACCGTTTTATGGACAAACCAAACCGACGGGGTCGCGGTAGTGTAGGATCAATGGGTTGTTATTTCGGCCATGTCTATGGACCCTGAAAGTGTTAAAGTTTGTTTAGGGTCCGTGCAATTAGGTTTTCGGGTAGATCTCTTCTTCCCGGAGACGTTAAGCACGGCGATAGCGCGCAGGGATAACGCTATTTGTTTTCGTTTAAGACACACACTAAACCTTTATATCTTTTTGACAAACATTACACTACGTTCCGTTGCGTTCACTGGCGACGGGTGTGTTCTTGGGAAGAATATATAATATTATTACTTTAGTACGAATACTAATATATATATTCTCCAGCTAGCAGCATGTGTACACATTGTACGTTGTGTACGAGTAAAATTATTTTAATTTGCCGACAAATTGCCAATGCTACCAAATTGGGATACAATTACAGACTTCACGACTTTGATATGATTTTTTTTTTACACGCACAGAACATTTTTTTCCCGGTTGTCTGTGACGATAAACCAAGCACTTCTGTTTTCACCGTCTCCAATACATTCGCCCCCTTGTTCGCGTACGCGCGTTATTTGTTATCGTCCCCAAGCTATATCGTCGCCCCGGTATTGCATTCGCTTTGGTCGAATATTAATTCGGATGTGTCGCAGGTGCGCGCAGGTGACACTGTTAAATCGATCTGGCGGGCTAGGAATAAGAAGAAGAAACGCAAAAAGCATTTTTTTTCTTCCTAATACGGTGGACGACCATAAAACTTTTAACCCGTTTAAGACACGGTATACAAAAATAATAAATCGAGTAATTTTTCCCCGTTTCTCCTCTCCCTCCCCCCCCCCACAAAGTCTGTCACCTGGTGCTCGGACATAACTCACGGCCGACCATATTAAGTTATATCGGTTTTTCCGGATCCGATCCCTCTTGGCCGTTTCTTGGCATTGATGGAACTACATTAGGAGGGTTGTCGGAGAGACGAAAAATATAAAACCGATAATTCAACCGGCAACCAAGACGACGGACGACCCAAGCGGGTCACCCGACTCGGCCTCATTTGTTTCCGGCCACGACAATGTTAATAAAAATACAACACATCCGTGTCCGGAAAACACCAGCTATCGACCTGCGACCGGAAAACTTAATTTATTTAATTAAGCCGCCCAACAGCCGTAGAACTGCTCGATTGTGTTGTTTTTTTAGCTCCGCTGTACTGTTTAGGGAATATATAATAATAATAATTAGCGTTATTTGTACAACGTGTACTCTTTAGGGCGTAAATTTCCAAAAATAAATTATTAAGGTAAATGTCGTTTTCAATGAATCCCTTCGACAAGTATACAAGTCAGGTGGTTTGGACGGGTTTAATATGCAGAATACGTTACTCGAAACAACATCACACGGTAAACCCACACAAAATAACACACCAAGATATACGTGTACATAATACAATTACATATACCTTTACGTTGTTCAACTACCCAATGCATAATATTTAGTCTATCTTATCAATGTGAGATTTTTCTGAATAACATACTTATTGTAGTTTTCTTTGGAAAAATAATAACTAATACTGTGAAACTGGCTGTAATTGAAAATTACAGCCAGTTTCATGTTTCTAAATTTATTTTGTTTTTTTTACAGAATATCACAACAAAGAGTAAATTCGTGAACAGATATGCAAGAACCACATTACCGCTAGAGGTAAGTACCTAACTTAAATAATATAAATGCGAATAATAATTATAATATCTTAGTCAGCCGGTTTCACCAACATTTGTTAAGAATTGAACTTATTGTTAATTATATTTAACAACTAGTTAGTGAAAGTTGGGTTTCATCGAGATTTGTTAGCCTTTACTCATTGTTAAAACGACTGTTAAATTAATCATCCGAAACCGGCTTGTTAAAAAGTTATTCGGCATGTTAAAATGTATTGTAGTACTTATATATAATATTTTTATTATTATAGTTCAGAAATTGTTTTATAATTTTTGTTGACCGAGTTTACTAGTAGTATATAATAACGAATTACACATTTTATGAGGAACTTCTTTATTTTGAGTACTTGGAGAACAACAGAAAAGACAACTTCGATAACCCTTTATTAGGTAAGCAGAAGTTATTTTATGTAGGTGGATTAGGTAAAAAGGACACAGACTTATTATTATAGGTTCAAATATCATAATTTATTGTATTTTGTAATTTAGATAATATTGTTATGTCTTGCCGGTCTTGAGTATAACAATGGAAATAATTCTTATCACTACCTACTTTTTTTTTTAGGTCTTCAAAATAAAAAAAAATTATTTTAATGACAAACTATTTTTATAAAGGTATAGACTATCTAATCAATGTGCCAAAAAATTATGTATATATTATTTATATAAAGTATAGACCGCGAAACGTTAAAAGAAAGTAAAACAAAATGCCAAATAATGAAAAATTATAAATGCTTATTTTTCGTAAGCCGATAATTGTTTGAATAAAATTGTAATTACTATAAACTATTATGTTGACTGTTCGAGTGGTAATACTGGCGGTGATATGGCAGTGTATTTTTTATGTGGGTTTTTTTCTTGAAATTTTAAAGCTCGGAATTGTACATTTGATACCGGAAAGCATTTAATCCAACAAACGGGCAAAATAAACCCTCGAACCGCTGTAATATGCGCTCGCACACATTGCACACATTTACCTAACTCGATGCAGTGATATTGTCCGGGATCAGTGTAGGCAAACATTCATATTCACACGTGATTTCGCGGTGGCTATGGGGATTATATTACCGGAACTTTACCGGGCAAAACGCCCTGAGTAGTCAGCATTGAGCGCGACAAGATTAAGCGCACCATTAGCATAAAACGGTCATTAAAACATACTGCAGCAACGGTGTTGTAAGTAATACACTGGCTCAGTCCCTCAGACACCGTGTGTAAGCTCTCGAATAATATAGCTGAAAGTCCTGAAGAATATTGCCGAAACAATGGTAATTGTACTTTGGAGATGTTCGGATTTTGGAACATGAGATGGATAAAATTTCAAAATCCAAAAAGGGTATACTTGCAGTGGAAGCAAAGTCACCAAGACTAGGGAGGGTTATCGTGCCTCGTCTTATACGCAGAAATCATTTGTGTTGTTCTGTCATAAATTGCAGCTAAGACTCTTTTTTTTATCGATGCAACAAATCTGGCAGACGACACTCCTCTTTATAGCAAATGCAATTGGCGTCGATAAAAAGTGTCTCATAAACAACAGTCAGATCATAATAATATATTACTTCCATTCGCGTACGGCATCTTTTATTTTGCTTACAAAAAAAGAGGCTTCGATTTAGCTTACAACAATATGGCATGAGATATATGTTCACAGATAAAATACCTTAGGTAAGGTTGAAAATAATGAATATCGCTTAACCGTGAACGCCATTTTTTATCGACAAACTTAAATAATATGTTTTTGAGACCTTTAAACATCATGCTATTACTTCTTCTTATTGTAACGGCTTTTCTTTGGCAATAATACTTGACGAATGAGTGCAACCGTATTAGCCGGGTCCGTTTTTATCTCAATCCTGTTTCCAATAAATACCAAATATACTTAGGTATCTCCAATAAATCATATTTTATGACTATATTATTATTATAATATTGTGCAACGAGTTCCATTGATAAGTACAACCGAGTCTGCTTTATGTTCTCCTTATTGGTCTTTCTCGATCACATCATTTCATGTACATTAATCGGATTTCTATTTCCATCAAGTCCAGTCAGTGGTTTGTCCAAGGTCTACCCCGGACGGATGTAAGTTAATAGAAACGTCTTTGGATTAGTCGTGTGTTCAATTAATATAATATAATATGGTGTCTCTAAAAACATTTGCCACGAAAATTCTATCGCCGGCTTTGTGAGGTCTCTCGATAAAGCGCTGGCGAAAATGGTCGCAATAATCTCCCTGAAATGTGTGATTGATTACGCCTGTAACCCGGTGAAAGGAATTAACTGTAATCCTCGAGGTACGGTTTTTGGGGCAAGGAGGGTGTGTCGCTTTCTTTGAGCACTCCGGGTCGAGTTCTCTCCTATTGCCCAAGTATGCGGTTTATAGTGCTCTCAGCCAACGCGTGTCACTCAATAAAACTGATGAAATTATCACGTTGAAAACTTATCGTTAAGTACTTAAACTACCTATGGCGCTAATCATGATGACACTTCTTCTTCTCCGTCCAATTTGCAAATACAGTGATTGGAGAGAGATCTGTATACAAAGTGGATCGACTGTGCAACAGAGGAATACAAAAACCATATAAATAGATGTTTCATGGATGAAAAAATATAAACGTTTGCTGGGTTTTCCACAATAATACCTATTTTAGCCACCGGACAAGAAACAATAAGTATATTTTGAGTTATATATAAATCCTTGCTTCGCCCAGTCTCAGGGTGTCTCTTAGGACACAATGGAGACGACAACGGTTCAATCCAATATTTTAGTCAGTCAACAATGATGGTTATTGTTACTGCGAGGCTATTGTCAATATAATAATATGACGTCTTCGGTCTTTGTTCGGCGTTTAATGTGTTTGTGGTTTTATTTTTGGCATTCTCTTGGCGTTTGTCTTGCGGTAAAGTAAACGTTTGGCGTTTTATGATTAAATATCGCCGAAACGCATCCATTAGGAGTTTTGAGGATATGTTTTTTTTTTTTTTTTTTTTTAGATGTAAAACGCGTTGAACCCAAAAGTAATTTCGATAATGTAGCTCACGGTTGACCCGTGTGTCACCAGGACACACTCAATTCCATCCGTCATAGTTTACAGCGTCGACGGTCGTAGGGGTTGGTAATGTAATAGCTCGAGTCTTAATATTCATTCTTTTTTTTTTTTTTTTTATGCAAAAGTAAGCCACACGACTAAAATATTACCCCGGCCGGGATAGAACCGATCGGTATAAGTGCAGGTTTCACTTGGACACAACGGACAGTATCTCGGTAGATCCGTTTCAGCAAATTAAATACCGTCAACAACTGCTGGTAGATCAGCGATACTTTTGCTGTTGTCGGTACCAAGTCTAACCAGTATGTATCATCTGATGTTATCGACGGCGGCAACACGGTCGTTGGCTTTTAGCGTGTAATTCTAGAAACCCCCAGGATTACGCCCTTTTGGTAAACATCCAACATAACCGGTAATGCAATCCCCCGTAATTAATAAACAACGTATCAGTGTCACCATAACCGCCGGCACCGAGTAAATTAATCCTTTGACGTGAGCTTGTACCTGTGTGTATACACCACAGGGGCAAATAACCCTCCCCCCCCACCTCCCCCCAAAACGACTTAAATTTGTTTGATTTCATCTTTGATGAGAAATTTCTGGTAGATTTTGGCGGAAGTTCACACTAAATGAATGGCGCAGAAAAGTGCCGGGAGTTACTAGAAGGCAAAGGACAAAACCAAATAGGGATTTTAATCGAGGCCATATTTCGAGTGGGTATTTGGGATTTAGGATTGAAAATACTACTACAAATGGAAGGTTTTTTTTGTCGAAGAATTAACAATACATTTTTTGTGTTTGAAATACGAGTATGGCAGTTTAATGGCGTTTTCCCAGAACCGTGTGAAATTTGACTAGTTCGGATATGAGCATCATTTAAACCATGTTTGTACGGTGAAAAAGAACAACATGCTCTCCGACCCTACCCAACCCTAAATCTAATTTTAAGCACATTTTAGCTTTTAAAAGCCTCTATCGATTTTTGTACTCATACCGTCAACGAATTCGCACCAAAACGTTTGATTACATCACGTTAAAATAATTCCCGTAGACCCATGCGACCTCCCCGTCTCCAAAAATGCCCCTACTCTACTGTAGTGGTATTTTTTCATATGTTTTTGTTTCTACTCTCGTGTAGACTCGGCACTGACCAAATAAAAGCGGCCAAGTCTCTATCGACGATCCAAGAGAAAAGGTCTGCTCTTTAATCGGGTGGCGAGCACGATTCCTTCTGAAGTGTTCTCTCGACAACGACCATTACCGAAAAAAGTGTGTCCATTAACCCTCGTGTCGCCTGGCCCTCTCCTATCCGCTTCCCGCCGTTTTATATTAATGTCATAATCTTTTGTGCTCCCCGAGCTCTGCCGTTTTCGTTTGGCACCGGCACCGTTGTTTGTGTGTACACTGTCTTGCGTTTAACGACTTTCGGTAGCAGCACACGTTGCTAATGGGTCGGAAAAAATATATATACATATATCCCGAAGGCATATATCCGGTTTCCCGGGAAGCACATCGTCCGGAGGAGACATTATACTAAAAGCTCGAGTCCGTTCCGATCGGTTTATATTACACACAACCACACGATGTACATATTATTATCCGGACGTCATAATATTATCATGAGACAAACAGCTCTCATTTGCAGCTGCTGTGCAGTACTTCTCCCGATTTCGCACCCGGTTGCATTGGATTCGGACAAGATAAACATGAGACGACCATACCGATGATGGTAATGATGATGATGATGATGATGATGATGGTGGTGGGCAAAGGCACACGGGTTAGGTTAGGCGAACAGGAGATCAATAATCATTTTCCTGGTAAGTAGTCTCTTCGAGGTCCCAGTGCTAGATGTTCAACAACCCGAAACTAACACGGCCATAAGTGGTACACAGCAGAATTGGGCAAACAATTTTTACTATTTGTAATCTCCATTTATTACGTAGCCCTTTCACGTGTTATCTTTAGTTAACTAAACCTAACTAACCTAACCTAACCTTCCCTCGAAGGAACCAAATTGTACCGTATAGGGTACCTATCCAAAAAAAAGGATTTTAATATAACAGATAACCTTTAAACATGTATTCATGTTCATTTTCTTCCCCTCCCCTTTATTTGGCACTGATCGCTTGAACCTAACCTAACCTAACCAAACCTAACCAAACCTAACCAAACCTAACCAAACCTAACCAAACCTAACCAAACCTAACTAAACCTAACCTAACCTATCTCTTGTCGGGTGCCATTATCAGCTGTCATTAATCACATTTCTCTTAGCAGCATCTGTAATCAGCTGTTTCTTATTACTACCGGGACCGTTACCTTAACCTAACCTAACGCCAAGACACCTCCATGTTGCAAGTTGTTATGTTATTATTTTTAATAAAATATAAAAGTAATTAAAACCCGTACACGCCGTTGTTTTGCATAAAAAACCAGCCGGAATATAATACCGACGCTGTTTCCATTAAATGGCAAAGTAAATTATAAACTTTAAACGGTATTATGATGACGTTAACGGTCGAGTTTAGATGAATATCGTGTGAATACGTTTTATAAACCCTTGAGAGCCCGGTGAAATGTATGTGCTCGGATAAAAACAAGTATACTAGCACAGCTGTGTTCTGGTATACATGTATTTTATTAAATGTAAATTATACTTAAAAGTATGTAAATATCATCGTCTGGCCGACCGTAGCGCAGTTAAAAGCGTGTGTACATTTATCTACACTTTATTATAGGGCGCTACTTCCATTAAATCTGTACTATTGTTGTTTAAATTACATTGTTTTTTATTTTACATAATGTTTACTAGCTACGTAGATCCGCTCTTAAAATAAATACAATGGCTTTAACTTGGCCAGACTTAAAAAAAGCAGAATTAAAAATATCAACGTCTAAAATCGAAAAAATGATTTTGTTATTTAATACAAACGGATTACCAAACACACATTGCTGTTTGTTTGATAATTTTGTGACAAAAATGTTATTCATAATAATAATAATAATAGCGAACACAACAATAGATTTTTAAAAGGTCATTTTATCTCTCTCTAACACTTAGACCATCAACGGACAAAATATTGCAATATTACAATATACTAGCTCTGAAAATCTTTAATTTAGAGATTTTCTTTGTTGGCAATTATTTCACTGCCGGATGGTCGCAGCTCCTCGACTCTGGAAAGGGTTCCTTAAATTATATTACAATATAATATGTGTTTGTAATCATCATCTGCTGATGCGGACCCTCGTTGGTTTCCACTCTGATTTCTAAACACAATGTCGCACACGGTTTACACTTTCTTCCGGCACGGTAAGTACGCTTTGCCGGAGTGTCAAGGCAGCCAAGGCAAACGTTTATGTGGTGTCGGTTGCAATTAAAATCACTGTATATATATATATATAAATTATTTTGACGGTCGTAAAGTTGATGATTTTACCGAGCTTTCGGTCCGGAACAAGGATTTTTGGGTTTGAGTTTCAATTAAATTCTTCATGCCGGCATATAAAACATCCCTGCTTTGATCGTATCTTGTGTATTCTCTCCACCGCGGTAAGTACATCGACTTCGCCCACCGTTGACTTTCTTTTGGCCGTTTTTTTTTTACTTACAAAAACTGATTCGTTAAGGATAATACACTCGACGTTAAAATATTTCGAGAGAGTTTAGTTTCATGTTACTTTTGAACATAGGACAATCTTTTTTATTTTTCCCCCGAGCACTGACAATTTTAACCGGTCGACAACCAGTTTTGGATAATTACTTACAATGTTATTAAAGTTTAAAGATTAGTAAAGAAGATACATTCGGAGTGTTACTTTTATCGACCACACTCCACCTCCCGCCCTAAACTTTTTACTAGCAGGCGAGTTATCCTTAATTTAAAAAGTTAATTAATACCCATGTACTTTAAAAACCGTTTCGTTTTCAAAGTCTACAGGAATTATAGTCGGTGAATCGACAAAAGCATTGCAATAACAATAATGTGTTCAAAAAAAATAAAAATAGAAACAACAACTCCGCATCGACGCTGACATATATGTCAACTTACTCTAAGTCGAAAAATGTACAATTATTGACAGACAAGGTTACGCGTATCTGTACCTGTACAGTTGGCGAAATTAGAAAATCGTAGAAACACTTACAAGTAATACGTGTGTGACAATTGGAAAGTTAAAACTTAAACCGTTCGACACAAAAAAAATGAACATTGTTAAGTGCTTAGCTTTTATTTTCGGCCAGTCAGTTCTATCGCTTGAAACCGGCTATGGTTATTACAAGAACCCAGTCTCGTCTGCCCAGCTCCGTGCTGATTTGAAATGTGGTTTCTTGTTCAAAGCTCTGTCGCATCTGCGGCTAATAAGACTGTTGATAACAGACAAAAACACAGAGCTGAACGCGTTGGTGGATCAGATCGCTTTTTCGCATAGCAAAGAGATGATACACGGGTTGAACAAGTTGGAAGGCGTGAAAATAGGTCCGTTTTGGGCTTTACTATTTTACACGAACACCGCCAGTACTTATTTGCGGAATACCGCGAATGATGGCGACCAACAGCAGCAGAGGGAAATAATTATCAGCGCAATTTCAAAGACAAACGAGTACGTGTCGAGCCTACTGCGAAATGAATTACAGATTTGTCGTGGAGGGAATTTCTTCAACTCTTACGACGGCTGGTATCAGTCGTATCTTAAAAATCCGAATAACAGGTCGCGTCAGGTACAACAAGAGATAATAAGAGCCTACAGAGCGTTTGGAGATATGTTGAAAAGAAATAAGATACCGCCGTCGGCCGACGACTTGCAGTACAAAGCGTTAACCGTCAAAGAGCTGTCGATGAACAACTTTGGCAATAACCGAGTATTCCAGTTGGACCTGATGTATGTGTACAACGTGCAAGTGTATTGGATGGACACGATCACACAGCTACGTGCGGCTTGGATAGGTTCGAAAACACTGACGTGGTACGCCAACCGACTGAGAGATATCAAATGGTATTATGAATTACATTTTGATTTCTTGAAAGTCATCTTGATTCGATCGACGTGGAAACATTTTCTGTACGTTAAAGACTACACTGGCTCGAGTCGAGTGACATTCGTGAAGCAATGGCATTGCATACTGGTGGACTTTAAAAATATGTTAAAACTCGACAACGATCCTCACGTCGAGTATCTGCTGGCCGCTACGGATAACCTCGCCGAAGCACAGGGAAGTATAGTCAATATTATATACTGTCTTGAAGATATACTGCGAACGATCACTCGTTCGCTCAAGTGTGTGGCAACTGATCCGATGGTTTTGGACGGTCAAGAATTTCAAATACCTCACAGAAGCATGAACCAAGACCAAAGAACGATTTTTAAAAACACGAGGAAACCACATCCGGTTGATCGCTACAGTCTATCCAACGCCAAGATGTTCCTGGCTCACCTCCGTGTGATATTCGCGAACGTCGACTTTGATCTTATTCATTTACTTTTAGCTTATATTGACGAAATCAATCAATGATATTATATTCACGTGTTTGATAATAATAAAAAAAAAAAATATATATATATATAATTACATTTTGTGTGACTACTTAACACTTTTCAAAATCATAGTATTGTAAGCATAGTGGAGATGGGGCATATTAGTGCGAGGGACGTTACAGGTCTACAGGAATTATTGGTATTTAAAATAAAAAATCTATTGTCTTATCCCTAATATAAAGTTATAAATTAACTTGAATTTTACTATTGCCGGTCTAGTTGTAGTACAATAAATTATTGCAAAGAATATCCGATTATCGGTGTTGGTTTTTCATAGTTATAAAAATGGCTCGCTTTGCTCGTGATACACTTTAGTGTTTTTTAGCGCGTTAATGTGTTCAGACACGAGGAAAGAAAATATGATATTATACTGTATTAAGTTATTGATTTTTTTTTATTTCTGTTTACAGACGAATGACACAGGCGTGGTGTTTGGCTTCGAAGAAAACGGTGAGTAATCATTTTACGTTATGTTTTTATTTTTCAGTAAATTTTCGCAAAAGGAAGATTACTCAAACTGACTCTGTTGTAAGTCAGAAAAAAATAACAACACTTCTCTCGAAGACCATTATTTAAACACCTTTAGTTGGTTTGTTTAATGGAAATCAAATTTACTATTTATTGAGAACCTTTTTTCTTTTCTTTTTTAAAATTTACAAAAGTGGAATCTTCGTATAACCGCACATCACAAACCGACAATCAAAATGTATTTGTATAAGTAGACAAATCATTTGGGCCATACTAACCCATCTGTATTATTGTATTCTTTTCGACTTTTAAAGCGGAGAGATGTTTTTTTTTTTTTATGTTTTACAGTAACCGTCTAAACTTTAGACCGAAAGTACATTATGTCATGGATGAAGTTGATGTATTTTTTTTTGTTTTTTTTTCAACACAAGTGTCGGCATTTTCCAAAATGTCTGTAATCCAAAAAAAGTAAGCGAGGCAATCCGTCGTCGGACCCAATATAAATGGTAATTTTTCTGTTACCCTTCACGTTTCGGTGTCATACGTATGTACTTATTCACACACAAAAAAAAAAACACCACCTAGCACGGTGTATATTATACCATTCGTGTTTGTATGTATATTCTCTTGTGCTCACACACGACCCACTTGGACGCGGATGGGGATTTAACTTTATATATTAAGCTCGACGACGTCGTCAAAACCTACTTCTTTTTCATTTTTCATCATCTCATCATGACATCGCTGTTAACATTAATAAAAAAATAAACGTTTTATCGCGACAACGGCTTTAAGGCATAATAATATTGCTAAGCTTATTACTTTTTAGTGTATACATTTTTTTTGTTGAAAATCTCCACCAGACCGCCGCCCACCATTTTATACAATATTTTATATTATTATTATTATCACATTATTATAGTGAGCTGACACGTTTAACGAGCCGTTCGGTGCACGATTTAAGTGACTATAAAATGTCTGGATCTAGAAATGAAAATAGGGAGGGGCTGGAAAAAAAATTCACTTTTAACGCATACAATTGTGAGTGTTGCTAATTACACTTGAAAACCCTTGTCGGTTATTTTATAAACGAAAAACGCTTTTGAGTACACCTTGTGCTCGTGGCTTGTGTGTTCTGCGAAGGCATTTAATTTAGAGAACCGTCCCAAAGTTTTGAAAAGTTGCATCCTTCACCTGTGTGTACTTTGAAAGCAATAGTTAACCGCTATACCATTTTATTGGCTCTTGGTAAAGCCACCCTTAAAGTTTATTCGACCTTTCTCGCTAATCCGGACGGATTCCCCTCTCTATTTATATATAATAATATTATCTGGACCTCCTCTACCAGTGGCAAAAAACTACAGGTTAAAAAAAAATCCTCAACCCTTTAATTTTATTAAACACAATAACGGTCGGTGACATGTTTTCGTTGGAACCGAAAAGTGTAAGCTTAAAACTATTAAAATGGGCGACAAGATGACAAAAAAATAAAAATATAATATATACTTTTTATACTTATAATAATATTCCATCGCGTCAGCCGAGTGTTGGTGACGTTTCAATTTTTGCACTGCAGATTGGATGACAGGTTCGTACCCTTCAAGTATAGGGTTTTTTTAATTTTTTTTTTTATTATTATTATTTTTTTTCCATGTGTGTGTGTATGTCATTATAACAGCTACAAACATAATATATGAGGTTACCCAAAGGGCTAAGGGTAGGAGCGCATAAGGGACAAGGAAAATAATAACAAATTACATATTATTTTTTACTATTAGCGTAAACGGATTTTTAATTTATTTTCCTAAAAATATAATCAGCCGGTTTCATCAAAATTTGTTAAGAATTTAATTTATTGTTACTTATATTTAACAACTAGGTAATGAAAATTGGGTTTCATCGAGATTGGTTAGCCTTAACACATTGTTAAAACGATTGTTAAATTAATCACCCAAAATCGGCTTGTTACAAAGTTAATCGGCATGTTAAAATGTATTGTAATACTTATGTATAATATTTATATTATTATAGTTCAGAAATTGTTTCATATTAGTACTAGGTATATAATAATGAATTACACATATGATGAGGACCTTCTTTTTATTGATTATTTAGAGAACTGTAGAAATTACAACTTTAAAAAACCATTATTAGGTAAGCAGAAGTTATTTTATGTAGGTAGATTAGGTACATAGGAATGACACAGACTTGCATTATTGGTTCAAATATCATAATTTATTGTATTTTAATAATTTAGACAATATTATTAAGTCTTGCCTGTCCTGAGTATAACACTGGAAATAATTCTTATCACTGCCTACCTTTTTTTAAGGCCTTCAAAATAGAAAAAATTATTTGAATGACCTTGATGACAAATTATTTTTAGAAAGGTATAGACTATCAAAACAATGTGTCAAAAAATTATGTATAAATTATTTATATAAACTGAAACGTTGAAAGAAAGTAAAATACAGTGTCAAATTAAATATTACAATCACTTATCAGTTATCAGTTATCACATTTCTAATAACCAATGAAAACGTTGGAATCGAGGTAACCGCTTTGGTAACCCCGCTAACGTTTTGTTGACTAAACAAATAGAATTTAACAGTACTAATGTTATGGTGAAACCTATTTCATTTAACCAGATGTTAAATTTAAATGAATTGTTAACTAACATTGTGTTAAGAGTGTATTTAACAATAGTTGGTGAAATCGGCTGAATATCGAATGCGTTGCTGTATTATTTAGCTCCAAGTTCCAGTATTTTTAATACATCAATAAAATCAAATATTAAAAAAAAATGTCCATTTTATTATGTTATTGGGGAAAAATATATATATATATATATATTTCTCCGCTCAATTTTACCAGGCCAACTTGTATTGCACAAAACGCGACCCTTCAAACTGTTGGGTGTAGGGTAGATGAATTTATTTTTTATTTTTTTAATAACCCTTGTTCGGGTAATTTGTATTTAATGTAAACCCGTGCCGGCCGTAAGTTCATTACGGCGTAACCAATAAAACGGGTCGGCAGTGATTTTAATGAGTTTTAAAAACAACCGACAAACAACAAAGCGGTTAATGAATACAAATTAGATAAAAAAAAAATTTTAAAAATTACACCGAAGAACGGCTAATAATTATTATTATGTGATGAACGCGACGTCTCGATTGGCAATTAAACATTTTTGAATAAAAGCAACAAAAAAACCAAACGCTTTTTTGACCCGGTTTGACGGATGATTTTTCTCATTTTGTTCTCAAAAAGACACAAACAGTAAACAAATATTGGCAGTGCTTGGAAATGGCCAGTTTTTTTGTTTTGTTAATCGACAATTTAATTAATTATACTCATTAAAGGTGTACTTATGACGGTCTCTTATGGTAAAACGAAAAACTTTTATGCTAGTTTGCCAAAAATTAAAACACTAAACGCGGATTCAACCCTTTTGGGGTTAAAGTACAAGAAATAAACTTTTTAAATCAAATTAGTTAGTAAAATGTTGGCGAGTTTGTTATAAATTAATGTTTCTCGTACAAGACTTTAATCAAATTACAGGCATAATAATGTAAACGCCTCGGCCATTATTTTTTTAAATCAACTATTACACTTTTATTATACCAAAACACCGTCGCAGACCAATAACTTACTTTTTAGCAGCACTTACTTTTATCATGCCCAATACTGTATTAAATAAAATATTTTTATTAACACAAATATATTAGTCATAATTTATTTATCAGGATGTTTAAACTTGATTATGGCCTCTTGGATTTTTTTATTTTTATTCGCCGGCGCTAAAAATAATATTATTTTTATACTTGTCACTGGATCGTTTCGTTTTTTGAGTGCTTTCTAGTTTTACGGGCCATCTCCAAACAAACATCTGTACTACCTACTACAGATTTTTAAGGAATTTGTTTTTTTATAGTTTTTGGCCATTGCAAAAGCATGTTTACGATCAAAAGCACATCATAACTCAGCTTAATATATTTTGCAAGTTTCCCATTAGCAGGGCAACCAGAGTTCATGTAGTCATTAGTAGTGGAGGAATGTGATTTTCAACTTGATGGCCATTTTGGCAATCACTCTGATCGGTCTGCCAAAACATCAATCCGGGATAGGCTATGCTATCAATTTATCTATATAAATAGATAATAGTTAGACAGTTTTCGGGCTTGTCCTTAATACCTCTGGACCCGGTCATAACGTCCATCTTAACCACTGGTCCATTATGGGCCACTGTCGAATAAATACAACAATTGTGGTTGAATGTTATTCATATTTACTTAGGTTTGCTTTTTTATTTATTGTACGGCTAAAGTACGAGCATTAGCTGTTTGTGCCCACCGACTAAAACCTCCTGTCTTAAGCCCCAAATAAACGGCCAGGAGAAATTTCAATGATATCCCGTCATTCGTTTTGGGATTTCGAGTAAATGAGCCGAAACTACTATTTCGACGACGGCTGTATTATAATAATTGGTGTAAAAAAATGTAAAAAATGAATAAATGACATCCGCAGAGCTATTATATAATTCACTGGGGTTCGGTGCAAAGCGCGTTGGGGGTTAATTCCCGTTTTTTATTTTACTCGACAACACGATAAATCATATTCCAACGACACTACACCGCCTATATATTATATAGATTTATATAGATCATGTCGAGTATACAAACATATATATACCTACCAATAGTGGCGGAGAAAGGCCCGGATAAAAGGACGCTGGTCAGATTATATACATCCACAGCAGTGTGCATGTGTGTGTAGTCAGGTATGTGGGCATGATAAGCCGCCCATATTGGGGGGGGGGGGGATGTTTGAAAATATATATCAATTCTGGTTCAAGTCCTGATAGGCTGGCCCCGTGGTGCTTTACACGGATCATTACGCAGATAACCTGTTGGCAGATCCCCCGCACATATCCGGGGGCTTATGTGTTTCTATACTGTAGTAGGAACAACGGCGGGCTTAAGGTTTTAATTTATTTCCCAAGTAGCTGTATGTTTCCAATTGCGGTCTGCATCCGGTCGACGGTATCGTACGGACAAAATAAACTCTCCAATAAAACCTCTCAAAAAAGTCACCGGCGGAAAATGCGGTTAGGTTTATTGAAGAGTATTTTTTTTACTGTTAAACTTTTTGGGGGATAAAAACATTATGCTAGCCAAACTAGGCGGGTCAAAGATAAACTGAGTTCACATAAACAAAATCTCAATACGACACTGTTTCTTTGCTGTCCAAAACCTAAGGAAAGTATAGTCTTAAACGCGTTTTCTCGGATTTTTCACTTACTGTCGTTAAAATATACATGTAAAAGGTGTTGAGAAGGTAGTTTCGCTTTATGTATCTTTTTTGTTTATTTGCAAGCTGTTACACCCGCAAGTTTTGTACCACACTTGGAACGGTCATGCCAGTTGTATTTCATGCAAGTTTTGAGGTTTAAAAAGTTTTTCCTTGTTTCCCACTAAAAGGTATACAGTGAATTCTCGTTTAATGTCGTTTTACCGTCCTTTGGATAGTGCTGTTTGCGCTATGACAAGCCACCATGATTGTCTATTTTAATATCTCCATAATATCGGTAGAATGGTGTAAAAACCATCAGAACGAACTTGGATCTGGATGGGACTGCCAATTGGTTTTTCTTTCAAGTTTTAACTGAATAAAACAAAATCAAGTAGTTGTTTTTGTGTTGTTTTCTGGAGACCCTTTTTTTAAATTTAATGTCTGAAAATGCAGTTGATATAAAAGCTGTTAAATGCGCAAATACTATTATAATACTACTTAAATAATGACTTAATATATAATTTTTTTTATCGACACTGCCATTGAATTTCATTTCCAGCATTGTGCATAATGTATTTAATAGACTTTCTTATCCAATCGAAGCGTTTATAAGCCAATTCTATGCTGGAAATGATACATAAACAATGGCACAGCTCGGTTAGGTTGGGTAGGAACTTAATTTGAAAACTTTGAAAATTGAAACCACCTACAATAACTATAAAACCGAATGTCCACCATTGTTCGCCCAACGATTGTGCAAACGACTTAAACTTTTTGCCACATAAATTGCATTTTAAAACTAGTGCTAAAAAACAATCTATGCTAATAGATAATTTTAATAAATATATAATGCACAATTCAACGTTCATTGTTATCTTCCACGCTGTATTATATTTTAAAACTATTAAGTTGTATGATGTAAAACATAACGTTAAAATATAAATATTAACGACCGTGAATTCTATGAAGGAACGCATATTATTATTTGTTTTGCCATGCATACATTATAAGCCTCGTCGAACATTATTAATTATTATATACAATGCAATCGGCAAAAGTCAACAAAGCGTGTGATTGCGATACAATAATATGTAATATACACACTTATACCTAACCTGCACGTTATTATTATTATGAATTTCGACCGACATGGAAACCAGTCGACCACAGTACAACCGCAATAACACACTTGGATAACGACCGAAACATCAGTTTTATCAGCTGAACTTTAGATTTCTATGGCAATTATATTTTTTTATGCGTCTAACCTAACGGACTAGACGTGTGCAAAACGCTAACATTTAATATAATAATTACCAAAGGTCTTGTGATTTAGTATGAATCAGAAAATCATACAGCAAATTTAACAGAACAGAATTCGGTCCAATTCGGTAGTAGTTTAGGTGAATTATATACTTATTAAATACATCAAGCTACACTAATGAATTATTCAATTCAAACATAAGCAGTGAAAATATTATTAATATTGAAGACCGTACTTTCTATATTTTGCACTCGAGTAAACTTGAGTTTTCCAAACTTATATCAAACTTTAAAGGCACTATATCAGCCTTGTCTGCAACAGCTGAACGTTATATTTCAAAGATAATATACTTTCTCACATTCACAAATATTGAAATCGAATGCGAGCTTATTTTCAGCCAACTCTTCAATCTTTCAATTACTAAATCTCGACCAAATAAGAAGTAACTATTATGAAGCTTCGAGCAGTAACAGGTGTGTTTTTTTTTCAATTTTCATTCTCAATTTCCAAAAATTATTTTTTATTTGACAATGATAATGTTTCATATTGTTGTTCTATGTTGTTCTTTTGTAAATGAAAAGCTTAAAGTCTTTCACTAAGCAATAAACGTAACCTCGACGGAGAAGATAGTAATTGTATATGCTGAAAGGTGTTTTTTTTTTTATTAGTTTAATCTAAACAACTGATAAAAACCGGCAAGGAGGGTGTTTTGCGGCCATATTTTGGGTTCGACGGTATTTACATAATATATTTTCATGGGCTTTTATTATTATATTCTCGCACGGTCGGAATACCAAAAGAGTTGTGCCGAATGGAAATAAAAACAAAATTGGCCTTCTGCCTTTAATACAAACAGAATACGCGGTAATAACGTATTTATGGGGTTGGCAAGTGCGGGTTATCATTTTACAATATGTGCATCCACTCCGTTCCTTACTATTAGTATTATGTCTTCGGCTGCAACGTCGAGTGTCGAACCCGCATTGGCTACACATAGACAGCACTGTAATCAAATTTGTGTTTTGCATGCTAAATTCTTTGGCAATTTAATTCAAGCCTATTACTCTATAGTCACGTGCGACCCTATAGAACTGTGTATTCTCCACCTCATGCCAGCTCCCTTTTGGCGGACAACACATTTTCGATGAGGTTACAATGAAAATAACATTGAATTTCATATATTACAATTACACAAGTCGTTCAAACAATACATGTTTTACCATAATTATTTAACTTTAACGCTCTGTTAGCCACGTCATAGTTATATGATAAGAAATTGTAAGGTGTAAAACGTGATGACCTATTATTTAATTATGGTACATTGACCGTAACCTACACGAGACCAAAGTTTATCAAAAAAAACACTAGTGATGGAATAAATAACAATTATAAATAATTGTTGTGTACTGTAGTGGCTTAGACAAATTTGCTCCAACGATGAATTGGACCATGGATCACGCATTACATCCTGACCTAGTGACTCGGATACATGATTTCTGATAATAATATATGTTCTGTCTCTTTGTGTCGGCATTTAAACCGTCGATACGATTTGTTGTTGTGTTATTTAACGTGGAAAACACAAGTGTTGCGAATAATAAATAACACCCCGAAAAACAGGAACGCGGCCGCCTAATACCCTTCACCGGTACACTGTAATCCCGTATGGATGGTCTGGATTATATTTTAACGTTGGTGGTAAAGAGAAGTAAACGGATCGAGTTAAATCGACCGAGTGTCGGTAACCCAGAAAAATATTTGGACTTGTGTATGTGTCACGGTCTGGACGATAAGGACGGGGCGTGCGGCGATTATGTAGAGGGTGATTTCAAGAGGGATTATTTGTATATGCGCCATCTAGTTTCGGGGGGTTTGGAGACCGCGGTTCTTGGCCGGGACAAATGGGCAGATTATCCGAAATAAAAGTTTAAAAAAAAGGTGGGAGGCAATCATTTACAAGACACTACCCCTCTGTTCCCCCTCTCGGGCAGGCCGCATAAACGGGTAAGGAGGACCGGGAAGTCTAATGAGACGAATGCTAAACACCCCCGCTAATGTGGGTTGGGGGGGGGGGTAGACTGTTTGTGTCGTCGATGGGGGGGGGGGGGGAAAGGAGGACTCTGGAAATACAACAACCCTGAAGAATAAATCATCTCTGTTAGCCCGGGATTTTTCCCGCCGAATTATCCCACTTCCCTAATGACGTCACATTAATCAGTTTGTTTGTGCGTTCAACTTTTGATGCGCCGGCATTTATATATAAACCGCTAAACCACTTGAGAAACTACGGCGATATTTCCTCCGCCCCTCCTTCCCCACAGCTGAGGGTTAAAACGAATTATTGTTTTAAACGGACAATTTGCAAAAACATCTGTGCAACCAACGCACTTCTTCCCTCTGCCCGGATGCACGCCGCAATGGACTTAATGTGTTTTTCAAAATATTACAACACAAATAATGATAGATAATTACAATTTTTACCTATACATATAATATAATATAACATGCAACTTTTATAATATAAAATGTACCCGTGTAGAGTTCCCCAAAGTGGCCCAATGTAACTTTTGGCCCTAGATTTAATTGCATCTAATATTGTTGAGTGTAGTTCATCTGGCTTTACATCCAGCATATTAACCTCTTGCCTACAATTAAATACTAACAAATAAATTATAAAGCTGTCATTACGATGAACCTATTGTTGTAATTTTTGTACTTTTGTTCTTGTAACAAATTTATATTTTACTAGCCATTAGTACCTATTCTTTAAATAAAAACTAAAAATAATAACTATACTGAGCTTCCATAAGTATTACAATATTTAATAAATTACTAACATAATGTGGTAAGAACTAAAAACATATAAGTATATATTATGTTTAAACCATAAATTATATTTCCATATATTATAATCATAAACCAGAAAATTATAATTCCAATGTATTCCTATGGGTGACGTTCATTAGTTTTCTTCAATATCTCATTGAAAAATTAATTAAAAATTGTAAATATATTACTTATAGAAAACAATTTTAGAATTTCAGTATCGATTAAAAACACTGTATTTTCCCAAAAAGGTTGAAAAAAGTAACATATAAATTTGTATGGCTATTCTACCACATAAAAATAAGTATGTTGATAACTGGAATGAATTTTGTAAAACTAAATGAATGACCATATTTTTATACAAGAATTTTTCTCTATTGATTAACCTATAAAATATACAAATATCACAAAACTACTAACAAATACAACAATGGTGAACACCCTATTTAAAATCGCTTTAAGCGTTATATTAATATTACAATTCAATATTAATTGATTTGTACAACGAAATTGCAATTCTTTAACAAAAAAAAAAAAATTATCCTAAATCAAGTTATCAATTTTCAGGTAAGGCAACACGCAATCTTTGAATATTATTTACTGGAAAACGACAAAGACGTGTATCATAGCGATAGATTGGTTTACCTCACCAAGTGTAATGATTATTGACCTAACGGCAAATGTGCGGATTACAATTAATTCTTCAGTTGCGAGCAAGGCGTTGACCGACGGATGAACTTAAACAACGACTCGACCATATTGGACGGTGTGAGATTACTGCATTTCGTCAAATGCGCATCTACGCACAACTGAAGGTCCGCCATGCTCTTGCACTGGTCTCGTTCGAATTTGAACGGTGGCAAGTCGTTGTTGGCGGTGTACTTGCTGAACGTGGCGTTCAGACAGCGTTGAATGCCATCTTGTTTGCCCATCAGACATTCGGGTCCGCTTTCCGAGTAGAACAGCGCTATGCGATCGCCCTCGTCGTAGCAAACGAACTCCAACAGAGCGTCGGTAACGGTCAGCAGAGTGTTCTTGGTAGCTTTTTCGCCATCGTCCAGGCAGACTTCCACGGCGGACGCGAAGTTCGACACGCAGCTCTTGAAGTCCGGCGACTTCTTGCAGTACTTCTTGAAAACCAAGTCTATGTCGCCTTTGGGTTTGGCCTCGTCGATCTCTTTTTTCAGTTCTTTAACGTTGACCAACGATTGTACGCACAGTTGAAATCGTTCTTTGGCTTCCACGGCTAGTCCGTACGAGTTGTTGTCTTTGCCGTTTCTCAGGCATTTTTCTCTGAACAATTTCTCACTGTCTTCCAGAGCCGTCTCCGGTATGGAAGAGTTGATTCGTTGTTCCATGTTTGACAAGTTACCCAACGCGCCTAACTTCTTCTCGATTGTACCTCTCAGGTCGTCGTTTTCGCCCTGGCTTCCATTAACAACGCCCCAGCTGACGTTATTTGAGATCACCAAAACAACCACGGCGACGGCCGGCAGAACCGAGTTTTTCATGTTTAAATGTACAAAAAAAAAATTACTTTAAAAAAAGATACCTGTCTATTCGGAGCGCGGTCGGGACGTGAACTGTCTGTACAGTGTAGACAAACAACACATGTTAGCTATAGAATGACCGTTGAGAAACATTATCAGCTATTGTAATGGGAAAAAGATGTGGAAACATCAAACAGCGAACTCGTTCACCGATAACGATGATAACCACTTTGGGCGATCAACGGTCAAGGGCCAACGGCCAATATACAGGGCGATTCAGAACAGCTGCAATTTCCAAGTTTTTCTTTTGTAGACACTTTAGTTTGTGTTGTTTTTTTTACAATATTCAAATCATAATAAGAAATCTCAACTTGAACAAAGTTTCTGAAGTATTATAAAACATGATTAAAAATTGGGACAAGCTGATAAAATATAAAACGGTCATAGTTATATGTTTATATTAACTTGGCCTCTCCTATCAACCAACATTGTATAACTGTTATATGCTCTATCTTCTTATTTCCCATTTAATTCCTTCTCTCAATTTGTGTCAACATGTTCCATGTTTAAAACGTATTTAAATGAAACGATCATCCTGTTTGCCAGCGCGTTGTTGGAATTTTATAGCAGCAGTACTATAACTAGAAAATGATCATAAAATGTTTGATTTCTTTTTTGTGAGTCGTTGAGTTTATGGCGAACGGACCATTTTGCTTTTGTGTTTGCGTTGGAGTGAACAATATTGTAAAACATAAATCTTACATTCTCAACGACTTGTTCTAGCTTGCACGTCCAGTTGATAAAATCACATGCCATCAAATTGTCAGTTACTGATAATATATCTAACATTTCTGCTACGAAATTGGAAAAACTTGATATTAAAATACAAATTAAACCGTTTAGTTAAAAGTTTTCAGCTGAACTATATATTTATTTTTTCTAGTCAATCAATTTCTGTGATAGATTTATTCGAATATATTTGTTTTCGGGTCTGCAGTTTGTTACTCCATTACGTACGGTCCCACGATGGCTAACGAATCATGACACCCCTTAATGCAATTTTTGTATAATATCCCGCCCTCGTCTTGCTCGTTTCATATCATTCTGAAGGCGCGCATTATAAAACGGTCCAATGTGCAACGATTCGAGAACTACTTCTCGGTAGCGGTGCGAGGAAAAATGTATCTTTTTTAATGGACAAGAAAATGTTCATCAAAGTTTTCCGTCCATTAAAGTCAGCCATAAATCAACAAGGGGCTTTTCCTTTCATAGACATTACACCCATCGCTCCGTTCGTATTCGCCATTTTTACCAAATAATTGATTTCAGTAAGCACATCAGCTCGAGTATCTCTCGCTCTGGTAATGCTATATACATTATGTAATAACGACCCGGCCAAAAAATAAATTCAACAATCGAAAGCAACTTCTTTGCAACGCGTGCGTGCGGTTGAGCTTACGTTATGGCTTTCTGTTTAACAAACTCAGGTATTTTTCCCCCCTCAAGTACAACGTGTGTCCGAACACGACGCAAGTGAAAATAGCCACTTATCATCGCCTAATCCGGTCACGTAATCGTGTTCATATTTTACAGGTCTTGGGCGTTTTCGGGTAGGTTCAACCCCTTTGTAATCCGGTGGATTCCTATGCAACCGATGCCGCAAAGAGAATGCTCGAACGAGGCGAGACGCGGCCAAAAAGAATAATTTTTAAAATCGAACCTAACACGGTTAGTTTATAATCAACAAATAGATAGTATGTATGCGCAATGGGTAGCTTGATGGTACACACGGAATGGTACTATGGATAATCTTGGGAGATCGAAACAAAACGTTGTTTAGGTCAAATAGCAGTGAAATATAATAATTTTTTTAATTTATTAGTCTCACAAAATAATGTTTTAATTTCGGCGAGAGTCTGTAAAGTTATATTAACTACAATTTTCCACATAAACTTACAATTAATAATACTAAAAAGTGTATTAATAATATTTCAATAAGCTTTCCTTTTATTTCACGAAAATCGCGTTTAGTCAATGAAAGCTGTTTGCACATTTATTAACAGTGCGGCTATTTAAGAAATTTCCTTTTATGTAAAATCAACAAAACATTGACTCGTTGACAATAATTATTATATTTTAGCATTTTCATTTTAACTGTTCGTATTCTTCTCTCACAAGACACAACCCAATCGTACAACCTCAACACACCCTTATGTGTTCCAATCGCATTTGCTTAGCCTCCTCTGGTTTTCTACATCAGCAAATCTACTGAAATGTGTAAATAATTCTAAAGGTGTGTAAATCTGTTTAAATATTTAGGAAATACGGCACAGAAAACAGAAAGCCACAAAGTATGATAAGTGTGTAAGTCTATAAGAGCGGCATTTTGGGGGAGGGGAGGTGTATGAGGCAGTAAAAAAATATACGACCAGAAGAAAAGGCAAACGTGGCCTATACAATAACGATCTGCCGACCAATTGTCGTGCCGGGGATGTTTTAAATTTACGACCGTTTCGCGTGGCGACACCACCCGCAGTAGGGTGCCAGGAGAAACGGGAACGGTAGCAGGGATGAACCGGGATAGGTGGGCGAGGGAGGCTGCGTGTCAGCTGCAGATAGCCGACCGACAGTATAACACTTGCTTTACCCTATCCTCGGCCTGCTACCTTCCCCCGATGATAGCCACTATACCTATGTATATGTGTACACACATTACACAGTACACACAGCCAGTGCACGCGAGTTAACCGTATCTGGCCAACATGACAACCGTGGATTGAAACAGACCAAAATAATTCAAAGAGATATATATATATATATCTATTACATTTTCATCGCAAAGAAGTCACACCGCCGGGTCACACTTAGGGCACATTATTTTTTAAAATTGTATTTTTGTGGTTTTCCAAACGAACAGATTGTCGGTTCACATTTGTTTCGGTCGAGTAATTTATAATTGATGTTGTAAACAACTACGACGGTCGGTCGCAATTCAACTCACGTACACTGTTTTACAGGGTTTCCACATAACACCACCCTTTGCCCTTACATGCCGAACAAAACATCCCTCTAAATAAAATAAAAATATATTATGAAGTCAAAAAAAAAAATCACCGACACGTTATAATCCTCATCCGTCGTTGTGTCTACTTGACAGTGTCGTTAAAAGTATAAAAAATTGTTAAATATTTTTTTGTGTTTACAAAATTAAACCTGCCGGTTTTAACGGATCGCTTTAGTAAACTTTGATCGTCCAATCTAAAATGGTCTACTAATCTGGCCGCAGGAATTAACTGGTTTCTCGTTTGTTTTAGGTTCACAGTCATTGTTCGAACAACAAAAAGGTATTTATTCAAAATTGTTGGTGAGTATAAATACAGCATTTTTTTTTAGCTGTTTAATGAACATACATATATTTTACTATACAGGGTGCTCCATCTGATGTAAGACTGATCACTCTGTACATATTTTATAGGGAAATTCTAACTATGGTCCGACCAACGTTGCAGTTAGTATAGATCATATAAAAGATAATGTATGAGTAAAATATTTTCAAAAAGAAAAACTACAAAATTGTAATTATTTTCTAACCTGACCTATCCGAATGTGTCTTTTAACGTTCACTTGTCTATTTATCTGGACACAAGATTTTTTTATGAGCTGTAAAACGAACGACCGACGACTAAAGCAGAATATCGACCCGGTTCTAAGGCAGTGAGTAATTTTAAACACGGGTAATGATGGAGGTTTGGCAACTCGGACGATTGCAATTATTAATAGCGCACAGTCACGGTCCATGTCTTGGATATAGAAAGGCGCCAAAGCTGTTGCCATAGTACCGTGCCGAGATAACCGATCGGCGGGTTAATGTTTTAACTTTGCAGACTGTATGTTTGGCCTAACTTTTCCAATCTGATCTGGGCGACATAATTAGCCGAAAACCTTAGCTATTATATTATATTACAAGGTGCATCGGTTCACGACCCTAACCGTTGTTGTTATTTTTTTCCCTACCTCGGTTTTCTTTTGCGGTTTGTAGTATAGATAACGGTGAAAAGTTTACAGTTTTTATTATACCGAATTATTAGATGGATAGGATACGAGTGGCGGCAGATTTAGGTGTTCGGTTATGTAAATATTATATACTACAGCCTGACGGAAATCCGTACACGTTTGATATGGTGCGTTTGACTCGAGGGGATTATTATAATTCAAAGGTATAACCGAACAATACCGTCAAATTAACCGCAAGAAGACCTATATTAATATATACAACACCCAAATGCCGGCAACACAATACAAATCAGCTATAGGAGACGGTGACTTATGGCCAGCCCTTTGTCGAACCGCAGGCTCTTTCTTTGCACGAGTCCACGGATCCAACGCACTTGGGTTAAGCTAAATAAGTACGATATTGATCCAAGTACGATGTGGTTACTGAATTCCATATAAAAACGACAATAGTAGTTTCCAGTGTTCAAGTTAAAATTAGTACTTTAAAAGGAAACTTCAATAAGTCAAATAGCAACATGGTTAGGTTAATCAAAAATTATGGTTGCTATTCGACTTTTTAACATTACCATCAAAAAGCTCTTTAAACTTGACCACAGAAACTCATTTTGAACTATTAATGTAATAAAGATTTTTTAGCTAACATTATATTTGAAAACTCTGTCAGCCAGTTTCACCAACATTTGTTAAGAATTTAACTTATTGTAAGTTATGTTTAACAACTAGTTAATGAAAACTGGGTTTCATCGACATTTGTTAGCCTTAACACATTGTTAAAGCGATTGTTAAATAATTCACCCGAAATCGGCTTGTTAAAAAGTTAATCGACATGTTAAAATGTATTGTAGTACTTATGTATATTTATATTATTATAGTTCAGAAATTGTTTCATATTAGTACTAGGTATTAGTGATGGGAATCGGAAAATCCGGATTTTCACAAAAAACGCTTTTTAAGCTACTTAAAAATCATTTAAGTGTTAAATAATTTTACAATATAAAGCTCTATATCTAAGTAACATTTTTTTGATAAATATGTAAAAATAAAACAAAACACCAAAGAGATAAACTGCTTTTGAATTTCGGATTTGTTGAAATCCGAATCCGAAAGCATTTTATAGACATAGTTATCAACAAATTTTACTTGGGTACACATCTTTATATTGTAATAGTACTTAACAATTATATGATTTTCAAATGACTTAAAAAGCGTTTTTTTGAAAAATCCGGATTTTCGGATTCCCATCACTACTAGGTATATAATAATGAATTGCACATTTGATGAGGACCTTATTTATATTAATTATTTAGAGAACTGTAAAAATGACAACTTCGAAAACCCTTTATTAGGTAAGCAGAAGTTATTTTATGTAGGTACAAAGGAATGTACACAGACTTGCATTATAGGTTAAAATATCATAATTTATTGTATTTGGTAATTTAGATGAAATAATTCTGATCACTGCCTACCTTTTTTTTTAGGCCTTCAAAATGGAAAAAAATTACTTTAATGATCTCGATGACAAACTATTTTTAGAATGGTATAGACTATCTGAACAATGTGTTAAACGAATTATACATAAATTATTTATATAAAGTACAAACCGAAACGTTGATGAAACCGACTGATTATACTCGAAAACTCTGCGAATATTTAGATGACATTTTATTTTATCCACACCACCTTCGTCGGTGTCGTTCACAGATATATTGTTGTACTGTTTAAACCGTTTACCTGTTGTCTCGTGCGAACCGTGTATCCGACCATTTTTCTTCTTTGCGTTGCCGTCGACATCAAAAGGCGTTAACGTTATAACATGTAAGTGCGCAGACCGTCTGAAGGAATGGAAACGACAGAGAAAATAGTGTCGGGTAGGGTAAAGTGTGAGAATGCGATACGAACCGTCGGAATCGGACATTTTTCAAATTCGCACTTCCAGTAAATCCCCCGTTAAATCTTTGGGAGAACAGATATCCATTTGTTATACTCACACCTATTAAAGATGCAGACGAAAACATTAACGGCCCTCGTGCCATCTAACACGTTTAAACAATATCAGCTAATAATATTGTTGTTGTTTGAACACAGCCGTGTACCTTTTTTGCATACACTGGCGCCCGGCGATTCTCTGTTCATTTTCCAATTTAGTTTTACCCCACGGTCAAATGCCATAGGTTTTGTTTTTTTTTTTTGTAAAACTATTTCTGTAATAAATTCGAGCAAGTAATGTTTTTCATTGTGCCTCGGAGCTCTTAACAACGCCCACGCAAATTGTCGCCGTTGGACTGAGACATTTAAAAAACCAAGCACGTACCTACTACGTGTAAAAAAAAAAAAAAAACTGTACCAATCCTTTAAGTAAATTTTATTCAAAATGCATATTTTATACCCCGAAGCATATATTTTAATATATTTATTCGTATTAAACGGGAGAAGCCCTATTTTCATTTTACAATCTGCATTACATTTTCCAATGGCTTATAACATTCGTTTATGGTTGAAGGTATCACCTCTTCTGTACTGGGTGATTCATTTTGGGTAAACACTGATTTTCTCGGAAAATATGAACATTTAAAAATACAATAATTTCCTATACTTTTAGGTACACGTTGTACTACATTTTTCAATACTGTGGAAATTTGTATCTCCAACCCTTATACAAAAAAAAAGGGTAGGACATCACTTTTTCAAATGGCAACATATGTTTTAAATTCCATAAATACGTAGACAACAATTTTATTGTTTGAATTTTAATCCATTTATTCGCTTGTTATGACTTTGTAAAGATTTGAATTTTTGTTTTTATTTTCATTAGGTCAACAAAAGCAGGTTATTACACCAGTCATCACATAAAATAATAATTTAGTAGATATGATCCGCCGGTCAACCATTGTCTCAAAACATTTTATTGTGTTTGGTTTTCGGTGTACTCGCCTATCAATGGAAGTATAAATAATAATTTTATAGGCTACCGGTTTTTGGGACACCGAAGAAATATGACAATATTTAGGAGAAAATGTAATATCTTTACAAAGTCATAGCAACTAACAGATGGATGAAAATTCAAAATTCAAACGATAACATATTTTTAGATTTTTTGCCTACAAATTTATGGAGTTAAAAACAAATGTTGTCGTTTGAAAAAGTGAACTTGGACCCTTTTAATCGTACAAGGGATAGAGATCAAAATTTTCAAAGTATTGAAAAATATAGTACCTACAAGTGTATTTAATAAAATAGGTAAAAAATAATATTCAAAATATTAATATTTTGGGAGAAAAATAGTGTCTTACCCAAAACGAATCACCCTGTATTTTCGTATAGTTACATTTAGAAAATCAAAATTGGATGTATCGTGGACTATTTGTGTTAGCCTTTCAAGCAACAAAGTTTGTTATTCTAAGAGGGAAAAGAAAATTACAACAAACACCATTTACATTTAGGCAAAACAATGTTCATATCCCTCTGTTGCCCATTCTAAACTATTGATTGGAGAAAGACCAACATGCTTTAATCGCTCAGCCGAAGCTGGTGAACCGAAGAGGAGGTGTTTCAGGTGAAAAATTATTCATCAGTATTGTTTTACCGTCTTAAGGCGCTTTTGTGCTTAAGTGATTTTATCAGCAATTCCTGAAGACCGTGCTGGGACATCACTGTAATGGGGTGGGAGGGTTTAAAATTTTATACATTTCTATAAACACTCTAACGACCGCCGCCGTTATAATGTGAATATTATACCTCGTCATCGATGTTATATTAATAATTTCTATAGATTTTTGTCTTTTGTACGACTACGTTGTTATTGAACCCTCTTTGGGTTTCGTCGAACGAACCGCAGTCAATGGGAGGCACCGCATAATAATATCCGAATCGATAACGGTAATAATAATAATAATAATAATTAATGTACACTGTACATACATACATAAATCCACCCCGGCCACGTGTCTGCTTTAATTTCGGCAAGTTGAGGTTTACAATTGTGGGCATTATCGTCAAACTTCCTTCCGGTAATTTAATTACAACACCCCTAAGCAACACTGCGGCAAGCCGAACCGGACTTGGGTTTCGAGTTAAGTATGATATTTTATAGGCAATATACAACATTGTGTGTAAACAAATACATCCTCAACGTATTGCTGACGGGATAAGAAGTTATATTGGCGTTTGTGCATATAATTATGTACACACACACACACACACTACTCTTGGTGTATTAATCTAGAATATTGTAGTCTCTCTCTCTCTCTCACTCTACTCCTGTTTCCGCCGGAACCTCTTCACTTTGTTTGTCGACAATCAATTAACCGGTATTGATTTTTACTCCACACACACTCACACACACAATGCGTTGGCCGTTTATTAACAATAGACAAGCTGTGTGTGTGTGTGTGTGTGTATTGAAACTGTTTCACTGTATATACTTCTTTCGATATACTTTCTTTTTGTTGTAATATTATTATATCGTACCTAATATTACACCCAACCCTTATTGTATATAGTGGCGTGTACCTCGTCGCCTTATAACACCGACCGGTAATAATGCAAATAAATTCCAAACCGCCGCAGTGTGTGTGTGTTGCTTAAAAGACTGCGTGGATTACTTATTATTACTAGTAACAGTACTTAGGATTTACACGAAAACCAATGCTGATAATTTGGATAACAATAATTACACAGGTAAACAGGTGCTCATCTCTCTATCCCTAGTCTATCCCTTATACACTTTATATTTTAATTATAATAAGTAGCACCTCGGAAAAACAATTACACTAAGCTGAACAAACCGTATTGTGTAAACTTTATAATAGTTTTCGCGTTCCAAACAACAATATACAGCAATATAACTTGCGAATGTAATGTAGTTTTTGATAAAGTAAACTAAACTTCACTTTATTCACCGGCTATTTTGTTTTGTCTTGGCAAACACACGTGTAACACTTAAACTGACACGCGAAGATTAGTGAGAACAAGTCGTGTGTCACTTGGATTACAGCTGAATGTGCGAAAGTGTACAATATAATTCCTTTTAGCAATTGCAAATGTTCTATTAAATTATACAGTGTGTCTTTACACAACAAACAGAAATTCCCTTGTATAAGTATAATCTTAAATGGATTTCTAAAATGTACTTTAGGTAACGCACAAAAATGTCCTACAACACTATATTATTTTTTTTTAAATAGTAGTTTAAAAACCATTGTTGGAAATGTTTGGTGTTTTTTTTTTTAACCATTTCGAACCAATTTGGGGGACGGTCTAATTTAAATTACAAAATAAGGACCACCAGTTTCTCTTTGGACCGTTCTTAGTAAAATGATAATTGCCATAGTATTTTTCAACTGTAAAGCAATGATGTATAAAAAATTAGTCCCTCGTTTTAATTTAAGTTTTAACGAAGCCCCGTTTGAGAGTTTTTTTTTCTCGAATGTTATAAAAAAAATATCAGATTTAAAATAATTTGTTTCTTTTACAATTGACAACTGAAACGCACTGCCAATTATTACCGTCGATGTTGTATTATTTATTTTCACGTTAGGTTCGTCGCCGTCTCGTTTTTCAATTAATTATTTATACACACAGTTTTAGAATCGACAAACGCTAACATAAAAGTTCAAAGCAATTGCACACTCGACACGCAACAAAAGTCCTTTTTAAATGATAAAAAAATAAATCAAATCAAGTACTCGGTATAGCTTTTGGCGCAAATTAAGGGTAGGTACGTTTTTGCTTGTGTCTCAAAGCTAAATAAACAATATAGACTAAAACCAAACCGGCTAATTATTAGCGTTCCGAATATATAATAATGAATTTCACATTTGATGAGGAACTTCTTTACATTGATTATTTAGAGAACAATAGAAAAGACAACTTCGATAACCATTTATTAGGTAAGCAGAAGTTATTTTATGTAGGTAGATTAGATAAAAAGGAATGGCACAGACTTGCATTATAGGTTCAAATATCATAATTTATTGTATTTTGTAATTTAGATAATATTATTATGTCTTTCCTGTCCTGAGTATAACAATGGAAATAATTCTAATCACTACTTAACTTTTTTCTTTAAGCCTTCAAAATAGAAAAAATTATTTGAATCACCTTGATGACAAACTATTTTTAGAAAGGTATAGACTATCTAAACAATGTGTTAAAAAATTATTTATATAAACTGAAACGTTAAAAGAAATTAAAATAAAATGACAAATAATAACACCGACAAATAAAAAGGTACAAACACTTATCACTTATCACATATCTTAATAACCAATGACAACGTTGGAATCGAGGTAACCGCTTTGGTAACCCAACTGACGTTTTGTTAACTTAACAAATAAAATTTAACAATAATAATGACGTTTTGGTGAAACTTATTTCTTTTAACCAGATGTTAAGAGGGCGTCGCACCGGTGATTTTCAGTGGTAAAAACATGTTGAAGCAGACTGAAAATAACTCGCTTAATTTTCGTTTTAGAGTAAAAGCATCCATTATAAAATTAAAAGAAAACAATATTCCGGACGGCAAGACGGTGCGTTTTTTTAAAAAAATTATTTTTTTTTGAAAAGTTACAGTCATTTAAAAATGTTAAAATGGTCGTTATTTCTAAACTATGTGTTGAGCGTTATACTTGGAATAATGAAAAAAGCGCACCGTCTTGCCCTCCAAAATATTGTTCTCTTTTAATTTTATAATGGGTGCTTTTCCTCTAAAACCAAAATTAAGCGAGTTATTTTCAGTCTGCTTAAACATGTAGAGATGAAAAAACATTTTTAAATCGCTTTCGAGGATGCTGTGATAGTCCGAAAAATAAATTAACTACCAAAATAGAGTCCTAGTTATTGAACCAATAGTTACACATCACGGTTTAACCTTTAAATTAAAATTTTGTGAAAAATTGCCTATACTTTACTCCTTAAAAATAGGCGGTGCGACGCCCTCTTAAATTTAAATGAATTGTCAACTAACATTGTGTAAAGAGTGTATTTAACAATATTTGATGAAACCGGCTGTACCGTGTGTATTAAAATTAGGATCTGAAATAAATAGACCATTTCTTATCCATTATTAATCAATTTAGGTTAGTACCTAACCATTGAAATTTCACGAAATCTACGAAAGAACAGCCCTATTAAAATATATCATTTATGTATATATTTTATATATGAATATATATATATTATTATGTATATTTTAACGCAAAACAAACGTTTAATTTTTACAAAATGCTTTTTTTTTTTCAGGGCATCTTTTTTGTTTTATGGGGCCTGTAAAGTTTTCAAGCTATGATTGTCCAAACGCAATTCTTGTTAAACTTATTATTAAATCAAGGATTGGGTGTGGACATCAACGCTAGAAACGTTTGCTCTGCGGATCACGGACCACGACGAAAGATTCAGCGCATTGTGTAGACTTTGATTTATTATTGATCTTATACATTTCTTCGTTAATAAATATACCTATGATTTAACACTAACACAATACAGACATTTATAGTATTAAAAATCATAGTTTGCTGGTAAGTGTGTATAGTGTCAATGTATTATTGTATTTCGGATTGAATTAAAACGTCCAAGAAAAAAATCTTAAGCATTAAAAAAAACCACATTTTCTATACAATTGTATTTTGTATTTTGTTTTTTTTTTTATGGTAGTATTTGAAATAACGGCACTGTGGTGACATCCATTACATCTGAACGCGTCACTCTGAAAACTACAACAACAACACAATGTATTAAACTAGACAAATAAAGAGAGGTAGCCGAATAAAAGACAAACCTATTAAAACGGTCACTTTTGTCTACAAACAATTGCCAAGTCCTTATAACGAACTTCAATTATTGGAAACCGATGATGTTATTAGATTAGCGGATAGCCAGAGATAAGGGTTAGAACATATGTGCAACACAATGCGGACAACTTAATTGAATGACAATCTTAATTGAAACCAAACTCGATGTAGCAACAACAACCCTATTAAAACTTTACTCCCGTCGGCTTTTTTTTAACGGACAATTTTAATACTACAAAACGCGTATCGTCTGTTTATGTATTTTTATGTAAATATAAAATATTTAATATACATATTTTATACTGTTTAATGTTAAAATTACTACAACGCGAAGCCTAAAGCCGTTTCATAATTTAATGCAAAACGCTACCCCTTTTTTACATATTTGATTTATAACACTCTAGTCCTGATCTACCTTACCCAACACACGGTGTATTATTATTGTTTTGGAAACAATATTATAATACAAAGCGTTAGTCTGGTCAACGGACAATCTACATGGAATTTAATAATATTGCTTATCTGTTTCATAGAATAATCTTTCCATTTTGGTTTGAAATTCCCCACATTTCCCCTTGTCCTTGAGATTAGAAACTACATAGCTGATAAAACTAAGTCTATATTCCTAGTTAGAAGTGGTACGAGCCACAATCTGCCCCTCTATACGTCTTGACATCCCTAATGTTATTTAACCACTACCATTCATTAATACATGGTCGATTTGATTAACATATTGCCTATCCGGTTACATTTATGTATGTATTTATGCAGAATCATTGTATTCAAATCCCTTAACCCTTTTTCAGTGGTAGATATCAATTAGTCTCACACCATTATCGTTTGTTGTTTAATGAACACTGGCTACCAATTAATTGATGGCTTAAATGTGTGTTTCCTATTCTATCTTTGAATTTATCTGACTGTTTGATATGCAGCCGAAGTGAGACTTTATATATTTTTTTGTGGTCTGTTGGCCGTAACTAGCTTTTGCATTTAAACGGATGCAAACGGTCGTTGCCGGCTGATGTAAAATTAAATCCAAACGCATTTCAGGTCTCTCGACAGCAAAAAGACCAAGGGGTGGGCAAGGGAAATGCGATTAAAATTCAACGGTGTAATCTGGTAATGAAAATAATTATCGCACGGTTCGGATATTGTACCGAAGGGACAAAAAAAAAAAATAGTATACAATAAAAATTAGCTAAAAAGCATTATTCCCATCGTCGCTGCTTTACCCCGCGAGTACTATATATTAATTTATTCAAAGCGCGAACCGGAGATAATATAATCATTATTATTATTATTGTTTCTATTTGCAATTACCGTTTCCGTTGTAAAACGTGAACCAAGACTAGGTTAGGTCTGAAACGTTTATATACTTAAAAGACACACAGCGCACAAGACCGTGTGTAATTTTTGAAAAAGTGCAATGTTTATTTTATTCATAAAAATCATAGAAGGAAATGCAACAACCCAATTTTGCCAAGTCGATGCTAACAATAAATACCTATGTATTTTTTAGTTTATATACACATAAAAAATGAAGATTTATTTAGACAAAAAATTGTCCTGTCCTGTGTAATTCATTGTAAACTCGAGGTTAAGGATTTATATGTATATAGATAGTAATAACCAAGCACTTACTGTCATCGAAGACACTGCAGAATTAATTAAACGTTATTATGCCTAGGACAAAGTGGTTATACCCTAGACAATTTTTCAATTAAAAAAATTGTAATCATACTAAAAACAAGAAGGTCTAGAGTATAGAATAATATTAATATTAAATGTTAAGTTCACCCAACATTACGTTTTAAATGGTATTTTTTCTTATATCAAACTAATATAAACTAACTATAATATGTATTTGTTTGTTTACTTTTTACATATATTTTACCCGTCAAAGGAAATAATATCTAAAGTATAGTTTTATATTCTCAACCCAGACAATTTTATGCAGCAGTTTTATCTTGGAACTCACCTAAGTTCATCTTAATTTCGCTAACGACTTTAGACTTGAATTTCGTTCAGCAACTGTTCGCACAGCATTTAATCGTTTTTTCTTATAAGAAGCTACTGTTTAATGCCCACATTATTGAGTTCATAATAACAATATATTAACATATAAAATGGAATTACAAAACCGCTATTGCATACAAGTCCGCCGTCGCGATAAACATAATATATACAGTATAAAACTTAAGTGGCTTCCTCGACTTGTTAAACTCCCATGGCGTGGCGTAAAAAACCATAAATAATATTTTCCTATGAATAACCGCCGGAGAAAACCTACACCAAAGGGTTTACGCTTATATAGTATTGGAAAAGCCTCGGGAGACTAGCAGTTTTATAATCCTGTTTTTTTAGAAAGCCTCAGTCCGACAGAAAACTATATATTACATAGACACACTGACAAGCTCTAGCAGTCCATCTATACTTGTACACACTATGAACAATATGTTCCAGAGATAACTGTGAATATATTGCTATTTTTAAGATATTAAAATGATGTCGTGGTCGTTTTTTCATTTATTTGACAGTTAAAAATGTGTACTAAGAAAAAAAAAACAAATAATACCAATAAATAGCAATAATTTATGTTAAGTACATTTGAACAATTAAAATAATTTATTTTGCAGATCAACTAAACCCGTTTACGATTGTTTATAACGTTATTTATGATTGTGGTTGGAATGGCTTAAATATAAATCATGTTAGGTTAGGTTAGGTTATATTTTACTGTTTGATTTAACCCGATATATTTTATATGATAAAAATACAATCGAACTACAATACAGTTTTAATGGCGCGTAAACAATTTATAGCCATTGTAAAATATTATTGTCAAGCGATAAAACCAAAAACCATAGTACTAAATTGATGTGCGACAAAAGTGTTGTCACTGCACACAGCTTGGTCGTTATATCTAACACAAATGTTAGTGTGACTAATGATAATACTGGCACATGATTTAGTAATCCAACACAGAAGTTAGAAGAGATCTGCGTTTTGGGCAGATGGAAAGTTTTCAATTCATTCAATTCTAATTCTAATAAAGAAAATATTAAAATTAAACTATTGAGCATAATTTTTACTACATTATACATTATTTAACAATACATATTTGCAATTTCATTGAGTGCCAACATATTGGCAAACCGTTCAGAGTAAAAATTTAGTTTTAGTTGAAACAAAATTAGTTTCAACGTTTTCACACGAATAAATGCACAACAGAAATGCGTCTCGCGTTGTAACCCTATTGTAGGAAAACTTTTAGGGAGACTTTTTGTTTTTTGCACAAAGGATATATAGTAATTAGTTTGACGACCATTGAGCACGGTCAGCGGTGCAAAAACAAAATCGGATACGCTCACCAGTTTCCAAAAAGATCAAGACAAAGGCGGATACCCATAATCATTGAAACGGAATCGGGAAACAATTTAAGTTACTGCAGCATTCAATTAGAATATACCACAGCCGTTCAACTACACTAGTATGTAATTGCTTTAAAACATGTGCATCCAACTATGTTTGAACATAATGTCACCAAATAACATTTAAAATGTATTTTATAGTCCACGTCAAAGTACACAAATTACTATTCGACACTGTGATTATAACTAACCTTAACGCAATGCATATATGTATATATATATATGTAACAACTGTGAATAAGTGTGTAAGTCTCTCGATTTCGGTGATTTTACAGGGAGCGATTTTAAACATTGACCAGCTGCCATAAATCCCAACTTAGCCGATAACTCACATCTCCCTCGAGGTTCTCTCGTTGGTCCAAAGAGGACCTCATTCAACGACTACATGCTCCTAGCGTACTTAGTAAATTTCGACCAAAATCACGCTTTCCAAAACGCGATTATTGTTTCTGGAAATATGTTACTCGATTTATATTTATTGTTTGATTTGATTTTTTCTCCTTTCTAATCGTACTCTGGCCATTTTCCCCGGAGATCCATCGGACGATCCATAAAGTCCAATCAACTTTGTCGCACACACACACAAGTGTCCCGAGACGAGAAAAAATGCCTACAGCAATTTATCATTATTCTTTCCTGGTTTTTTTCTCTCCTTACACTGCTCGCGCCCGCCGGTCGTCATCGGCGAGAGAGGATATTATAAATTAGAATCTGGTGGACTTTTCGTCAAGGGGCGGTCGCCGTCAGTGACACAAATTGATGTTGGCCAGAGTTTCCGAAAAAAAAAAATTAAGTATAATGCAACTTTTTTTCCCCCTTTTCCTCCCGGCCGTTCCCCCTCGTTCCCGGCCCATCCCGAAAGCGGTTGCGTTACATTAATAACGGCCGATCTACCGTCGCCATAGTATATGATACTGTTGAGAACTTGCAGAACAGAAGCGACAATGAGAGACGATAGGGCAGCAAAAAAAAAAACCGCCAATTCTGTGTCCTCGGTGATGAATTGTACTTATACCTCTATTGTACCTATACATTATCAAAACCCGTAAAGGCCGGGCCAAATATTTGTCAAAAATCTGTACTTTTTTGCCATTATTAAAAAAAACCGAATAATTAAATCACACCGATAGAGATCGCCGGCGGCCGTGTCGGATAAGAGTACAACACAAAAAAAAAAACTGATAAAAATAGCGCCTTGGAAATTCTAAATACTATTAATCATAACGTCTTCAAAGTTGAATGTAAATTATTCAGGCAAACTCAGATAGTCCTAATCAATCCGACACTGTTTATGAAAGACATATTTTTTTACGAACATCGCCAACTCGACTGTACGCTGAACTGAATTTATTAAACTTTATCTGTGCACAAACAAAAGTACAAAAATTGTTAAACAATATTTAATAGAAATAAAAAAATTCAGTAATTGGAAAAAGTTCATAATTGATACTTTTAACAACCAAAACCTAACGTTTGTACATCAACATAAAATATTTGTGTTGCAACTTTTTGTCAAACGAAAGCTTGCTTTTTTTTAACAATTTGTTTACTAAACAGTAAGAAATACCTATTAGCAAGAAAATTATAATACAATCAGGGCGCACATTTTGTATACATTATTTAGAACCGAATGCGTTTATGATTTCGTGGGAAAACTTGTACTCGGCAGATAAGAGCAGAATTAAATACAAATTTATTATATATTCTAATTTATAATAATATTGAGATAATGTCGAGATAACCAAACACACACACACACACTGCCACGATAATGCTAAGTGGTGTGAGACGTTTTCGCGCTTTGCAATAACATTACAACGATAACAACAACAGTAATAATAATTATTATGTTATGCCAGAGTGTAATTTTATTGCTGAAAGTGTGCGAGCTGGCAAAATAAATAATTCTAGCGAATTTCCATTGGGAGTCGAGCTGGGCAAATAGCGACAACATTTATTAACGGCCCAGTCTAATACGAATATTTATGTGTTGCTGGTGAAACGATGCACGTTCGGTGTGTGTGTGTTATTATACACACAGATAAACATGCTGGGGCGAGACACTAGAGGAAGTGAAGAACCAAAAAAAAAAAAAAAAATGTCCAATGGAAGTACAACGAGTTAAAAAACAAATAACGAATAGCCCAAAAAAAAATTCGTGTCCAGCTATTAGTCTGTCTGCGGCAGGACGTTTTTATAGCATCCAACCGAGGTATTCATGAAACGTACACACTCTAAATATAATATATTATTATATAAATTCATAGAGAGAGATATACGGTCATTATCGTCGTTAATGTTTAACATCATGTAAATGGGTTTGATAATAATTACTACGTCTGTGGCCACCGGCGATCCGATAACATTGATCATTTCTGTGCAACACCAACAATAATACTGAACCCAGTTGGAAATTTAAACATAAAATGTAATTCAGCTCTCTGAAAAAAATATTAGAAAAATTCTCAAATTTTGAGCAAAACGAAAAAAACCCAACTTTTTAGATTATAAACTCAATTTTAATGACTTTCTGTTTTTCCAGAAAGCTGAGATTATTTTACACAAGAAACTGATTTGCAATATACCAAAAAGCATTCAATATATTTGATAAACAATAGTGCTTAAAAATAAGTCCAATGTATAATATGTGTTTCAGATATGTATTAAGGGCAACGGAAATCGCTATTTATTAAAAGGCAAAATATGGGCAATATTTGATGAAAATTGATCTAGTAATCATTTTAAGTATGCCGACTAATTTTAATGTTTTTCTAGCTAAAACAAACAATTGCTATAAATTTTAATATATTATTTTCTTAAAAACATAATTATTTTAATTTCGATAATATCTAGATAAACCTAACCTTAGTGTGGAGTGCCTAGTCCATGTTAAGTCCATTTTGTCAAATCTGTACCCGGATAAGAGCTTATCCGTTTCACTTTTTAAACAGCTCCTACGCTTGTTTTTTTCTTTTTATAGTCTTCCAGTCCTCACTTGATCCACCACGCTGAAATATAAGCAATAAAATAGAAACGGTCATGTTCACGAAATAGACGTGTCAAATCTGAAATTCCAATAAGTAGCCCGCAGTTTCCCGGCAAGACTTCCTGTGGATCGTCCGGAAACTAGTGTAGTGGGGACAGAACGTATACATGTATAAGGAGGGTGGAAAAAAATAATACCCTTCCGTTTCCTTTTGGACTCAATGACTGTGAAAAAGGAAAATCCGAGGCACAACTAAGACACGGTATATTATATACTTACTCCGGTTTCTTGTAAAGTAATGGCAGCTCTACACGAGATCCGCACAAGATGCAAACCTAAACGATTCCGTGGTATACGGCTCATATAATATTACTTGCTGATGTGTAAAAATCAAACCACCTAGTTTTCCATCATTACTTCTAATACGAGAGAATTGAAATCTTGCTAGAAATATTTATCCACTATGGTTGAACCATCATCGACATACCTAAAAATCTGTGCAACACATAAAATGCTGTTATTACAAAATAAATGACAAATAAAAGCAATAAACGCTAAAAATGCTGTTACATGGCATGATCCAGGATAACGTCAATTGTACGGTAAGTACCCATTTTTTTTTTTACATGATATATTTTATCGTTGTTTAAAACGGACAAGTTGTGAACTATCCTATACTTCAGTAGCGAAATAATAATAATTATTCTTGCTGCCTATAGAAATTTAACCTTATATATTGGTAACGACCAGAAGGAGCTCTCCATTGTTATAGTTGTGTGTATACAGTATACGTATATTGTACTGTTATATAAAACCATATTGTTTCCGACACAACCGTGTGATGGCCGTAAAGGGAAAAAAATAACAATAATAAATAATAATGGGGGGATGGAAACTACTCGATCGAGTGGACTTGACAAAAGAAAAACCCTTCTGGACGCCACAGGGTATCGCGTTTCTTGGGCAACACACTGCCAGCCCCAACACACATTTGTGATCCTATATAATATATTTTTATTTACCATTTCTGTAATGAAAACCGCATTTTGCGCAAAACTCAGGCTCGGTATTACTAGACAATTAAAATTAAACAATTTGCCACTGTATAGGTACAACCAAAACGCCAACTTAGTCATTAAAGCAGTTCTCATTTTGCCTGTCTTTTTCAACACAATATTGTCAATTGTTTACATTTTATAAAACGTCCAACTGATTAATGTACACTAAAAACGCGAATGAACAGCGTTTTGAATAATGTACGCATTAGAAATAATATATTTTGTATTTAGTTACATCTAATATTTATATTGGAAATTTTAAATGGTTATTTTAGTTATTAAAAATTGGCTTTGACATGAAGCCAAGAAGATATTTCCAGGAAGGTATTTCACCTTCAAAATAAAAACGCTTAGAATTATTCAATTATTACACAACGGTTTTTATGACAAAGAGTTGCTTACACGAGCTCCTACTGAATAAATATCAAAAAACCACCAATCAATCACTAAAAATGTGAATACTATATTGTGTGTTTTTTCTTCATAGGTTTTTTCGAATCTAAAAATTAACAATAAAATATTTGTACTTAGTCAAAATACCATTTTTTATATTACTACATAATATTATAACATAAAATATATATTGTTCATGCGCTTAATATAAATAAATCACTTATTTTCACGAATTTCACAATCTAGTTTGTTATTATGAATATTTTGAAACAATATAGTTCTCTATGTAATATTGACCATTAACCTCTTTGACCACACTTGTTGTTGGTAACTTCTGACCCTTCGGACTTCACTAATCCCTGGGTATACTATTGCATGCTGCCGGCATCAACATTAATATGGTTCCAAATTTTAATGGAATATTCTACATAGTACATTAACAAACTAAAAAAAAAAAATACCATAAACCCTTTCCCCTAGAAGGGATAGACTTTTTCAAGCAGTTTTAGGGATTTAGGTCTGAAAATTAGTCCCAAAGTATGTTTAGAATTGAAAACTAAAACATATACAGTTTTTTTTTGTAAAAATCTAAGGGTTTTTGTTTAAGGAGAAATCCCCCCAAAAAAAGGGGAAACTTACACATACCTAGTCCAATATATTCTAAATTCAGCGTAGGGTTAGCCTAAACTGACTTTTTCTGTTCTTTCCAAACTGGTGATACATGTATATATTGGCCAATGAAGTGAGAGATAAATCAACGGACACGTGTACATATATATATCAGTTGCACAACAGCCAGGGACGATGGGACACAAAGATATACCGGTGGGGAAAAAAAGTCACAACAATATCGCAAAGGCTGTCGACGGTGTACCGGATCCATTAATCAACGTTACGCGAGCACCTCTTCCGGCACCGAACAATGGCTCGTCAACGGCTTAGACGATGCCCCTGTCCGGTCTTCTTCGCTGTAAGGTCGTCGAGGATATAGTCACGTGATGATTGCACATGCACAATACATAACAAGCCCAAAAATGTACATTTAACCAAAAAATACCCCCCAGGGAGCCGACTTGATATGATAAAAATACAATTTTTAAATGGTTAATATTATTTAAATAGGTATTTTTTGTATATAATATAAATATATTTTATATCTATGTGTTGTATAGGAAATGCAATCAAATGCTAACACAACTTAGTAATGGATTATTACTTATAACCATTAATAAAATAATAATTGATACTTTAGTAAAACATAATATAGTATTAAGTTTGTTTTAATAAATTACTGTCCGTGTTATTTGTTCCTGAATTTGTTCACTGTTAGTTTCGGCAAACAAATATAAAATAGTACAGCTAAAATAATGATTATGACTGTTTATATAATATAAAGATTACACAATGTCAAGATGATCTGTTTCCCCATCTACTATTTTGGACAATAATAATATGTTACATCCAGCATTTTTGACAAATACTTTTTGTAATATTGTGTATAATTTTCATATAGCTCATACTAGTACACACGATTAAGTATAAAAGTAAAGTGGAACATTTTTAATATTATACCAGAGGGTAAACCACTATTGAAAAATGTGTAGGTACATCAGATCTCCAAAGATTTGTACACTGATTTCTAAAAGTTGTTTACCCTCTGTATAATCGATTGCGCTAAAAACGTTTTGAAAATAATATACATGATAGGGTGGGTTTTTTTTATAAATAAATTATCATCTCCTCTCAAAATGACACCCGACAACAAAATTTTGATCAAGTTCGCTGACAATATTTTTTAGTTGAAATTCAACATGCAAATAATTCATTTTTACAAGCCTGCCAGGTTAGTTGGAGTTTTTGAGTTCACTGTACCGTGTATCAAAGGCGAACAGTGTCTTCTTAACGGTGTCGAATTTGATCTCTTTTGAAATGTTTCGTGTGCTCCAATTTCAAATTATCTTTGTTGTTATTATTTTCTCCCTTGCAATCGTCTCTTAACCTTTAGATATAACATAACAAATAAGTACGATTTTGTTCCTTTAGCATAATATATAAAAAAGTATTTACATATAGTGTAGGTATAGTTCAAGCTACATATTGTATCCACTATAATACTAAAAATACAATTTTAAGCCCATCTTTTTATTATTACAATTCCTTTTTTTATTTTGTCGAATTTCGGCTGTTTGTGTAGCATTTTCAACCGGCAAAATGTACTCGCAAGGTTTTTCAATATTTCACCAGCAGGCTGTTGTAAGATATGGCTGTGTCGTCGCCACCCTGAACAGGTAAACGGGTTTAAGGTGTTGGCCCTTTCGCCGTTTGTAGCATCTATATGCAGAAATTCGGATTAGTGCCAGCAGTACCCGGCGACCAAGACTTGGACTAGAGCCAATCAAGCCAGGTTGGCCGAAAGCCAAGCATGGGGGCACAACTTTTTTTCTTTACCTTACCTCTCTACTTTATCCAGTTGTTTTTTTATTTAAGTCTATCGAAAACAATTTAAGACCGGATATCGGTCTTCCGTCTCGGTACAACCTATATAACCTGTACGGTTACTCGTCAAGCGTTAACACCCCTCAACACGTAATGTACAACAATGTAAACAAAGTAATAGTAATATGAAATGAATACATACCATTATTATTAATTTGTGTTTTATTGAAATCATTATTTTATAAATAGGTACTTAAGTAATATATAATATTATGTATGATTTTATACACGGAGATTAAAAATTCACTACCCTTTAAACAAATCTACATAAATATTCATTATTATTGTTTTTTTTTTTTTTTTTTACAATTTACAATAAACATACTTTACATTCTCATATTTGATCAGTTTTACAATAAAGCAATTGAAAAAATTATATTATAATATCGTCTTTTGATCGTGTATTAACATAATATATTATTATATTCTTTTAGTTAGTTTTTTTCATCAAATAAAACTATAAAACAAAAGTATATGATATAAAATGTATATTATCTAATTAATACATTAAATGTAATATATTATATGTCCGATGTTTCGGCAGCATCCGACGTGTTATTTGGTTGCTTATGAACCATGCATGAACGGGCGACTGATTCAAAAAGCCTAAAACAAAGAATTCATTGATAAATTACAATTGTGTGTTGTATAGGAAATTCAATCAAACGCTAACACAACTTAGCTAATCAAACCAAACTATGACCATTATTTAAGACACTCACTTTTCTATTTCAGGTGCACAATGCACAAACTCATGGTGCCAAAATTTATAAGCTGGATTCTTAATTAATTCAATAAACGTGATCAATAAGCCCCACGGATGAGGTCTGTTGACAATTAGTCTCTCCAAAAGTACTCTGTAATTAATTACATATAACCATTAATAAAATAATAATTGATACTTAAATAAAAAATTAAGTTTGTTTTAATAAATTACTGACCGTGTTATTTGTTCCTGAATGGCTTCACTGTTAGCTTCGGCAAACAAATATAAAAGAGTACAGCTAAAATAATGAGTATGACTGTTTGGAAAACGTAACTGGTTAGCAATAGCGTTTAAAAATAAGTAACGACCTGTAAAAAATAAAATAATCATATTACAAGATGATAAAAAATAATTATTATTTTAAGTATTAACTGTTGATACACATTCACGTGCATAATGCAGATTGTATTTTACCTTCAGTGTCGAGGTCCACAGACAAGTTTTGGAATATGTCCATATGAGCAGAATGGGCAATTGTAGAAGTATTGGGCACTAAACCCTTGCTCCTTATATGCTGTATAGCTTGAGTACCAACATACAAGACGATAGCGTTCAAGAGTGATAAATTGTAACGCATGCCGGGTTCGCAACAACTCTGTTGCATTGTAGTACGAATCTCGGACAAAAATGTCACCGGAGCTCTTGTCTTGAGATATAAATCTAAATCCTACATGACACAAAAAACATATATTAGTTTAACTTAAAAGATTTTTTATTTATAATTATAATCTGTTAAACAAATAAATTAACCTTTTTGAAGCTCGCGGGCTGAATGTAACATTGAAAGTCTGGACTAATTTTTGGCGATAAAGATATTTCCTGAAGAACGTCGACTTTCAAATTGGGCGTAAACGGATCTGGTAAACGCATGTTTCGCGGGAATGCAGACAATATCAAATTCCTCATCTGATAGGATTAAAAAAAAAATACGTTTTGTAGTGGTACAGAAAATCGATAACTAAATACACACTATAACAACCAACCTGAATACAATTAGGCGGAATGACGTCACAAAATCCGTAGTGGAATTCGCACAAGAACTCTGGGAAATCGTGTAGTAATATCAGCAATACTCGTAATGTTCCTTTGTATAGTAAATGAACGGGTTTGGCAAGTTCAGCGTTTCTCAAGAATGGCGCCAAGTATTTGAACAGGTCAATCAGCAGTTGGGCATAGAAATTCCAACCCTGGACATCAGTAACAGGCGTTTGATCGTAAGTGCGCTGTCGCTAAATTTATTTTTATTAATATATACATTGAAAGATGTCTTTCTATTTATATCTCAATTACCTTTTGCTGCGGAGTTAATCCCAAAAGTCGACCGATAAATATGCGATTAGATATCAATTCCAGCCAACCATAAGCAAAACCGGGAACTTTTCTCGGACGTAGCAGGTGGTAAGTATGACAAAAAGCTGCCAATATCTAATACACGATAATAGACAAATAAGAAGTGTTACGTTTTATTCAATATTTTATCACAATCCTTACTGGGTAGTTGATTGATTCTAGTACAGGATCGGGTGCGTTCAAGTCGAGGAATAGAGTAACTAATATTCTATGATACGGTAATTGATGGAAATCAGTGGCTTGTACATCATGATCTTGAAGTAATACTCCAACAACAATTCCAAGTACCTGAAAATCACAATAAACAATAAATGTTGGGTAATATAAACAAAAAAACTACAACACTGTATTTACTTTGTTCAAGAGATTAGTTTTCGTGGTGATTGCATTTGCATCGCCAGAGTGTTTTACCAACAGCACTATGAGCTTCACGTAGGCGTCAATGGTGTGGAAAAGTTTGGCTCGTACCGTGGACGGAGACTGTGTCTGATCAGGTATTTGCCGATAACATAATTCGACCATCATTTGTGTGCTCAGTCGGAAGAAACGAGTTATTATGTCGTCAGACTTCAAAATTCCTTGAACATTCATCTACAAACACCATCGTGTGTGTTAAAATTAATCATTTTAATTTATAGCTAAAAAAAAATATTGACGTACTTGGTGAATGTAAACGCTAAATGTCTTTCCGGGATCTCTGTTGGGCGCGGCACTGTAAATAGTCAACCATTCTTTCAGCAAGTATTCAGTTTTTTCCAGAAGTCCAGGTGGATCATCAAAATCTCTTCCCTGTTCATAATAATTGTGAATCAATAATTAATTAATCAATTACAACAAGTAGCCAGTGGTGTATTCGTATTAGTACATAGATTATCTTACGACTAAACCACCGCTAGTCTTTTAATATATATATAAAAAAAAAAACCCAGAACAAAATAGTACATTTTATAACAGTTTAAAATTGTTATACTAACTTGTAACATTCCATGTTGTATATGAGCAGTTGAGTTACTACTGCCACCACCGCCACCACCACTACCACTCGTTATTCTTTCCACGGAAGCATTGTTTTCTGCCTGCGATGGTCTTATTACTTCGATGAGCGCTGCCAGCCTAAATACATACAATTCATCACACAATTACAAAATTGGCATACATATATTTAAAATGCATCTTTGAATAAGTACATACCCGTCAGGTGTAGGACGACCACTGAGCACAACTGTGTTCAAAGCCTCGATTGTCGCTTGTAAATGGTGTTCGGTAATCGGAGAATTAGATCGATTGTCGATGAGATAATTTTGTAAAAATTGTTTAACGTACGCCATAGCGACATAGTTGGTTCCGTTATCGATCGATAAGGCCAAGTGCATGTCGTACATGCTAATATTCACCATACCAGCACGAATCAATAAATCGACGGCGTCCAAATTGAACCGCAATTCATCCCTAGACTCCATTAGAGCCCTATGGAAAAATCAAACAACATTAACAAACATATTTTGTCTAAGTGCATGATAAAAAATAAAAAAAACTTACTTTGTTATGGTTTTGTTTGTCCACTGCAAATTATAAGCACGTGGATCTTGGAATGCTCTGAATATACTGAGGTGAATGTCTCGATATCTGATGCTCATATCCAAATCTTGATTTGCAGAAGGGCTTAGTCCATCTAAATAGCTCTCGACGACCTTTAAAATAATATGGAAAATACATAAACATTAGACACGTATTTCAATATCACAAACAAATTTTATCACTCACTTTGTTGACGACACTTGCAGCTGTCACAACATCTCGACATCTTCTCAGTGACATCATTGCCTCCAACACGCCGTGCAAGTTTGATGGCTGTGTCGTATTGGACAGGATACGTTGATTTGTCATATACAATTGAAGGAGCGCTTCAATTTCACTGATGAGTTTCTCATAAACGACACTTATCTCATCCGGAGGGATACCCTAGTTATGAAAAATTACCACAATCATTAGTAACTACTGTAATTGTTTATCAAAACCAATAATAATTTTCGCTTGCCAAGACAATAAACTCTGAAGAATACTTACAGTCTTGGGCATGAATAATGAAACGGCTTCTCTGTCCAACGGTTGGAATCCTGGTATGTTTCTGGCAAATTCCTCATAAATTCCTATCATTTGCGGAAGCGGTAAACCTACTTTATTACGTAGTGTATCTGGCAAAAATTCGGCCTGACCACTAGCCACGATTTGGTCACAGTAGCGACGGCCTTCCATTCGAGACAAACTGCGTCTTTCGAATTCCTATCAAATAATGATGGTGAGACGAATCAATTAATTTTCAACAAAATTAAAATTATAGTTAATAATGTTGTTAAAATTGACTTACAGTTTTTAGATATTTATCGATTTCAATCACGGCTTTTTCAGTGGCGGTTTTCTGAACAAAGGCGCACGCTAATTCCAAGTTATCATTTGCACACATGTTACACGCATAGTCAATCATTTCTTTTTGAGTTTGAGTCGGTGACTGAAAACAAACATACAAATTATAGGAAATCACAGTTACATTTAAATCATTAATACACTTACAATCAATACGTTCAAGAAGTGTTGTTTCAAGTTAGTGATTAATGTTTGTATGATCTGTTCGCGGCACGTAATCATAGCCAAGCCAGAGGTTAAGTTTCTAACCATACAATGTGCAGCCTTACGTAAATGAGACTCATCTGGATCCATACCAAAATCCTAAAAAAAATATTTTTAATAAAAACAAGCCCACACAATTTACACATATTAATTAAACTGTTAAATTTACTTTTTTAACAATATTCTCAGTTGAGATGACTGCGATTTTAACGGATCTTTCCACTACGGGATTAATCCACTCTTGAATCGATCTTTCGATTGCTGCCCGCACATAAGTCTTAAGTGTTGGTTGATTTATAAATAATGGTATCTGTAGATGTTAATCATTTTAGTTAACAAACAATAATAATACGTTATTTTAAATATTTATTAAATTAGCTTATTATTTACTTGAGAATTGATAGTGATCATTGACATTATTTGCGAAGAGTTGGCAGTGTTGAAAGTAACATAATTGAATTTAGGCTCAACTAATGGAAGAGGTGGCGACATTCCTGGCGTACCACTGATGCCCATACTTCCGGTCGATGTCAGTGTTGTGACTCCTCCTGCTGCCACTACGTGGCCAACCAATTCATCGTTAAATCTTGTATTTGAAGTCATAGATTGGACAGTTGAAGAGGTGATTGGCTGTTGTGCTTGGGAAGAAACGATCGCTACACATAATACAACAAACACACTTAATATTGATTAAAAACAAAAGTCTAATTAAAAAAACTAGGAAGCTATTAGAATAATAACCGTCGACTAGATACAAGAAGATAAAATTGAAATTGTTAACACAATAAACCGACGCTTATGCTAAATTATTGAAATTTCAATTAAAATTGTGTTTAAATTTTTAAAATTTAAAGTATTTACGCTGTATGTAACATGCTGGATTTCTTAAGAAGTGTCTAAATAAGCTTCAACTACAATATAAATATATAAATACATAATATATATATTTACTTATAAATATTTTACTTTGAAGAATAGGCGTGTGTCGTTGTTGAGGCGTTGGAACAGAAACTTTAGGTTGCTCTGGAACACTTTGTTGTACTTGTGGTTGAGGTTTCGCGTTTTCTGAATTAGACGATAGTTGATGTTCTAATTTTTTGGCAATTTCAGGATCTTTTAACACATAACCCGGTTTCAAATCCTTAAAAATGAATAATATAATTACATTTTTATAAACATAGTTACAATTATTATTATTATTATAATCAATTAATTTTTAAGTACTAATTAATTAACTACCATGTGAATATATATATATATATATATATATGTATATTACTGGTCAATCAACTTACTTTGAGATCAATGTTCAAAGCTTTGCAAAGCACTTCGACTTCAAACTTCAATGTTAATTTCAATCCAGGTTCCTGATGAAGTTCAGCTAAACAGTTCATGACAGACATCGTCCAAGGGTTCCTCGGTCTGAATACCTATGAAAGATAATAAAATTTAATTATGTATAGCCAAAAAAAAAATCAACATTTTGTATATAAGTAAATAAATGCTAAATCAACAACTTTTGACATACAGGTTAAATATTGAATAGCTTCTGGAAAGAAACCAAACCCAAAAAATATAAGGACAATCAATAATGCTGTTAAAATTGTGAAAAATTAATAGCCTTTATTTAAATACTTAAAAAAAATTCCCCACATTTTTATTTTGAGTATTATATTTTAATACATTACAACATTAGTACATGATTTTGTCTTTTATTTAAAGTTTGACACGTCAATAAAACTAAGTTAATATGTTAAATATCCAAATGTAATATGTTGATGTATTATTAAGACAAACTACCCAGTGATAGATTCAAAATAAACTTTTTTGTTTTACTTACTTTACTTTTAGCACATGACTCAAGAATTTTGGCAATAAAAGGCACAGTAAATAACAACTCTTGATGACCTTTGTTGTAGGCTTCAACCAGCAACATTTTGAGGTCAATATCGTCCAACAATATAGGCTTATTTTTAGCCAGCGTAATCATACCCAACCAATGACCTAAATTTTTCAACAAAGATCTATCTGAAAAATTGGCCATTCCTTTGTCACTTTTCAATAAAACCTAATGAAAAAAAAACAACAAAACATTACAAAGATTGTACCTCAATAAAATAATATACTGTAACACTGATAACTCACTCTTATGTTTCTGAAAGTCTCCAATATGATCAACGAGTTCAAACCTTCATTGCCCAAACAGTCTAAAAAGTTTGAGTACAATGTGTGGAAATTTAGCTCAATACTGACACGTTTCATAACTAAATATTGAGATAGCCACGGCAAATAATCGTTGGTGATAATATCTCTAATCTCCTCACACTGAAAATACAAAACAGAGTTATTTAAAATAATTAGTTACAATTAAGTTCAAACTTCGAATACACTAAAAATATAACAGACCTTTGTCGAAAGATTAACTTGACTCAAGTTGTTAAAAATGAACGCTATTTTGTCTTGGACGTTTTCGGGTGGGACAATTAACTTTTCATCTTTTTCTGTTGCAACGAGCAGTGTGTCGATATTTGTGGTATTTGCAATAGATGGCTATACAAAATAATAATTATCTAATCAGTACAAAGACATCATTATAAAATACTAAATGAATATTTAATTTAAAATATTTTTTATTATAAATGTTGCGTCAAACAGCCGCAAATTTATATTGCGAATACTTTGCCGGGGAACAGGAGGGAAACAATTTATTACATAAAGCTTTAATAATATCTGTATAAGCTGACGTTTGGTTTATTTTTTTGTATCACCCCAATATTGTTAGTTTTTTTTTTTGTAATATATCCATACATTTTATAAAAGTATTGATGTTTAAAAAAAAAATCAAAATACTGTCCTAAAGCAGCTATAGTCTAATGTCGAAAAACTCACCCTAGATGGCATTACAGAATTGGTAGTTATGAGTTTGGACGATGCAGAAGACACTGTAGTTGTCGTGGTTGTAGTAGTAATACTTTGGGCTTTAAACGCATTGTGTGGATTGGGCATGAATGATCCTCCTTGTGATATGGTGCCGTTACTCGTTGCGGCCAAATCCATAACTCTTGCCGATGGAGGATCTTGTTGATTTTTGCCATACTCGACATACTAAAAACACAAAACATGTACACTTGAAATTTATAGTTAACCAGCAACCGAAATATTTAAAATTTTAATTCTAGGCACCTCAATAATATGTTGTGGAAATTGCTGAAAATGAGGAATAGCCGTAATGTGTACGCAATACTGATGATACTCTTTCAAACGATGTTTGAAACGTTCCAACGCCGTTATTCCAAAGTTGTACATTTTTGAATTTGGAGTTTTCTTTAAGGCATCCAAAATAAAACGAAGGGCCAGACCTAAAGCTCTATAATTTCTAAAAAGATATTAATAGGAATAACAACACTGCACACAGGTATACACACACTAAAAGTCTTAAATAAACACTTACGTAACCAGACCGTGTTCGATTATACCGCCGAATAAATGAGCAGTGGTGATAAGTTCTTTTTCTGGATATGCTGGAAAAAATCTGTATTCTTCAAACAAATTTTTCAACATGCAGCCAAATACATCCTAAACAATTAATACAATACATTAAATTGTAAATCAAAATCATAAACGGCATTTATAATGTAGATAAGAATTTCAAATACCCTATCACGTTTAACTGGAGAATCTTGAAATCTTTTCAACATCTCGAGCACTTCGTCAATGGACAGCGAATGGTGAGGTGCCAAGTTATAAATACGCTGGAAGTAACTATTAGCTTCATCCTCAATATCTTTCGGTATGGGAAACGACATACTACCGTCGTTGAATAAACTATTGTCAACTAAATAAAAACAAACAATTCATACAGAATGGAAAAAAAAATACTATGTTTTTATATATTATATAACACATTAAGTTATGGTAATCTGTAATAGCACATTCACAGAGACATAACTAGAAAAAGATACAGACAAAATTTCAAGTACTATAAAATAATATGTGTTTTGTTTGTTTAAGTACATTTTGTAGAAAAACTAGGTTGTCATATCAACTGTACGTCTATTTTATCAATAGGTTATTATTATTAATAATTTGTTAAAAAAAAAACAAAACAACTAATAAATTAAAAGAAACAAACAAAACTTCAGGTTGATTAAATACAATACTTACTGAGATGGTTAGCTTTGCCGATCGCCGAAGGTGTCGATTGTTGAGGAGGCAAACGTCCCAGCATATTGGATGGTCCCGATAGCTGACTAGAAACAGCCGGACCCGGAGCATTTGTAGACGGTGTCATAATGGAAAATCCGCTATGGCCAGAAGCATTGCCGCCGACTAGATTTCGAGACGGCGATCCAGGTGTCTGAACTAATTGTCCCAAAGACCCTACACAAAATGTTTTATAAAATTTGAGTAAAAAATTGTTTTAAAAAAGTATTAGACATGATATATGATATTCAAACCTGGTAAAGTAAACGTGGAACCAGATTGTACTGAAGGGTTGAGTCCAAGACTAGCAAGACTGGTAGCAAGCCCAGTCAGTTGATCGACCAACACTTGTGGAGATGGACCTTCTATAGGTCTATGGTGTTGAGCTGTACGTAAAATAGATGGTGGCGGAGCAGTCGGATTAATACGAGCTGAAGCCACTTTGGAAATGTACATGTTTGTACAATTGGTTACCATCATCAAAATAGCTTCGGACAGATCTTGAGAAATATTTCTGCAAATAATTGTTGGCAATTATTATTGTAAAATTGGTTTTTTTTTTATATTTAATTACATGACAGAATTAATAGTTCTTATTAAAAAAATATTACAATACTATGTCATAAAACATAATTTTAATATAATATTTGGTTGTATTATACTGAAGTCAAAAACTCACCCAGTATTAATATTTCTTAGGCAGTTCAACATTGTTAATATAGTTTCGGATGATAACGGTGTGTATTTTGATAAATTCTCATCTTTAGCTGACGATCCTGTTAGTTGCGGGCATCGTTTCTAAGAGCAATTATTAAACATTCAACATGATTGTAAAATACAATTTTGTTTTTTTAAATATTTTGAATTCACCTACCTGTAAAAATTTAACGCATGCAGATATAAAGCTTTCACCGTGTTCACGAATTTTATCAGAAAGCCATTTGTCCAATTTTAAATATTCTCGACGTGAAGCTAAGCAAGCTAGATCTATGACAAAGGGAAACTGCTGAACGCTCAGTAACAACGATAATGCCTGGAGGAAAAAAATTTGATCAAATTACACATTGAGTTGTTGAGGGAAAAGCCATTTTTAATTATTATTACTTTCAGATCTTGGGCTATGTCTAAAATCCGTGAAAGTTTTACATGGTCGTGGTCACTGCGCACGTACCATTCACTCATCGCCTGAACCAAAGTATGTTTGAGTCCAACGTTCTAGAATCAACATAGTTATGAATAACAACGTAAAATGGTTTGAGGGCAAACAAAATAAGAATTGTATAAAATACCTGATGGTTCCATGCATGATGCAAAATAACAGCAGCATTGCTATGGTTGCCAAGGAAAATCGGTATGAGACCGCTGATCATTTCGTGTCTGACCAAACTCAATGGTCCATTGGATTGAATAAGAGCGAGAGCTAACAAATCGGGACATTTTTGAGCTGGAAACTTCAAACATTCTTGTACTTGATAGCAGAGACCTCGTTCGGCCAAAAATAGCATTAGGTCGACAAGTTCAATCGAACGCCTTTATTCATAATAAAATACAATATTTTTAAAAAAATGTATATCTACTGATAGATATTAGCTAAATGAATAAGTGTACCAATTGTTTATGTCTTTGTTGTCAGCTTCGGGAATCACTTTTAACAAGTCGATCGACACCGAACGATATGGATAATCAGCAAAACAAAAGACGTCAGAATTTTGAAGAATATGTTGTACCAGAGACATCTAAAATAAAATAAATGTAATTTAACATCTTACACGTGTACATATTTTAAATAGATTATTTTTAATTACTTGTGCTTCAGAGTGTGACCAGTGTCTGTAAATCATTTCAACAGGAAAGTTTTCCATATGATATCCTTGACCTTTGAGGCCAAGACGAACAGTTGAAAACAAAACCACTAAACCTTGTCTATCTTTAATAATAAAATCGGCATGATCCAATTCTTTGACTACATCTAACCAAGAGAGCGATGGGTTCTGAAAGAAAATAGTAAATTTAATATCGGATTCAAACACGAGATTCTAGTGTCCAACTCAGTTATTTAAAAAATGTACATCTTACCAAATCTTTAACGGTGTGTACAAACACTTCGACATTCCAAGTATTTGCATTAGACAATGTTTTGTCAATATCATGACTACTGTTATCTCCAGGCCAGAACGGCAACGTCATCTGTGAGTCTAAGCCGGTGTGAGTGCGTATCATCATTGATAAAACCTTAGCAATAGACTGTGGACCAAACGTAATGGATGGATTATTTCCACCAGTCACCGACAGTAAATGCCGACGGCATTCTTCCAACGAAGAACAAGCCGAATAGCCCATTTCCATTATCAAATCGGCTAACAGTGGTTCTAGCTGTAAACAAAAAGTATTTATACTTAGTAATAGTAGATAAAAAGATAAATAGAAAACTACCATAGTGTTAGAAATGGACGCTGTATCTTGATTTATTTTTTCCATTGGGCGGTCAGGTTTATCAGGATAAATCAGAGGAGCCAATAAAACAGGAGCGACCTCGAGGGGAAAATCTCGCCGTAAATTTTGCAACAAAACTTCCTTAACTTCTTTACTTATACCTGAAATAATTATCGTTAACGTTACATTTATTCTTAATTTTTGTTAAACATTTTTATCATACCAAAATCTTTATCATCAACGGTGAATACGTGACTTAAAATCAAATGAAGAACTTCAGGACTAGAATCGTGTAATCCTCCTTCAGTTACTTGATCAGTGTTGTCCTCTGAAAAATATATAAGTTGATAGATATAGAATTTTAGTGTAGATTAACAAACAATATATTTAACTTTCATGAATATTTTCACACCTGAGTTAATGTACAATTTAATTAGTTCGGGTAGTTTTTGTTTCACAAACTGTAAAGCGAATGTTGAATAGTTGGCCGATTCCAGACAAACCAACCCAAAAACAACTTCCTGCACAGGACTGAGATGTAAAATTCGACTTAGCTGTACGAATAGCTGTATTGATGGTTTTAATGGCTGTGGATTTTAAATAAATTAAAAATTAACAGTTATATGATAATAAATATAAGCCTTAATTACTTTTAAAGTTGCAAGCGGATTGTCAAGTGCAAAACACAAAATTGAAGTAAGCGAAGGCTTATTTAAAAGTGTTTTACACTGTTGCGCCAAATGTTGAACTTGATAATAATCCTTATGTGATATATTTCGAGGACCTTCGATATCTCTCAACTCGATATGAGAAAATAGGCAACGGAGTAGATGTCGATCTGCTTCAAATCCTTGCAGCTGGATTGCCTTTAAAAATTAATCACGTATAAAATGTTTAACAAAAGTTTATCAGAATGACATTTTATTAATTAGATGTTAAAAAGCTATATAGATGCTGAATTCCTATTCATACTACTTATTAAATAGGTAGTGTGACGTCTACTAAATTGCCTTAACCAAGCGCCTAATGCTATAAATTGAAACAGAGTTAAGATTTTATTAGTTTTTATTTCTATTGTAGTAAGACCACCAAAGACAGGTACATTATAATTTATTATTAATATAATACTTATTCTTAAAAAAAACATAGATGGAAAAAATACGGCTTAAATGCATTTCTGTTCTTTAGATGTTTGAGCGTGATATTATCACCACATTGAGGAAGTTGAATTGCTTTATATATTAACAATAGACAATGTTATAAAAATAAAATTCAATTCAAACGATATAAAAATACTAGCGTTTTTGAATGAGTAAGACATTTTTTTAAGACGTTGAACACCGTATGGCGACAGCACAATTGTCAATAAAATATGGTTGACCTTTAGCGAAACGTAAGCAAGGCTGCCGGCAGCCAACGTTTAAATAGTCTGTATAGATACAATTTTAGATCATAATATTAAGGTAAATTGTACATGATTCCAAAAGTTTTTTTCTCTAAGCCATTATACAATTATATAAAAAAAACAGCGCTATCAAAATTATTCAGATAATAATAAAATGGGATATACAGTTTATATGGCCTGCAAACTTATTATTAAAATAAGTAGTAAAAAAAAATGTATCGTTAAAATTTGTTTTCGATAACTCTATGGGTACATTTCATTTTACATTAAAACGGGGTTCGATTGGGAGTTGTGTTTTTCTGTTGTGGGCGAATTATTATAATTACCAAAAACGACACCATAATGCGTCCATTACAACAAATACAACAGCTAAAGGGAGTGATATAAGAAAAACCAAGTTTTCAAGCTCCTCTAATTAACTAATAAAACAAAATATACATAGAATACTAAATAGAGGTCGACAACAGTTATGTTTGCAATAGCTTAGCTTAGCGTCAAGTCTTACGTCTGATATTTCCTGAACGCTAGACTTGTAGTTTTTTTTCGACAAATTAGCGACGAGATAGCTGATTTGCGACAACGTATATGACAATGAATCCAGGTTCATAGTTCCATGAATGCTGATTCGAAAGCTTCAATATGCTTTGAAGCTTTCTTCTTGGATGTTAATTGACCGTTCAATAGATTGATGGCGACGTGCGACGTGTCGCGGGTGGAACGTTTACTACAATGTTTCGATGTCAGAGCGCCGAATGTTGTAATAAAACGATCCATATATTTCGAATGAACGACAAAAAAAAAAACAAATCAGATAATCGACACCGATGTAGTCGTTGCACACAAGGCCGAACCACCGCACGGGATTCCGGGTTTCACCAATTACTTAAGTACACCAAACACCAGCACATATAGCCGTGCGGTTCACATTTTAATACTCGCGCGACTAGAGATGGAACGGAATAAACGGTAATGGCCACTGAATAAATAAATAAATCGGAGACACGACGAAAAATAACCGTAGAACTACAAGTCACAACGACAAATTGCGATTTTTTGTTTGGACAATAGAAAAAAAACTCTCCCGACAGTTCCGGACTTCCAAGCATAAGCAACCGAGTTATCGTTACGCAGTGTCACCGCGCATTGACAGACAATAGGCCCCCCCAGCCGAAACAGTGCTACCAACGTAAACTCTACCTCCAAACACCGAGTATGTTATCATGTACAACCGTCTTTTATTATCAATGTTTACTTAATAGTTTATTCACTATTCAGTCATACGATGTATTTCAAAATAATATCTTCAAATTATTGTCAATCATCTAATAACTTTAAAAATTGAAATAAAATAAAATGTATTGTTTCAGATAAAATTAAAATTAATAGTTTACGAGTTTATAACATTTATAAGTGAAAAATAATATTGTGTACATCACATCCAAATGTATTAATAACGGTAACAGGATACTATCTGGATAGTAATTAAATCAAAATATTATGTTAGATCAGAATAACTAAATATTTATATAATAACGACATCTATGTCGGATGAAATTTCTCTTGGCACCCATGGGCCACCGTTATTATCACGTTCAATTTTTTTTTTTGGCTTCTGGCAAGACGTTGGTTTTTAGTTAATTATCATTTTACTAAAAAAACATCAATGTAATGTTTAAAATCTAATATTTCCAGTGAGATATTGAATGGCCGACGATAAAAAAATTACTCTGTAAATAGGTGGAGCAATGGCTTATGTAGGTATCAGTTGTAAAAAACAACTTTGTGTAAGACGCGTACACCTTCTAAACTAAGCAAATTAAATTATATGAAAAACAAAATATGTTTTGTGTATGCATTTTATTTTTAATCCTGTAGAACCTACACGCTTTACGGTATTAAACCTTGGATTCATCAAATATATGTTCTACGTACATATCTGTTATTCCTCTTTTAATCATACACCATAATAATTTGCCATTTAGTTAAAAAATAAATAAAATATAAAGTATATTGTTGAATTTTTCGATTTTAAAATTAAAATCCTGTTTTTATGATGTATATGTAATAGTTATGAGGTCATAAACAAATTATATTATCTGTTTGGTTATTATTACTTCTTAGTTATTAGCCATTTTATTTAAAGTCTTAACATAAAGGTTTTTTTTTGGTCTAATTATTAATGTTTCATAGATCTACAAAATAACATGCATACAAATTATTGTAAAAGCAGCAATAATGTGTATAAAATTATATTTTAAGTATTAAAGTGATAACATTTCTATTTAGACAAGTATTATTCCATTTTGGCTGTTGCATTTGTTTAAAATTTAAAAATAGGTTGATATAATGTATATCACATAAACATTTATATAAAAATCCAGGTTTTCTATCCATATGTCTAAAAAAATTATAAATAATAATTAAAATCATTTTATTACTTATAATAATTATAAAATAAACGCCAAGTTATTATAACACTACGACAATAAATTATAATTTTGAGATTAATTTTGGTACATGTAAAACACAAGACACATTAACTTGACAATATCTTCATCAATATCTGGAAACTGTTTTAAGTATGTGTAAAACGGTAGTCAAGTGAAAACATTTTTTTTTGCAATTTGTTTCACGTTTTTAAAATAAAGAGTTTGTTATTTGAAGAAAAAGATGTAGGGGAACTGTGCTGGCCATCATAACTGAGGATTAGTACTGAGTAACAGTAGATAACTTCCAAATAGAGATTAATATAGAATTTATATTTGAAACACAATGTAATAAACTGTAGAGATGTATATGTATAAATGCATAATAAAAAACATACACGTGTGATTCGAAACAAACCGATACTAATTTTTATTGAATAATTTTTTTGTGTTTAACATACATTATACCTCTTCGAAAAACATGCAATATGCTCTATCATACCGCAAGCAAGTTGTGCGTTGTAAATATTGTCACTGGCAGTAAACAAAGCCCAATAATCTTCATCGGCTCGTAACATTACCTGCAAACATTTCGCCAGAATCAATTGCACGTCTCACTTGTACACAATAAGGTATATAAGAATGATTACTTTAGCATCTTCGTCGCTAAACGTCTGGCAAATGATAAAATTATTATTATTTGTGTATAATCTCATTGAGCGGCAAACTTCCCAAAAGCCTTTTACCACACCTCAGAAAAAATAAAGATAAACATTGATGAGTCTTACTACTTTTTTTTATTATTATTTATTATCTGTTAAAAGCCCCGACTTCTGAAGTTGTTGCCTGTACATTACAAAGTTTTAACAACTTACTGTAGTCAACCACGTCCAAGTCAAGCTGAAATTTATTTGCAAATCTTTTCCTCAAACCATCGAATTCTGGACTTGCTATTAATTCTGCAACGTATGCATCTCTTTTTGTTTCAAATTTTTCTATTTGTGGATCCTTCGTTCTAGCGAATTCATTCTAGAGCATACAATTATTGTTATTTATATTTCTTTGATACTCATGCAACGTTATTTAACGCGTACCATTAAAAGAAGGTCTTCACTATCGCATGTTGGAATGGTTTTGTGGGGAAATTTTCTACCATCAAATATTTTTTCCAAAAATACTTGAGCACTTAACGTGGGACGTTCGTCAGTTTCATCATTTGGTATTGCATTTTAGTATAAGAGAAACGGTTGTTAAAGTGGCAGGTAATTATTTTGAGTCTGCGATAGAAGTTGAAAAAAAAGACTTTTTAAAAAAATTAGCCTTACAAAACATGAACGCGTACACACCGGTTAGGAATTTGATTCCTGGAATAAAGCAGAAATTTCTTATTATATTCATTTCTGACTTTACGATTTATTTAAAAATAATAATCTACTTAAGATATCCATTAGCTAAGATGAATCTCTACTTTTTTTCTTCTACTTAACAACTTTTTACACCGAGTTAACGAAGTGTTTTAGATGGATTAGAATATACATTACATATTTTACAATAATAGAAAATATGTCGGAGTCATTTCACCTTGTTCCGAAGAGGGAAAAAAACATCATTTTCATAATTTGTAAAGCATATATATTTTATACATAACAGCCTCTAACCTAACTTTTTTTTTTTTTAATTGCCTGAGGGCATTTTTATTTAAACGATTAAAAAATCTTTATAAATATAAATCAAAAGAGCATAAGTGCTACATACGAGTAAAATATATATATATATATATATATACCTAACCTATATATATACATATACAAAACATGTGTAGGGTTCTACTTAGTTAAGCCTAACCGTAAGCCATTAATATATTATACGTATCTGTTTTTTTTTCAAACCGATATATTTGTACATAGGTAACCTACATATTTTTCTAGTTTAATGTGAAAACATGTTATTATTTTAGCAATACACGCGCACGATATTTTTCTGCTTATGTATTACAATTTAGATTGTACACAAAATGAGAGGCCTCTAATACCTATCTAGCCTCTTTTACAAAAAAAGTACCAACATTTTAATATAAGGATGTGTGGTATTGTTGGAGCCCAGTGTAGTTAAATTTATACCGGTATAAAAAAATAGGTACCTACACTTTAGTTATTAAGTAAGTACAATAATTTCGGGTAAATATCTAAGGTATTTGTTAGGCTTGTTTTTATTATACTAACTAAATGGCAATATGTTATACCGTGACAAAGTAAAATTATAAAAAAAACATTAAACTACACATGTAGGTAGAATTAAAATAAAAAATGTTTTTATTTGTTCGGTATAAAGTTTAAAAAAATGCCTTGATATTTAGAAGTTCGCTTGATTAATCGATTAAAGGCCGCTATTTATTTTGTTTTAATTTTTATAAGTATTTATACATTTAAATCAGATAATGTGGTATGGCTTTTATAAAATGTGTAAGCGCTATAATATCTGTTGTTTTTATTTTTTCAAACCGATAAAATTGTATATGAGTCACCTTGATATTTTTCTGTAAGTATGGCCACATGTTTTTTTTTTTAATATTTAGCGCACTATTTTACAACTTATTTACTACATTTTTAGATGTTTGTGAGACCATCAGTAGTTTTCAATTCCTGAAAGTCTATTTCAAACAATTGTACCATCTTTATTACTTTTATCCCATTTCATAAATTAAATGATTAAATTTAACCGACAAATTAAAAATATATTAGAAATTTCAATAGTTAATATGTTAGGCTTTTTGGAGTAAATGCAATCAAATAATGTGTAATACCCAATTAAATGGATTTATCTGTATAATATTTGCATTGATCAATAAATGTACATTCAAAAAACACAAACGTTTTTAAAAATAAATCAATGCATAAATGCAAAGACGAATATATTTAACCGTTTAAAACTAAAAGCTTTGATGTGGTGCTGTGAGTGCACTGGTTTTACATAAGCGGAGGTTCATAGATCAGAAATCATTTCCAATAATATTATGTCCTTTATAACACCAAAACTTAAATATATTTAAATTTTCAATCCTCCAGTCCAAAATGTCTTAACAATTTACTTATTCTTCAGTTCTATAACTTTTCGACAAAAAATAAATTTAATCCACATTTCTGAAAAAGTGGCATGATTTATTTGTATAAAAATAATTTTTAAAAGAGACATGCCTAATAAAAGTTTGATAAAAATGGCCAAAACAAACTGAAAGAAGAAAAATTAGCTATCATTTTTTTGGAGGGTGGTCTCTATATTTATAGATATTGCATACTGTCTGTTTTTAAGGAGTTTTATATAGGTAATATTTAAGAAAAAAGAAGTCTTAATCAATTTCAACCATGTAGTAAATTAATTTGTCGGTTAATTTTTACAAGCTTCAAGGTAGCTATTATTTTTTATTTAAATAATTGGTCCTATAAGTATAAGTCATTTTGGATTGTTTTAGACCAAAAAGCCAGACAAAATTTCGACTTTATAGGATGGTCCAATTTCAATTCTGTAAAAAGATTCTAGTTCTTTAGCTAATTTTCCATGTTATGTAGGAAGCAATTTTTCCTGGCTTTTTGACATAAAACGAGTGGAAAACAATTTAAAAAAAACTAGGGTCTCATTTTTGGCCTAAACAAACCAAAAAGTCCACTGGTCATCAGACCAATGTACCAGCATCCCAACTGTGGAGTGCCCATTTTTAAGAAAATTTGGTATGCATTAAAAATAAACAAGTTAGCATCTTGGTTGTTTTATACAGTTATTTATGTTTTTTCCCGAGACTGAATGTAGAAATACAAATATTTTTGTTTCAATAATCAACTTAAAAATCATAAGTCTCAATAAAAAAAGTCGTCAAGTAGCTTCACAGGGCTGTTTGTTTCTTTTAAAGATAACGAGTTTCTCGTTATCTATTTTCATGCGACTCACCTTGTCTAAGGATAATTGTTTTACAGCCACATCCCATTGTCCTGCTTCCTCAACAACTAGGAAAAGGTAAAGAAATTGAGGAGTTTATACTATCCCTTCTCCCAATAGTAGTTATTATAGTAACTGTACTGAAGTACAGTACAAAATCGTTAAGTTACCAATCAAGCAAATCACTAGGACGTGATATCATCACAAACAAAGTAATAAAACATCTACCTATCTATTTTACTCTGGTTCTTCTTTACAGTTTACATGCTTGTACCTGTTTTGCCTATTTATTGCGCCTATACCAAAACTAAAAGTCGTTTCTTCTTAACATTATCGAGAATAATTGTTTTATTTCTAAATTCTGCAAATTGCTTAACATTTTTTTTTCCAAAAGAATTTAATGTACAGATAATAATTAATCGCTAATTAATCGAGTGAATCGAAGTAGTTTTATTTATTTACAAATAAACATACGGTTTGAATGGCTTATAATAAGCAATTAAAGAGGATAATTAAAAGAAATAATCTTTTTTCAAAACCACTTTGAATCGAATCTGTGTACAGGTAAAAAGCAACAAATGAGTTTATAATCATAAGTAACACGGTTTATTATAAGATACATTACATTTGATAATTTCGATACAAATGTGGTTTGGAATAATTATTTAAGTATAGTAACAATATAACTGTATAATTTTTAATGAGTTAATGTCTAAGATAAATGGTCTAAATTATAAAAACTGAGAAGCAAGTGAATACTTTTTACTATATTAATGATGTTTTTCTAATTAGTCATCCCCAATGCAATTGACGGTGATTGTTTCTCCGATGAAATAAGTTAGATGACATTGATCACAAACAACTTCAGTTATTATGTTATGGTATAAGGTTGAAAACATTGCTTGCCTATTTCTAGCAATCATAATTTCCAAGAATAATTAAACGCCTAAATTCCGACCATTCCATATGACTATCTAGAAATCATTACACAAAAGTATTCACATTAAAATATATCAAACTTTACTTTGCCGTAACGAATTGACGGGTTGCAATTCTTATTATTGCGTTTTATAAAATTATTATGTAACATATTTCGTAGAATGAGAAGATAAAATTGTTTAAAATGTGTATAACTGGTTCTTCCTAATTATTTTTACAGACGACATCTGTAAAATATTTAAAGTACTCCTCAGAAATATAAAAAAAAAAGCACGCTACCTATCGATAATAGTTTATGTACAACATCAAATTGATCATTAGTTATTCACATTTCATATGTTAAATATGTTACAATATTATATATTCCTAAATTAGTTATTATTATTCGACGTACCACTCAAGGGTTTAATTATCTCTTCGACTTCCATTTCATTTAGTCCATATTGCTGTTGATGCTCCAGTAAGTAGGTTTTAACTCTACGCTTAGTAACTTTACTGGTACAACCGTACTCGAAACACATGTATTTCTTTATTTCTGGAGTATGTAAGACACCAAAAAAAATTTCACGGAGTTGCTAAAATCATTACATTTTTTATTTTAGTACAAAAAATGAATACTATTAAATAGAAATAATGTATCTCGAGTTATTAGTATTACATTTTTCACTAGGTTTATAGAGTATTTCATGTTTAAATGTTTTTTTTAATGTGTCATATAATTAAAAAGAAAAAATTAAAAATTACCTTTTCAGTAAATTTTGATTCTATTGATTTTTTAAATTCCTCTCTCGACATATCGTAACTAACTAGAAATCATTGTAAAATATTCACATTAAAATTTACCAATCTAGATTACTCGTATTATTCTGTAACGAATTGAGTGGTTGCAATTATTATTATTTCGTTTTTATGAACAATATAAGGCCATTAAGGTTATTATACATACCAATAGTAATCTAAAAGCAATAATTTTAATTGTTTCACTTGTTTATTTTTCAAACAACTTAAAATCGCGTAAAAAAAAAATTCTTTGGTTATGTCGTAGAATGAATATTTTAATATTAATATTGCAATTTGTAAAACCGTTATAATTTTTTTTTGTAACATGATTTGTAAAAACAAGATATAAGCGTTTTATATTTTTGTAACTTGTTCTATATAACTATAACTTGGTCTCAGAGAAAGGTGCAGGGAAAATTCCCTCCCCCCCCCTGACAATTGCCCGTCCTGTGGAACAAACCGCCAGTGGCCGAGATTCCTTATTAAAGTGATCATTAGTTTTCACATGTTATATATTTTACAATATGTATTACTGAATTATTATTATTCAACGTACGCCACATCGAATCAATTATCCTGACGGCTTCCTCTTTTGTTATTCCATGTTTTGTGCGCTTTGCTTCGTCACTTAAGTAGGGATATACAGAATTCCTGCAAACGCCCATATATATCTCCTTTTGAAAAAAAGTTATAGTCACGCTACGGTCTTCAGATATCGATGTATAAATTTCATCGAGTTTCTAAAATCATCATATTTTTATTTTTAACACTAAATGTGAATACTGTTATAATGAAACTAACGTGTCTCCAATTATTACTACTATATAATTCACTAGGGTTATAGAAAAAAAAAATTTATATATTTTTTTTAATAAATTATAATATTATAAAGAATAAATTCAAAATTACCTCATCAGTAAATGCATTTGCTGTATTAAAATCATGAAACATGTATAAAAAGAATATAAAATACTGAAAGTTCATTATGATATTTTTTCCAACGGGTATGACGCTTGAATAATGTTTTGCAGTGTATGAAAATAAAATGATTCTTTTTTTCTTTTTAATGGCATCTGTTGTTGAGATTTCAGTATAAATTTTCCGCGTATGTGTTTATTTAAGTCAATACGCTGAAAAGTCATATTGACTGTTAAAAAATAACCGTGACTATGTTTGTGAATTAAAAAAAATCAGTAGTTATTTTGCCGTTTGACAAAACCGAAAAATGTATACACAACCGTCTAAAAAAAAAAAAAGAAAACTTTCTTCTACATCATATTGGGAGCTCATGAGCCCTATTTGCCATACAATTATATATTGCGAGCCGGTTCGGTACATAGTAAAATACGGATCTATTATTTGGTCTCCTTAGCAGTTTACATTATGTACTACAACTTTTAATCGATGAGAGGCCTCTGTCTCTCTAAATTTCCAATATCAATTTACCCCAAACGATTTTCATCGATACGCTGAATTTGAATCATTTTAATACATTTTGATTCTCGACGAGTCTTTTTAACACTTTAAGTGCTGTGTTCATATAATTGAATACACAATTGCTCAATTCCAGCCTTGCACCTAAAGTGTTTATACTATTTCATTTCAATTTCGGATATCAATTTTCATATATTTTATTACTATAATTAATTAATAAACTATAAAGTGTCATAGATTGACATCGAAGCTAAGGGCATGTTACTATATAAAGTTAGGGTTTAACGCACAACTAATTAGCGTTTTTAGTTTTAATTAAAGTCCCTTTGTTGTACAAAAACCAACGATGTATAAATATTATTTTCTTACACACTATATTGTGTTCTTGTGGTTGCCCTCGAAAGAGTCGAATACTTTTATTAATGCATTTCAACATATAGTAAACTATTGTTTATCGCTAAGTTTGACATTTCTCCCTTCAGAAATTGATTTGGATTTTGAAGATGGAATCCACAATGCAATAAGAATAAGTCTAGACCAATGTTAGAATTAAAGGATGTCTATTCCATTTGGGTCAAAGCTGGCGGCGAAAAATTCAGAAGTTGGGTCTATCCAAGGAATACAAGTATAATTATGAGAAAAGTAGATATCTCAAGTACTTTTTCGGATTGCCATTTTTAAACGAAAATGAAGTAGTTGAATGTTCACGTAAGATTTGATGGCAATAAAACCATGTGATGATGATAAAATTGACAGTCTCACAGTTACATTTTAGATAATTACATTGAAAATGAAGTTGGACAGTTTCCCCCCAAAATTTGGTGAGATTTTTCAGCAAGCACTAATCGGACCACTAACAGTTATGAAAGTTTTCATGCAAAATTAAATACATTATTTCACTCAGGACATCCAAATATTTTTTATTCTTGTTGACACTCTTCTGGGCATACAATCAGATGCATACATAATAAAGTAGATTAAAAAATTAATCTAAAAATAACGTTTTTATGCGTCTTAAAAAGTATAAAATAACCTTCCGGGGGTCTTGATAACCAAATAGGACAGATGAACTAGAAAAACGTGGGGCGCATCTTTCTACTTAGATATTAAAATCTAAGCTTTCATGCTAGCATTAAGTTGTCTCTCATAATGCCGTCTCTCTAACCGAACGGATAAGAAAGTGATAGTATGATTTTTTATCGGAAATGAAATTTAATGGATTTCCGTGCCACTTGCCTTAAATTTCATTGCAAATTGAAAAGACTTAAATGCTATTCTCTCCAAAGTTTGTTTTATGTAGCTTGCTTCAATTTTTTTGTTAACTACCTTGTTTAACATTTAAAGTATTTATTAGTGACACATTTAGTGTTACAAGCGATGGTTTGAAGAAGCATAGAAAACATCAAAAGTTAATTTTTTTTTCTCATTTCAAAAAATAACACAACTTAAAACAATATTTATTTTCAGGTCTATATTGAATGGACATAAAAGAACATTTTCTTAAAAAAATTGTATACACGTTTAGATAACATTATATATATATATGCTATCTAAACTAATATATATATATATATATGTATAACCGCAACGGTTAGAACGGTTGGCGTCAGCATGTTAAAATGTGTACAATAATTTTAACGTTTTCAACACGAAATCTATGCATTGAACGAGAGACGACTAATAAAATAAACAAGTAAATATAACAAATGCATTTGGTGAAAAGGATTGTAAGTTAAAATTATAATTTACTTATTTTATTTAACTTACGCGAGGCAGAGAGGGGCAGGAGTGTGTTTGAAAGTATTTTGAAGAAAAACAGCTGGGACTGTGGCCGACATTGTGTGAGATGTGCTTGTTTTTTTATTATTTATTATATAATATGAATTACACATACAATATTAAATAAATATTGTTTATATTATACATCTAACTCATTTAAGCTAATTTTTGAGAAGGAGTCGGTGAGAAATATTAAAACAAAAAAATTGCAAGTGTAAAGAATAAATTTCATCGAAATTCCAGATGAAAAATGTTAATATTGATCTAAGATGTTATAAATTATATACTAGTCGGCGAAATGATTTATTAATAATATAAAAATTAGGTTATCCACATTATTATCCAAATATTTATATTAATTTAAAAATATTCCATAAGAAATGAAATGTATTCTGTTAGTCTTAAAATATAATTTTTTTCTATACATTTGTAAAACTAAATTCGGAATACTGACAATTGTCCTAAAATTTTAATTACTCAAGTAAAAAATTATTGGACCCAAAATTAATAATTATCAAACTCGTTTTAACGTTGGAGACTTCAAATAATTTAACTAGGTCGATGATAAAATATGTTGTTTTGTTTTCGAATATTGTCTTATTTAGGACATTGGTGTATGACTGTAACTGTTTGAACAAGCATACAAAACAATACATAAAAACAAGTATTCTTCTTATTCTAAATAAATATTACAACTTAAAACGTGTGTTGTTTACGCATTTAATAACATACAACGAAAATTTAGAGCATAAAATAAAACCTTACATATTATGGTTTGGAAACCCAAATTTGGGCCTTATTGAGCAATCCAGTGATCACACATAAAAAAACAAATATCGATAATGACAATTATGTGCTTAAAAATTAATTTTTAGTTTAAAGGTGGATATGATTTGGGTTACATTTGTTACATTTTTGTTTTAAATGTATTTACTTTTTGTTATCTCTGGTGAAACCAGTTGACATTGACTATTTAATAAAAAATTTCAATTAAACAATTTTTAGTCGTTAGATAAAAGCACTCTTCTATATTGGAATCTATAATGTAAGCAGTAAGAGTTGAATATATCAACGAAAAACAAGTGAATGCTCTCAGTTTGTTAGTTGTACATTCACTGATTACATACTTAACATACTAAAATACATTTAAATGACAATTACACTTGAGGTTTTACACATTAAAGGACTTGCTTCCACAAGGAGTTGAACAAAAGTAAAAAAGAAAGCAGAGTTTAAACATTATGTTATCTTTATAAATTGTTCACAAATATAAAATAGGTTCTCTATATATAACTGTATTGTTATAATAACCCACACATCGTTGTTAACAATATAATGAAATATTTTCATTGTCTATCTACTCACTCACACATAGCCACCTGAAAATTGACTACGGTAAAAGTGTAATTTCTCCCTTTTTTTTAGGGGGGGGGGGGGTTCCTTAATATAAAAAGTTTGATCACAGTTTTTTTTTTTTTAAATTGTATATGTTATAGTTTTATTCTAGATAATATACCTTCGGTCTTATTTTCCCGACCTAAATCCCTAATACTTTGCTTCAAAAAGTGAAATGAAGAAAAAAATTCTATCTTTTCTATTGAAAACTGTTAAAATTCCACACAAATTTGGAATTAATTTGACTTGTTAGTTGTTAAATCTTAAAATTGCGCCAAACAAGTTTTAAAAACATTTAGTCTTTTTTCCAGGAGGAGGGAGGGTTATTGAAATTTCGGGGTTTTCCTTATTCGATTTTGTTGATGAAACTTTTTTTACCAAAACTGGTTATTGACCGGTATACTATTCAGAAAATAATTCTCAGTTTAAATAGTAAATTAAATATGTACACAAGTTACTATTTAAGTTTTTAAAAGTTGATAGGCTTATGGAAAATAATAAAAAAAAAGGTTAAAGCCTAACACGGGTCGATGTTACCAACCGACAGTTATTAGCGTCTGTTCTTTTCTCACATCTGGTACACCATGATTGTAATTTGGTCTAGTATTAAAAAAATTACAGTGTTTACAGATAAAAAGAAAGCCCACATCAGAGTAAAGCCTTCGCCGCTCTGCATCGAGGCTAAAACATTTTTCTGGATTTTTTAGTAAAAGGCTTCTAAAGTGGTAAAATTATATGTTTTTGGGGTCGGTTATTACGAATTTAATAACAGTTTTCAATTTTACTCAGCCAAAAAAAACTTAAGTAAAAAAAAAAAATTTAATTTGTGTAAATTAAAAGTCAAAAGTGGTACTTGAGCACAAAACTTAATAGTATCTAATAAGATTTTAGAGTTTTCCGGAAAACACAGTTTTCCGGAAGCATTTTGGGTTATTTTAGACCAAAAAGCCAGACAAAATTTCGACTTTATAGGATGGTCCAATTTCAATTCTGTAAAAAGATTCTAGTTCTTTAGCTAATTTTCCATGTTATGTAGGAAGCAATTTTGTCTGGCTTTTTGACATAAAACGAGTGGAAAACAATTTAAAAAAAACTAGGGTCTCATTTTTGGCCTAAACAAACCAAAAAGTCCACTGGTCGTCAGACCAATATATCAGCATCCCAACTGTGGAGTGCCCCGTGGGCCATGTATATAATATGTAAGAATGTTTTCAATTGTTAAATAGTAAGGTTTTTGTATATAATTTGGCACATCGGTACATTTGTTTCAGAAGTATTACTGAATCCAAAAGTAAACACACATTTAGAAAATTCCATTGTAGCACTGTTTATATTATTCTTACCTATACGTGTCGACTCGAAAATAAAAATTTTGCCATTTTAGAAAGACTTCTGTGGTTTGATGGGTTTTTCACTATTTACATTATAGTGCTCGTTTGTGTTGAAATAATTTTACAAATTCAAAAGACTGTTAAATTTTTTTCAGATATTAAGCTTGCATTATAATAACGTACCTACACCTAATGTTGAAAAATGCTTATGGTCTTGACTATTTCAAGGCCAACCTGACTTGTTGCGATATTCTAAAACTTTGAAAAAAGACCTACCTACGTGTTACATTTTTAGTTTTAACATTGAATGATACTTCAAGGTCATTGTAATTTTTTCCCCTTCAGCTACTAGATAGAAGAAGTAGTGATTTTTGAATCTCCTATTAACCTATACATTAATTTAGATATGCATGTTGCAATTGTATTGACTTTTAAAGTTTATAAAATCAACCAAAAGAGCAGAAGCCTTTAAAAAATTTTTTCAAAAAGCCAGTACAGTGGGGTCGGGGCAAAGTGGGGACGGGGAGGTCACAGGTTTAGAAGAATTATTAAAACTGAAAGTGATAAAATGACTTTCCAATAAGCGCTTCGATGCTAATCAGTAGTTGGTATTTTCAAACCAGTAAAGTCCAAACCACAGTATACACCAGCATAGTAAGAAACAATTAAAGTGAGGTGGAGTGTTTACAAATTAGCATCAAAAGATAAGATGAAACCTAAACATATGTTATGGGGGTTACAAATTCTTTTACAAGAAAAATTCGGGGTTCAAAAACTCATCGTACATATTTTATATTATTTTTCAATAGATTATTGCATGCTGAATTTCAAATTTGGAAAATTGTTGTCGTGGTTGTGTATTGATTTAGAGAAGTGTATTGTGTGGGCTATTACTCATAGGTGTGTTGTTCACATCGTCCCGAAACTAAAAAAATAAGACACTAACAACGGTGAAAAATATTTGTGTGAAACACAGTACTTCTAGGTCTTTTATACAGAGTGATTCATTTTGGGCAAGACACTAGTTTTCTCCCAAAATATTAATATTTTGAATATTATTTTTTTAGATACACTTTGTACTATATTTTTCAATACTTTGAAAATTGTTATCTCTATCCCTTATACGATAAATAGGGTCCAAGTTCACTTTTTCAAATGACAACATATTATATTAATTCCATAAATTTGTAGGAAAAAAAGGAGAAAAATGTTTTGAGATAATAGTTGATCTTATCTACTAAATTATTATTTTATGTGATGACTGGTGTAATAAAACTACTTGTGTTTGTTGAACCGAATGAAAATATTAAGGAATATAGATAAAAATTCAAATCTTTACAAAGTCATAACAAGCGAACAAATGGATAAAACTTAATTATTCAAACACTAAAATTTTTTTAAAAATTTTGCCTATACATATATTTATGGAATTTAAAACATATGTTGCTATTTGAAAAAAGTGATACCTTACCCTTTGTTTTGTATAAGGGTTGGAGATACAAATTTTCACAGTATTGAAAAATGTAGTAAAATATGTACCTAACAGTATAGGAAATTATTTTTATTTTTAAATGTTCATATTTTCCGAGAAAATTAGTGTCTTACCCAATATGAATAACCCTGTATACTAACGCATTTAACAGTACGAACAATCTGGGTACATAGACAGTGTTGTTAAGTATTTTCATGTGTACTACTATTACTCATATGTTATTTCATATCCATACGAATTAAAAAAAAATATTACTAACTGGGTGTTGTTTTTAATAATATTTGTTTAATTGAAGATTTTTAGCTTAGTACAAATGTACTTAATATGCTTGTTAAATACAATTAAACTGTACCATATAATATTTCAAAGTAAAAAATATAAAAAAAATTGGAAATTTCTTAAAAGTGTTTTGTTATTAGTTTAATTAAATACTTAATAATAGATAATATTGTCCTATAATACTTCGTCACCACACACTACTGTGTTTCGTCCCGATTGGACTGGCTTCTGTTTTATAACTGTTAATAAACACATATTTCTTTGGAATTTCATGAATAATATTTATATTTAGGTTACATTTCATAACACTACATTATGATTTCTATTAGTTGAATCAAACGACTAGATACGTCTTAGGATTTTAAATGTATACTTCAATAGTATATTTATTTATTTATTGAAATGTGCATAGTGCTTACATATAGCATAATTTAATTTAAAAAAATGAATATTTAATACAAACCATTCATTAAAAACGTTAAAATGAATACAGAAAAATTACGTATAAGTAATAGTTTATATATAAGGTATAATTTAGAATGCATAATGACTGGGTAATATTTATAATAAGTAATAGTGATATATAAATGTATTACTTATAATAACTTTAAAGTAAAGGCTAAATTATTATAAAACGTCAGATTTTTTGAGAAAATCGTACCTTTTTGTATAGTATAGAGCCACACTTGATCTTAATCCATTTCATTCTAATTTTCAGAGCTTAAGTCTTAAACTACGCTTAAAAAAATAAATGAAGAAACATTGTCTAATACTTCTAGGGGTTCTTAGGGAGAGTCTAAATTGAATATGCGTATTACACGTGCTACTCCGATTGAAATAAGTTAAATCAATATACTAGGGTAGGTAAAAATACTTTATCGTTCCTAATTTCTGCTAAAAACAATGCCGTTAAATCTAATATACTACAATATGATAGTTTGCTACTACACAATTTTTTTTGGAACTACTTGCAGTTTGCATTTTTGTTATGAGCTTTGTAATAAGAAAAATAAGAAAAAATAAAAGGGAAGATTGATAATAGAGAGATGGTAAGTTAGGTTAGGTTAGGTAAGGTTAGATGAGAGAGTAAATATGTTTTTTTCTCCTCAAGGTGTTGGTTGTCGGCTATTCTTACAGCTCTTGTGGCCATTGTGTGGAATAACCCAATTTTTGTGAAGGGCAATGTTGTGACTCAGCATGTACTTATCAGTATTCATGTTTACATACCCCTGTACTAAAACTTTCTCCTGGGTTCCTTTTAATCAGACTTTTTTTCTAGGAGGGGCTATAGAGAGGTCTCATAGGAGAGGTGGAATAAATATAATATAAATTCAACAAATTAACTGTATTTAATTTAAAAATAAATAAATATATATATGTGTAAAAACTAAAAGATAATTGCACCAAGTTGGTAATTTAGCTTACAACTTAGCTAATAAAATCTTAATTATGCTCATATTAACTGTAACAATGAGCGCGTGATTATCAAATTTGATTAGGTGCACGGTGGTCTCAAAGGTAGGAATTTTTTTAGTTCTTCCTCTCCATGTTGCCATTGTATAAATGTGTCATCCACATATCGTAGCCACATTTTTGGTTTCAAGCTGCTATATTGTAATGCCTGTTCTTCAAAACATTCCATAAAAATGTTAGCAAATACTGGCACTAGTCTTTATCCCATAGCTAGTCCGTCAGTTTGTTCATAAGTTATGCCTTTGTAAGTAAAAACTGTTGATTTGGTACACATCTCTAGTAATTTATATAGATGTACCTCTAACCATTTCTTCTCCTTTTTAATCTCTAACGTGGCTTCTACTGGAACCATTGTGAACAATGAGACCACATCAAAACTGATAAGGATGTCTCCATGTTCCCATTTAGCTTCTTTTATTTTTTCCACAAAGTGTGTAGAGTTTGTAAGAAGTAGTTTTCCCTACTTTTTTTTTAGTATTCTGGCCAAGTGTCCCTTTAGATTATAAGTTGGAGAATTGATTGCACTGAATATGGGTCTTAGGGGTATATTTTCTGGTTAGGTAAGGAAAATATACCACAAAAGTATTGAAGTTTTTCAAATTTATAACTGTATTAAGTTGGTAATTGTGAAAAGAAAATAATTACCATCATTTGCCGATATTTTAACTAGTACAAATGTTAGTAAAAAACAGAAAAGTTTCATTTTGATCTGCAAATAAGAATAAACATAAAATCAATTTATATTAGTCACTGCAGCCTCCGGTGCCAAGTTGAGAAGGTTTTGATTTTGAAAAACTGTATAATAAATGATACATATATTTATATACATTTTTTACTAGACAAAAATACTTCCTAGAACGTGAAACTGATTTTTTTGTATAGAATGGTAGAAATCGAACTTAAAAAGTACTTTATTCATTTCCTCTAAATATTTATAATTAGCAAAAGAAATTTTTTCTAACGTTGGATTTGAACACACATTGACGCACACGAAAATTGTATTTTTTCAATACAACCTAAAGTAGTATTTTAAATTTCTATACAGGGTGATTATTTTATCACGAACCTCTCAACATCTCATAGGGTCTAATAAGAAATTACATTTTTTTTCATATTGTTTTTATACAACGTGATCTCTATTTTTTTTTGTTTCCCCCCTCCCAACTTAGTTTTTTTGATACTTAAATGGTTGCTATCAAAAAACAAAGTGGGGGGGGGGGGGTAAAAACAAGAAAAAATGTGAAAAATTGAGCTCATATAGTATAAAAACAATATAAAAAAAAAATTTTAATTTCTTATTAAACCCTATGAGATATTGAGTGGTTCATGATAAAAGAATCACCCTGTATATGATCGGTTTGGATGATAATTGATAAACATTGCAACTACATTTAAATGTTGACACTTGACTCCTAAAGAGTTTCTCAGCTTAACGTTTTTCTTAATTTTTATTTTCCAAGGTCGATTTTAAGACTTTATTTTATTAGCTTTCAGTGTTAACTTTTCAACTATAACAGTTCAATTATAATTCTTAAAGTTATGCGATTTGGGAATAATTTTTGTGTAAAGTATAAAAACATATTTTTTTTAATATTTGAACAATACACGTGCACATTATTTTTTACTTTTTGACTACATCATCAGATGTTTCAATTGTATTTATATTAGCATTGATTACATTTATTCCAATAAATGTAAATGTAATTAAATAAGTTGAATGCAAATTTATTTCATAAACATAAAAATTGATAATACATAATTAAATGCAATTATATATATTATATTATTTGCATTGATCAACAAATGTACATTAAAAAATGAATTTTTTATTTGAATATTCATTTGATAATAATGTAAGACTACAGGTATACAGTCTCAAACTTTTTAAAATACCATTTTTCTACAATAAAAAAATACTGCGGGATGCTTGGGGGTGTTGTCAATAATTTTTTATCAAAGTTACAGAGGGTTAAAGTTAAAATTGAATAATTATCAAATTGAGTTTTGTTTTTTCCTGATTTTTAGGGCGAAGAATTGATATTTTTTTAACATTTGAAGCATTGAAGTCACATACTTGTAATACATTTGCCTTGTTAATGAAAACTAGTGTGAATAAATAAATATTTGGCTCAGTGTAATGTCAAATAATTTTGTATTTTCAGAATGTTCAATGTATAAAATCGTTACCCTTGAATTTTATTTTTTTGCATTTGTGTGAGCACTTGATAATGTAACTTGATATATGTATATAAAAAATTGAAGGTTATCAAAAACTATAGATTGACAATATTGTTATAATTCCTGTAGATCTGTGATCTCCCTCTTCCCCCCAAATTTCCCCAACCCACTGTACTGGCTATTTTATTTCTTGTATTTCAAGAAAACGGTTTTTAAAACATATGTCATTTGGTTGTGTATTTGATTTGAGTGTTTGAACTATTCGCTTGCACATTACTACTTTACATTTACACACATTTTAGCGAATACCTATTTTGTATATTCGTATTTAAATATTTTTAATGTGTTTTTACAAAAACAATATTGTATAGTTTTAGCAATGTTGCCTTTATTGACTTAAATCGTCGTAATGCTTAAGTTACTTGCAAATGTTCAACTAGTAAAACACGATATTTTATTAATATTTTTATTGGTTTTTATAAAATGCTGACTTAAGGGAAACACAATATCTGTGATTTTAAACCAACAGCTGTGTTAACACCATATATGTTCATAAATGTTCTGTAGACATTACATGTTGAATCGACAAACACAAATATTTCAGTATATTTTAAGCTCTAGCAAAAATATAACGTCACTGAAACAATAACAGTATGATTAGTAATTTTAGTTTGATTCTATTGTGTCTTTCCGGCGGCTATTGCATATCGTCTAAGTTTGACAATTTAGATTTGAATGAACTAAAAGACATTTATAACCGCCAAAACCCAACTAAGGAATGGAACGAAGCTATGAACCAGCAAATATTTTACGGCGTTATCGACAGTACTAAAACTCCTGTTGACGTTAAGGACGCTGTAGACTATTTTATGCAAATTGTTGACGACAGTACTGTGGAGGAATTTGAATCGATCCGCAGCATAATCAAATCAGCTTATCAATGTACTTTAATGAGGTACGCTAGCATAACCGCTTATTTAATATTTCAGGAGCTGTGGGAGCACAAATGCAACTTCAACTGGGCCTTAAATCATATGAAACTAAATTTTTCGAATTTCGATATTAATACATTACATAAAAATGGACATTTTAAAAAAATATATGATTCGATACAGTGGGTCAGGAATATAATAGACTTTGACATTAAACTAGAAATAGGCGTCCATAAAATATTAGCAGTTCACCAATTCGATAGTAAGCCAAAGCAGGATCTTCACAAATTATGGGCAGGATTCATCGAGAAGAATATCGGTTTTAAAATCAATTACAAAATCTATACTGAAGTGATAAAAACGCGGTTTACAAACCAATATAACATACCGTTTATCGACGCTCTTAACGAACTCGCCTGTGTTCTAAATGAGGTGATTCAATTGTTGGACAGTTTCAACGAAAACAAGTGTGTACCACACGACAGCAATTTTGTAAAGAACTTCGAATCCCTAACAACAGGAGTCCGCGGAGATTTCATGGGGCTTCTAGTGCATTTTGATGAAATGAAGACCAAAGAGGCCACCTATGATGGGCAACATCTACAACACAAGTATTAAAAATACTTTTCTAATTTTGTCTTTCAAGTTACATGCATCTTGTATTTTGTAACTTTAAACTTAATCTTAAGGTTCAAAATACAAAATACATGGTACATTATATTTTGTGTCTCTCAAATATCCACCTCGTGATCTGAATGGTATGTATTTTGTACATTTTGTTTCTATTGTTTAGTCGAGAAAGTACCGTACCTGTGCAATACTTGGAGGGAAGAGACCTTAATTCGGAATTGTACAGAGATTTTACAAAATCGATTCCGGGAAAACAGCCAGCGTATTCCGATATTAGGGCTTCGGGTTGCTTCGTAGAAAATTTGGAATTTGAGATTTCTGGTTTTAAAACGGATTTTGAAAATACTACCGAAGCAACGCACATTTATGGCTTTAACAGCTATGGACGGTATGATATAAAATATTATTATATAAATGATGAATTTAAATAACTTCCCGGGAAGTAGAATGAATTAGTCGAGATACTTTTCGAACGGTGGATTGGAAGAGAATGGGGAGAGTCTAGAAGGGCAAACACGAGATAGATGGATTTGGGTACATTGGTTGCATTTTTTCAAATCCACTTTAACTTTTTAAAACCATCGCTGTTGTTTAGGCTACTTTGAAGATTTTCTCTTTTTGGTTTGGTACCATGACTCGATTAGGAAGACTCTTGATATGTTCACTTGACTTTCATACATGGCCTACGTGGCCTTAATAATAATATTATTTCAAAGTGTGACTATAATTAAATTTTACAATATTGTAAAATTACTTAGACAAATAATTTGTTTAAATAGAAAACTATAAAACTGTAAATACTTTAAGAGACGCTCTATCATAAAGTGTTTATTATTATTATATTTTAGCGCATCCGAAATTAAAATGAAACTTGTAGAAAACACCTATTATGAAGAAAAAAAGAAGGAAAGAATAGGTATGATATTGTTTCGCGATAAAGATAAACCGTTCAATGATCTCCCTGAAAGCTCCGCCCATGTAAGTATAATTAATAGTATTCAAATTAAGTAGGAATGTAACAGAGTAAGCATGTCTGTTAACAAAGAATGAGAATACAGAAGTATGAAGTATACAGAAAATGTACAATAAATTACCTTTGCAACCTATTTTTTTCCTTAATCATTTTCCCAAATAAACTCAACGCAGTTAGAGAACGGTATGTCTTGTAGAGTTAAGACCCTTCAAACTCTTTTAAATAAACCTAACCTACTCCAATCTATCATTAGTGGCTTCTTCAAGGTTTAAGGTTTTCTTACATTTTTTTTCCTTTAAGCTCGCTTAGTGAAAATATGTTTAAAAGCATCAATTAAAGTGTCTATGTACAAGTTAAGAGTTAATCAATTGCATTGCAATGATTACAAGTTAAATATTTCATGATTTTCATTCCTTTAAAGTACTTTTTTTGATTTACATAGCATTATTTTAATAAAATGTAACGTGAAAATAATAAGAAAAGTAGCTAATAAAATATATTCGGTTTTTACCAGGAACAACCAAAAACCAAACTCATATCCATTTTTATAACACTTTATGTATGTTTTTTCAGACTATTCTAGACAACATACCTACGTGTAAAATAAATTAACAAGGTATGTTACTTATAACTTATTTTTCTTGAAATGTTTTCAAAATAACCTTAACAACGGTATAATGTTTATCTTGTAGAGTTTAGACCCTTTAAACCCTTTTAAATAAACCTAACCTGCCCTAATCTATCTTTAGTGGCTTCTTAAAGGCTTAAACTTTTAATACTTTTGTTTATCCATAAACTGGTGCATGTTAGTGTTGCAAAAATAGTAAGCTACAGGAAAGTTCTGCAGTAATTAAAATAATAATAAAGGTTGGTAGTAAAATATAAGTATAGTTTTTACCAGGAACAACCAAAAACCAAACTCATATCCATTTATAACAATTTTTGTACTTTTTTCAGACTCCAAAGACCAACACGGAGAAACTAGAATCTGATATCAAAAATTTACAATAACATGTCTCAAATATTAATCGAATATATTATAATCTAATGTTAAAATTACAGAAATTATTGTACAATAAATGAATGGGATTTTATTTTCTTTAAATAGTTTTCCAAAATAACCTTAACAACGGTTGTCTGTTAATTTAGTTTAGACCCTTTAAAGTTTAAAACTATTGAAGCAAATCTAACCCGACATACCCTATATTTTTTTACTTTTTAAGAGCTAGATATTTTTATCAATAAAATCGTATTGTGCAAAGCATTTGGCATTGATTTTAAGTCGTTTTCAAATGTATTGCTATTTCCAAAACAGCAATTAATTATATGGTTACACCCTGTCATGCCAACTCTTTTATTACTCAATAAATGTTTTGCTAAACGTTATTAGGGTATGCTTGTGGAGGAAGAAGTATTGTTTTTAAATTTTTGACCACCAAAGTAATGGATTGAGTGCTGCTCAAAGTTAAACCCATTTGAGTTTCTCGTTATCTATTTTTATGTGGCTCACCTTGTCTGAGGATAATTGTTTTATAACCACATCCTATTGCCCCGCCTCCTCAACATCTAGAAAAAAGTAAAGAAATTGAGGAGTTTATAACCCCTCTTCCATTGTTAGTTATTGTAGTAACTGTACTGAAGAACAGTACAAAATCGTTAAGTTACCAATCAAGCAAATCACTAGGACATGATATCATCACAAACAAAGTAATAAAAAATCTTTATGCTTATGCTCTTCATCTTTGATGTTTATTAGTAAACAGCACCTCAATTAAATCGGTCATTTCAAAAACGACACAAGTCACCATATTGAAATTTTACACTAGCAAAAAAAAAAATCATAACTTTATAACTAGTTTTTGCAGTGATTCTAATTTCTAGTACTCAACATTTGTATTTGTATTAACCGTGGAGTATATAAATTATCTTTTTCATAGTTATTGGTTTTTAAATCAATAACGTTGAACTAATGTTTACATTATACACTTTTAACAATTTTATTTTTTCCTTTTTTTGTTTTTAGGTATTTGCCATTTTTTCTTCACAGTATTAAAAAAAAAAATTATATTACACAATTTAACTATATAATTTTGTACTTTATTTACCGTCTTATCGATATTAACTATTATGAACTGAAAAAAAACTTTTACCCAACTAAAAGTCACCAAATGATTTATTTACTAATTAATAACAATTAGAAAAATCCCAAAATCGAATAACTTTGTATTTTTTTGGATATTTCACAAATAATATTTATACTCTTTTAGTTCTGCCCAACTACCCCATGAGTTATCATAAAGATATAATACATTTTGTACATGTATAATTTTAGCTTCGATGCAAAGCGAGAAGGTATTGAAGGTTTTACTCTGATGTGTGCTTTTTTTTATCTGAAAAACTGTGTTTTCGCAGATTGCGTATATTTTAACAAAAAACACTTAAAATCTTAAAAAAATTTTTATCAAACCATTAAAACAATTTTATATAGATCTATGCAGAATGATATTATTAAGTTTTGTGCTCAAGTAACACTTTTGACTTTAAGTTTACACAAATTAAATTTTTTTTTTGTTTAACTAAAAGCACGGTGTACCAGATGTGAGAAACGAACAGGCGCTTAAAACTGTTAGTTGGTAACTTCTATTCGTGTTAGGTTAGGTTAGGACCCAATGGTCGGTATCATAATATTGTGTTTATTACATGATATCACAGACGACTAAATCTTGTAACTGGTTATAGTAACCACACGATTTATTGGGAAAAGAACCTATCCGTGTACTTATTAAGACACTTAATGATTCTGATACGACAAAACCACTGTCGTTATCTCGTTATTTTATCGCCTGCGTTATATTACCTTACCGAAGGTCAACTATGAGTATATAATGTCCAACTACCTGCAAATTATGAAGAGGACTGTTGTTTTTTGGATTTAGATTGTAACGGACCTACTTGTCTAGCTGGCTAGACTAGGCAAAGTGGCCGTCGATAAGGCTAAAATAGACGGATCCCCACGGGAAAACGGTTGGCTAGGCCGCTGTCTACGGCTAATTGGCCTTAAAGTCTCCCTTATTAACTTAATATATCGTATAACTTAATATGATCGTTACACAATTATGTGTTGGTTTTTATGCAGTATACCGACCCAAAATGTATTTTATATTACACAATTTGTTTAATGGAACACTAATGTTTTGCATATGTTATACTGTTATTCATTTAAAGAGATTCACGCTTGATTGTTTAATTTATCTAATATTGGATAATCTGCTCCGTGCTAATTTAAATTTTTTAGTTTATCAACTTGTAGCTCTAATTTTGTATAAAATATTTCATTATTTTATACCAATTAATGTACAAATTAAGATATATTTTAATAATAATTAAATCATAAATGATAATACTTTATTTTATGACTAATTCAAATCTCGTGAACATTTAACATTACGATACTGCTCCTATAATATATTATTATTAAAAAAAACACAATTTTTGAAATCTCCATAAAAGGTTATTGTTAACTAACAGGCAACAGCCGACCGCTAGTGGCTATAAACGTTAGTAATATTTAACTAATAAGTAATATATGTAGGTAAAATTGATTGTTTTCTCCATCACAATACCAGTATACGATTTAATTTTAATTTAAATGTAAGAAAATGTCTTTTTTTTATAGTCCCGTGAAATATCTATCTAGCGCTTTTTGTTTGAACGTTATATCTCCAATAGATCTCGAGATATCGTGTTTTGAATTTTCGTAGGTTAACACAGAGTTAGCCTAAGGGTAATTTTCGCCTATAGACAGTAGATTTTTTTTCTATCTATATATACGATGTGATATATGAATTTAAAAGTAATCAGCCTCGCCGAGTCGTTTGCCGTTGATTTTAGAGCACTAAATCAACGGGGTCCCGAGATACGATTTTACGCCGCCGTCATTTGCCCGCCGCATGTCCGACAGACAGGGACAGTCAACCTAGCCATCCATTCCGGCATGTCATTATAATATAACACTTTTTAAATGTCAATTTATGCGTTAACCGTTGGTCTTATGACTTTTGACCACAGGGGTGCAAATACCCATAGGTAAGGGATATTTGTACCCCTACTACAGGCGCGGCAATGGCGGCAAATCACACCAATGGACAATTGGTTGTTTAAGACAATGTTCCAGACAGCTGTTGAAGCTTGTTGGACCAGCTGAATCCGCCAAACCGCTGTACAGCCCAATAAGCGCTGTATTTTAGTACAAAAAATAACGAGCGACAATCAACAACGAGCGTAAAAAATCAACGACGAGCAAAAATCAACAACGAGCGACAAAAATCAACAACGAGCGTCAAAAATCAACAACGAGCGTCAAAAATCAACAACGAGCGACAATCAATAACGAATGTCAACAATCAACAAAGAGCGTCAAAAATCAACAACGAGCGTCAAATATCAAAAAAATTAAAATCATAAAAATGAGTAATTTTACCGTATACTCTGATTGCTGACAAAATTCTCTTGAGTTTGGTCTAGGTTTGAGCGGATTTAGTGCAGAAATGTAGAATTTTTGAAGGTTTTAGTGTGTTTTTGTGTTGCACATACCTTGGGTAAACCTAGGTTATTCTTCCTAATAAAAATATATGTACAATTTACACATATGTATAGGTTAAAAGGCAAGCTGAGACATTTGTGAATCTTTTATGCCACAGTACAACCATATTGGTGAGGTATTTTTGGAAAAAAAATTAGTGGGATATTTTTTAATAAAATTTAGTTTTTTTGAATATTTTGAGCTAGGTCAAAATTTTGGTTTTTTCAAAATTTTGACAATTTAAAACAAAAAAATTGGCAATTTTACCGGATTTTCTGATTGCTGACAAAATTTTTTTGAGTTTGGACTAGGTTTGAGCGGATTTAATGCAAAAATGTAGAATTTATGTAGGTTTTAGTGTGTTTTTGTGTTGAACATACCTTGGGTAAACCTAGGTTATTCTTCCTAATAAAAATATATGTACAATTAACACATATGTATAGGTTAAAAGGCAAGCTGAGACATTTGTGAATCTTTTAAGCCACAGTACAACCATATTGGTGAGGTATTTTTGGAATAAAATTCAGTTTATTGAAAATTTTGAGTTAGGTCGAAATTTTGGTTTTTTCAAAATTTTGACAATATTAATCAGAAAAATAGCATTTTGAACATATATTCTGACTGCTGACCAAATTCTCTTGAGTTTGGTCTAGCTTTGAGCGGATTTAGTGCAGAAATGTAGAATTTATGTAGGTTTTAGTGGGTTTTTGTGTTGGACATACCTTGGGTAAACCTAGGTTATTCTTCTTAATAAAAATATATATACAATTAACACATATGTAAAGGTTAAAAGGCAAGCTGAGACATTTGTGAATCTTTTAAGCCACAGTACAGCCATATTGGAGTGGTATTTATGGAATAAAATTCAGTTTTTTGAAAATTTTGAGCTAGGTCGAAATTTTGGTTTTTTCAGAATTTTGACCAGTAAAATCACACAAATCGGCAATTTGACCATATATTCTAATTGCTGACAAAATTCATGGTAACCTAGATAACCACAACCGTGGTAACCTAGGTAACCACAACCACGATAACCTAGGTTACTACAACTACGGTAACATAAGTTACCACAACCACGGTAACCTAGGTTACCACAACCATGGTAACCTAGATAAACACAACCACGGTAACCTAGGTTACCACAACCATGGTAACCTAGATAACCACAACCATGGCAACCAAGGTAACAACAACCACGGTAACCTAGGTTACCACTACCATTGTAACCTAGGTAACCACAACCATGAAAACCTAGGTTACCACAACCACGGTAACCTAGGTTATCACAACCACGGTAACCTAGGTTACCACAAACATGGTTACCTAGATGACCACAACCATGGCAACCAAGGTAACAACAACCATGGTAACATAGGTAACCACAACCATGGTAACCTAGGTTAACACAACCATGGTAATCTAGGTTACCACAACCATGGTAACCTAGATAACCACAACCATGGTAATCTAGGTTACCACAACCACGGTAACCTAGGTTACCACAACCACGGTAACCTAGGTTACCACAACCATGGTAACCTAGATAACCACAACCATGGTAACCTAGGTTACCACAACCACGGTAACCTAGGTTACCACAACTATGGTAACCTAGATGACCACAACCATGGTAACCTAGGTAACCACAACTAAGGTAACCTAGGTAACCACAACCACGGTAACCTAGGTTACCACAACCACGGTAATCTAGGTTACCACAACCATGGTAACCTAGGTAACCACAACCACGGTAACCTAGGTTACCACAAACATGGTAACCTAGGTTACCACAACCACGGTAACCTAGGTTACCACAACCACGGTAACCTAGGTTACCACAAACATGGTAACCTCAGTAACCACAACCATAGTAACTCAGATAACCACAACCATGGTTCTTCATAGTACAGCCCAATTAGTGGGATATTTTTTAATAAAATTTAGTTTTTTTGAAATTTTGAGCTAGGTCGAAATGTTGGTTCTTTTACGATTTTGACCATTTAAATCACACAAATCGGCAATTTGACCATATATTCTGATTGCTGACAAAATTCTCTTGAGTTTGGTCTAGGTTTGAGCGGATTAAGTGCAGAAATGTAGAATTTTTGAAGGTTTTAGTGTGTTTTTGTGTTGCACATACCTTGGGTAAACCTAGGTTATTCTTCCTATATAAAAATATATGTACAATTAACACATATGTATAGGTTAAAAGGCAAGCTGAGACATTTGTGAATCTTTTAAGCCACAGTAGAGCCATATTGGTGTGGTATTTTTGGAATTAAACTCAGTTTTTTAAAAATTTTGAGCTAGGTCGAAATTTAGGTTTTTTCAAAATTTTGACCAGTTAAATTACACAAATCAGCAATTTGACCATATATTCTAATTGCTGACAAAATTCATGGTAACCTAGATAACCAAACCATAGTAACCTAGGTAACCACAACCACAGTAACCTAGGTAACCACAACCACGGTAACCTAGGTAACCACAACCATGGTAACCTCAGTAACCACAACTTTATTAACTTAGATAACCACAACCATGGTTCTTCATAGTACAGCCCAATTAGTGGGATATTTTTTAATAAAATTTAGTTTTTTTGAAATTTTGAGCTAGGTCGAAATGTTGGTTCTTTCACGATTTTGACCATTTAAATCACACAAATCGGCAATTTGACCATATATTCTGATTGCTGACAAAATTCTCTTGAGTTTGGCCTAGGTTTGAGCGGATTAAGTGCAGAAATGTAGAGTTTTTGAAGGTTTTAGTGTGTTTTTGTGTTGTACATACCTTGGGTAAACCTAGGTTATTCTTCCTATATAAAAATGTATGTACAATTAACACATATGTATAGGTTAAAAGGCAAGCTGAGACATTTGTGAATCTTTTAAGCCACAGTAGAGCCATATTGGTTGGGTATTTTTGGAATAAAATTCAGTTTTTTGAAAATTTTGAGCTAGGTCGAAATTTTGGTTTTTTCAAAATTTTGACCAGTTAAATTACACAAATCAGCAATTTGACCATATATTCTAATTGCTGACAAAATTCATGGTAACCTAGATAACCACAACCATAGTAACCTAGGTAACCACAACCACAGTAACCTAGGTAACCACAACCACGGTAACCTAGGTTACCACAACCAAGGTAACCTAGATGACCACAACCATGGTAACCTAGGTTACCACAACCACGGTAACCTAGGTTACCACAACCACGGTAACCTAGGTTACCACAACCATGGTAACCTAGATGACCACAACCATGGTAACCTAGGTAACCACAACTAAGGTAACCTAGGTTACCACAACCACGGTAACCTAGGTTACCACAACCACGGTAACCTAGGTTCTACAACCATGGTAACCTAGGTAACCACAACCATTGTAACCTCAGTAACCACAACCATATTAACTTAGATAACCACAACCATGGTTCTTCATAGTACAGGCCAATTAGTGGGATATTTTTTAATAAAATTGTGTTTTTTTGAAATTTTGAGCTAGGTCGAAATGTTGGTTCTTTCACGATTTTGACCATTTAAATCACACAAATCGGCAATTTGACCATATATTCTGATTGCTGACAAAATTCTCTTGAGTTTGGCCTAGGTTTGAGCGGATTAAGTGCAGAAATGTAGAATTTATGTAGGTTTTAGTGGGTTTTTGTGTTGGACATACCTTGGGTAAACCTAGGTTATTCTTCCTATATAAAAATATATGTACAATTAACACATATGTATAGGTTAAAAGGCAAGCTGAGACATTTGTGAATCTTTTAAGCCACAGTAGAGCCATATTGGTTGGGTATTTTTGGAATAAAATTCAGTTTTATAAAAATTTTGAGCTAGGTCGAAATTTTGGTTTTTTCAAAATTTTGACCAGTTAAATTACACAAATCAGCAATTTGACCATATATTCTAATTGCTGACAAAATTCATGGTAACCTAGAAAACCACAACCACGGTAACCTAGGTAACCACAACCACAGTAACCTAGGTTACCACAACCACGGTAACCTAAGTTACCACAACCATGGTAACCTAGGTTACCACAACCATGGTAACCTAGGTTACCACAACCACGGTAACCTAAGTTACCACAACCATGGTAACCTAGGTTACCACAACCATGGTAACCTAGGTTACCACAACCACGGTAACCTAGGTTACCACAACCATGGTAACCTAGGTAACCACAACTAAGGTAACCTAGGTTACCACAACCACGGTAACCTAGGTAACCACAACTAAGGTAACCTAGGTTACCACAACCACGGTAACCTAGGTTACCACAACCACGGTAACCTAGGTTACCACAACCACGGTAACCTAGGTTACCACAACCATGGTAACCTCAGTAACCACAACCATAGTAACTCAGATAACCACAACCATGGTTCTTCATAGTACAGCCCAATTAGTGGGATATTTTTTAATAATATTTAGTTTTTTTGAAATTTTGAGCTAGGTCGAAATGTTGGTTCTTTTACGATTTTGACCATTTAAATCACACAAATCGGCAATTTGACCATATATTCTGATTGCTGACAAAATTCTCTTGAGTTTGGTCTAGGTTTGAGCGGATTAAGTGCAGAAATGTAGAATTTTTGAAGGTTTTAGTGTGTTTTTGTGTTGCACATACCTTGGGTAAACCTAGGTTATTCTTCCTATATAAAAATATATGTACAATTAACACATATGTATAGGTTAAAAGGCAAGCTGAGACATTTGTGAATCTTTTAAGCCACAGTAGAGCCATATTGGTGTGGTATTTTTGGAATTAAATTCAGTTTTTTAAAAATTTTGAGCTAGGTCGAAATTTAGGTTTTTTCAAAATTTTGACCAGTTAAATTACACAAATCAGCAATTTGACCATATATTCTAATTGCTGACAAAATTCATGGTAACCTAGATAACCAAACCATAGTAACCTAGGTAACCACAACCACAGTAACCTAGGTAACCACAACCACGGTAACCTAGGTAACCACAACCATGGTAACCTCAGTAACCACAACTTTATTAACTTAGATAACCACAACCATGGTTCTTCATAGTACAGCCCAATTAGTGGGATATTTTTTAATAAAATTTAGTTTTTTTGAAATTTTGAGCTAGGTCGAAATGTTGGTTCTTTCACGATTTTGACCATTTAAATCACACAAATCGGCAATTTGACCATATATTCTGATTGCTGACAAAATTCTCTTGAGTTTGGCCTAGGTTTGAGCGGATTAAGTGCAGAAATGTAGAATTTTTGAAGGTTTTAGTGTGTTTTTGTGTTGCACATACCTTGGGTAAACCTAGGTTATTCTTCCTATATAAAAATGTATGTACAATTAACACATATGTATAGGTTAAAAGGCAAGCTGAGACATTTGTGAATCTTTTAAGCCACAGTAGAGCCATATTGGTTGGGTATTTTTGGAATAAAATTCAGATTTTTAAAAATTTTGAGCTAGGTCGAAATTTTGGTTTTTTAAAATTTTGACCAGTTAAATTACACAAATCAGCAATTTGACCATATATTCTGATTGCTGACAAAATTCTCTTGAGTTTGGTCTAGGTTTGAGCGGATTAAGTGCAGAAATGTAGAATTTTTGAAGGTTTTGGTGTGTTTTTGTGTTGCACATACCTTGGGTAAACCTAGGTTATTCTTCCTATATAAAAATATATGTACAATTAACACATATGTATAGGTTAAAAGGCAAGCTGAGACATTTGTGAATCTTTTAAGCCACAGTAGAGCCATATTGGTGTGGTATTTTTGGAACAAAATTCAGTTTTTTGAAAATTTTGAGTTAGGTCGAAATTTTGGTTTTTTCAAAATTTTGACAATATTAATCAGAAAAATAGCATTTTGAACATATATTCTGACTGCTGACCAAATTCTCTTGAGTTTGGTCTAGCTTTGAGCGGATTTAGTGCAGAAATGTAGAATTTATGTAGGTTTTAGTGGGTTTTTGTGTTGGACATACCTTGGGTAAACCTAGGTTATTCTTCCTATATAAAAATATATGTACAATTAACACATATGTATAGGTTAAAAGGCAAGCTGAGACATTTGTGAATCTTTTAAGCCACAGTAGAGCCATATTGGTGTGGTATTTTTGGAATAAAATTCAGTTTTTTAAAAATTTTGAGCTAGGTCGAAATTTAGGTTTTTTCAAAATTTTGACCAGTTAAATTACACAAATCAGCAATTTGACCATATATTCTAATTGCTGACAAAATTCATGGTAACCTAGATAACCACAACCATAGTAACCTAGGTAACCACAACCACGGTAACCTAGGTTACCACAACCATGGTAACCTAGATGACCACAACCATGGTAACCTAGGTTACCACAACCACGGTAACCTAGGTTACCACAACCACGGTAACCTAGGTTACCACAACCACGGTAACCTAGGTAACCACAACTAAGGTAACCTAGGTTACCACAACCACGGTAACCTAGGTAACCACAACTAAGGTAACCTAGGTTACCACAACCATGGTAACCTAAGTTACCACAACCATGGTAACCTAGGTTACCACAACCATGGTAACCTAGGTTACCATAACCACGGTAACCTAAGTTACCACAAACATGGTAACCTAGGTTACCACAACCACGGTAACCTAAGTTACCACAACCATGGTAACCTAGGTTACCACAACCATGGTAACCTAGGTTACCACAACCATGGTAACCTAGGTTACCACAACCACGGTAACCTAAGTTACCACAACCATGGTAACCTAGGTTACCACAACCATGGTAACCTAGGTTACCACAACCACGGTAACCTAGATGACCACAACCATGGTAACCTAGGTTACCACAACCACGGTAACCTAGGTTACCACAACCACGGTAACCTAGGTTACCACAACCACGGTAACCTAGGTAACCACAACCATGGTAACCTAGGTTACCACAACCATGGTAACCTAGGTTACCACAACCACGGTAACCTAGGTTACCACAACCATGGTAACCTAGGTTACCACAACCACGGTAACCTAGGTTACCACAATCATGGTAACCTAAGTTACCACAACCATGGTAACCTAGGTAACTACAACCATGGTAACCTAGGTTACCACAACCACGGTAACCTAGGTTACCACAACCACGGTAACCTAGGTTACCACAACCATGGTAACCTAGGTTACCACAACCATGGTAACCTAGGTTACCACAACCACGGTAACCTAAGTTACCACAACCATGGTAACCTAGGTTACCACAACCATGGTAACCTAGGTTACCACAACCACGGTAACCTAGGTTACCACAACCACGGTAACCTAGGTTACCACAACCACGGTAACCTAGGTTACCACAACCATGGTAACCTAGGTAACCACAACCATTGTAACCTCAGTAACCACAACCATATTAACTTAGATAACCACAACCATGGTTCTTCATAGTACAGCCCAATTAGTGGGATATTTTTTAATAAAATTTAGTTTTTTTGAAATTTTGAGCTAGGTCGAAATGTTGGTTCTTTCACGATTTTGACCATTTAAATCACACAAATCGGCAATTTGACCATATATTCTGATTGCTGACAAAATTCTCTTGAGTTTGGCCTAGGTTTGAGCGGATTAAGTGCAGAAATGTAGAGTTTTTGAAGGTTTTAGTGTGTTTTTGTGTTGTACATACCTTGGGTAAACCTAGGTTATTCTTCCTATATAAAAATGTATGTACAATTAACACATATGTATAGGTTAAAAGGCAAGCTGAGACATTTGTGAATCTTTTAAGCCACAGTAGAGCCATATTGGTTGGGTATTTTTGGAATAAAATTCAGTTTTTTGAAAATTTTGAGCTAGGTCGAAATTTTGGTTTTTTCAAAATTTTGACCAGTTAAATTACACAAATCAGCAATTTGACCATATATTCTAATTGCTGACAAAATTCATGGTAACCTAGATAACCACAACCATAGTAACCTAGGTAACCACAACCACAGTAACCTAGGTAACCACAACCACGGTAACCTAGGTTACCACAACCAAGGTAACCTAGATGACCACAACCATGGTAACCTAGGTTACCACAACCACGGTAACCTAGGTTACCACAACCACGGTAACCTAGGTTACCACAACCATGGTAACCTAGATGACCACAACCATGGTAACCTAGGTAACCACAACTAAGGTAACCTAGGTTACCACAACCACGGTAACCTAGGTTACCACAACCACGGTAACCTAGGTTCTACAACCATGGTAACCTAGGTAACCACAACCATTGTAACCTCAGTAACCACAACCATATTAACTTAGATAACCACAACCATGGTTCTTCATAGTACAGGCCAATTAGTGGGATATTTTTTAATAAAATTGTGTTTTTTTGAAATTTTGAGCTAGGTCGAAATGTTGGTTCTTTCACGATTTTGACCATTTAAATCACACAAATCGGCAATTTGACCATATATTCTGATTGCTGACAAAATTCTCTTGAGTTTGGCCTAGGTTTGAGCGGATTAAGTGCAGAAATGTAGAATTTATGTAGGTTTTAGTGGGTTTTTGTGTTGGACATACCTTGGGTAAACCTAGGTTATTCTTCCTATATAAAAAAATATGTACAATTAACACATATGTATAGGTTAAAAGGCAAGCTGAGACATTTGTGAATCTTTTAAGCCACAGTAGAGCCATATTGGTTGGGTATTTTTGGAATAAAATTCAGTTTTATAAAAATTTTGAGCTAGGTCGAAATTTTGGTTTTTTCAAAATTTTGACCAGTTAAATTACACAAATCAGCAATTTGACCATATATTCTAATTGCTGACAAAATTCATGGTAACTTAGAAAACCACAACCACGGTAACCTAGGTAACCACAACCACAGTAACCTAGGTTACCACAACCACGGTAACCTAAGTTACCACAACCATGGTAACCTAGGTTACCACAACCATGGTAACCTAGGTTACCACAACCACGGTAACCTAAGTTACCACAACCATGGTAACCTAGGTTACCACAACCATGGTAACCTAGGTTACCACAACCACGGTAACCTAGGTTACCACAACCATGGTAACCTAGGTAACCACAACTAAGGTAACCTAGGTTACCACAACCACGGTAACCTAGGTAACCACAACTAAGGTAACCTAGGTTACCACAACCACGGTAACCTAGGTTACCACAACCACGATAACCTAGGTTACCACAACCATGGTAACCTAGGTAACCACAACCATTGTAACCTCAGTAACCACAACCATATTAACTTAGATAACCACAACCATGGTTCTTCATAGTACAGCTTAATTAGTGGGATATTTTTTAATAAAATTTAGTTTTTTTGAAATTTTGAGCTAGGTCGAAATGTTGGTTCTTTCACGATTTTGACCATTTAAATCACACAAATCGGCAATTTGACCATATATTCTGATTGCTGACAAAATTCTCTTGAGTTTGGCCTAGGTTTGAGCGGATTAAGTGCAGAAATGTAGAATTTTTGAAGGTTTTAGTGTGTTTTTGTGTTGCACATACCTTGGGTAAACCTAGGTTATCCTTCCTATATAAAAATGTATGTACAATTAACACATATGTATAGGTTAAAAGGCAAGCTGAGACATTTGTGAATCTTTTAAGCCACAGTAGAGCCATATTGGTTGGGTATTTTTGGAATAAAATTCAGATTTTTAAAAATTTTGAGCTAGGTCGAAATTATGGTTTTTTAAAATTTTGACCAGTTAAATTACACAAATCAGCAATTTGACCATATATTCTGATTGCTGACAAAATTCTCTTGAGTTTGGTCTAGGTTTGAGCGGATTAAGTGCAGAAATGTAGAATTTTTGAAGGTTTTGGTGTGTTTTTGTGTTGCACATACCTTGGGTAAACCTAGGTTATTCTTCCTATATAAAAATATATGTACAATTAACACATATGTATAGGTTAAAAGGCAAGCTGAGACATTTGTGAATCTTTTAAGCCACAGTAGAGCCATATTGGTGTGGTATTTTTGGAATAAAATTCAGTTTTTTGAAAATTTTGAGTTAGGTCGAAATTTTGGTTTTTTCAAAATTTTGACAATATTAATCAGAAAAATAGCATTTTGAACATATATTCTGACTGCTGACCAAATTCTCTTGAGTTTGGTCTAGCTTTGAGCGGATTTAGTGCAGAAATGTAGAATTTATGTAGGTTTTAGTGGGTTTTTGTGTTGGACATACCTTGGGTAAACCTAGGTTATTCTTCCTATATAAAAATATATGTACAATTAACACATATGTATAGGTTAAAAGGCAAGCTGAGACATTTGTGAATCTTTTAAGCCACAGTAGAGCCATATTGGTGTGGTATTTTTGGAATAAAATTCAGTTTTTTAAAAATTTTGAGCTAGGTCGAAATTTAGGTTTTTTCAAAATTTTGACCAGTTAAATTACACAAATCAGCAATTTGACCATATATTCTAATTGCTGACAAAATTCATGGTAACCTAGATAACCACAACCATAGTAACCTAGGTAACCACAACCACGGTAACCTAGGTTACCACAACCATGGTAACCTAGGTTACCACAACCACGGTAACCTAGGTTACCACAACCACGGTAACCTAGGTAACCACAACCATGGTAACCTAGGTTACCACAACCATGGTAACCTAGGTTACCACAACCACGGTAACCTAGGTTACCACAACCACGGTAACCTAAGTTACCACAACCATGGTAACCTAGGTTACCACAACCACGGTAACCTAGGTTACCACAACCATGGTAACCTAGGTTACCACAACCATGGTAACCTAGGTTACCACAACCACGGTAACCTAAGTTACCACAACCATGGTAACCTAGGTTACCACAACCATGGTAACCTAGGTTACCACAACCACGGTAACCTAGGTTACCACAACCATGGTAACCTAGGTAACCACAACTAAGGTAACCTAGGTTACCACAACCACGGTAACCTAGGTAACCACAACTAAGGTAACCTAGGTTACCACAACCACGGTAACCTAGGTTACCACAACCACGATAACCTAGGTTACCACAACCATGGTAACCTAGGTAACCATAACCATTGTAACCTCAGTAACCACAACCATATTAACTTAGATAACCACAACCATGGTTCTTCATAGTACAGCTTAATTAGTGGGATATTTTTTAATAAAATTTAGTTTTTTTGAAATTTTGAGCTAGGTCGAAATGTTGGTTCTTTCACGATTTTGACCATTTAAATCACACAAATCGGCAATTTGACCATATATTCTGATTGCTGACAAAATTCTCTTGAGTTTGGCCTAGGTTTGAGCGGATTAAGTGCAGAAATGTAGAATTTTTGAAGGTTTTAGTGTGTTTTTGTGTTGCACATACCTTGGGTAAACCTAGGTTATCCTTCCTATATAAAAATGTATGTACAATTAACACATATGTATAGGTTAAAAGGCAAGCTGAGACATTTGTGAATCTTTTAAGCCACAGTAGAGCCATATTGGTGTGGTATTTTTGAAAATTTTGAGTTAGGTCGAAATTTTGGTTTTTTCAAAATTTTGACAATATTAATCAGAAAAATAGCATTTTGAACATATATTCTGACTGCTGACCAAATTCTCTTGAGTTTGGTCTAGCTTTGAGCGGATTTAGTGCAGAAATGTAGAATTTATGTAGGTTTTAGTGGGTTTTTGTGTTGGACATACCTTGGGTAAACCTAGGTTATTCTTCCTATATAAAAATATATGTACAATTAACACATATGTATAGGTTAAAAGGCAAGCTGAGACATTTGTGAATCTTTTAAGCCACAGTAGAGCCATATTGGTGTGGTATTTTTGGAATAAAATTCAGTTTTTTAAAAATTTTGAGCTAGGTCGAAATTTAGGTTTTTTCAAAATTTTGACCAGTTAAATTACACAAATCAGCAATTTGACCATATATTCTAATTGCTGACAAAATTCATGGTAACCTAGATAACCACAACCATAGTAACCTAGGTAACCACAACCACGGTAACCTAGGTTACCACAACCATGGTAACCTAGATGACCACAACCATGGTAACCTAGGTTACCACAACCACGGTAACCTAGGTTACCACAACCACGGTAACCTAGGTTACCACAACCACGGTAACCTAGGTAACCACAACTAAGGTAACCTAGGTTACCACAACCACGGTAACCTAGGTAACCACAACTAAGGTAACCTAGGTTACCACAACCATGGTAACCTAGGTTACCACAACCACGGTAACCTAGGTTGCCACAACCACGGTAACCTTGGTTACCACAACCACGGTAACCTAGGTTACCACAACCACGGTAACCTAGGTAACCACAACCATGGTAACCTAGGTAACCACAACCATGGTAACCTCAGTAACCACAACTTTATTAACTTAGATAACCACAACCATGGTTCTTCATAGTACAGCCCAATTAGTGGGATATTTTTTAATAAAATTTAGTTTTTTTGAAATTTTGAGCTAGGTCGAAATGTTGGTTCTTTCACGATTTTGACCATTTAAATCACACAAATCGGCAATTTGACCATATATTCTGATTGCTGACAAAATTCTCTTGAGTTTGGCCTAGGTTTGAGCGGATTAAGTGCAGAAATGTAGAGTTTTTGAAGGTTTTAGTGTGTTTTTGTGTTGTACATACCTTGGGTAAACCTAGGTTATTCTTCCTATATAAAAATGTATGTACAATTAACACATATGTATAGGTTAAAAGGCAAGCTGAGACATTTGTGAATCTTTTAAGCCACAGTAGAGCCATATTGGTTGGGTATTTTTGGAATAAAATTCAGTTTTTTGAAAATTTTGAGCTAGGTCGAAATTTTGGTTTTTTCAAAATTTTGACCAGTTAAATTACACAAATCAGCAATTTGACCATATATTCTAATTGCTGACAAAATTCATGGTAACCTAGATAACCACAACCATAGTAACCTAGGTAACCACAACCACAGTAACCTAGGTAACCACAACCACGGTAACCTAGGTTACCACAACCATGGTAACCTAGATGACCACAACCATGGTAACCTAGGTAACCACAACTAAGGTAACCTAGGTTACCACAACCACGGTAACCTAGGTTACCACAACCATGGTAACCTAGGTAACCACAACTAAGGTAACCTAGGTTACCACAACCACGGTAACCTAGGTAACCACAACTAAGGTAACCTAGGTTACCACAACCACGGTAACCTAGGTTACCACAACCACGGTAACCTAGGTTACCACAACCATGGTAACCTAGATGACCACAACCATGGCAACCTAAGTAACCACAACTAAGGTAACCTAGGTTACCACAACCACGGTAACCTAGGTTACCACAACCACGGTAACCTAGGTTACCACAACCATGGTAACCTAGGTAACCACAACCATGGTAACCTAGGTTAACACAACCACGGTAACCTAGGTTACCACAACCACGGTAACCTAGGTTACCGCAACCACGGTAACCTAGGTAACCACAACCATGGTTACCTAGATTACCACAACCACGGTAACCTAGGTTACCACAAACATGGTAACCTAGATGACCACAACCATGGTAACCTAGGTAACCACAACCATTGTAACCTCAGTAACCACAACCATAGTAACTTAGACAACCACAACCATGGTTCTTCATAGTACAGCCCAATTAGTGGGATATTTTTTAATAAAATTTAGTTTTTTTGAAATTTCGAGCTAGGTCGAAATTTTGGTTTTTTCATCATTTTGACCATTTAAATCACACAAATCGGCAATTTGACCATATATTCTGATTGCTGACAAAATTCTCTTGAGTTTGGTCTAGGTTTGAGCGAATTTGGTGCAGAAATGTAGAATTTATGTAGGTTTTAGTGTGTTTTTGTGTTGTACATACCTTGGGTAAACCTAGGTTATTCTTCCTATACACAAATATATGTACAATTAACACATATGTATAGGTTAAAAGGCAAGCTGAGACATTTGTGAATCTTTTAAGCCACAGTAGAGCCATATTGGATATGGTATTTTTGGAAAAAAATTCAGTTTTTTGAAAATTTTGACCTAGGTCGAAATTTTGGTTTTTTTCATCATTTCGACCATTTAAATCAATCAAATCGGCAATTTGACCATATATTCTGAAAGCTGACAAAATTCTCTTGAGTTTAGTCTAGGTTTGATCGAATTTGGTGAAGAATTGTAGAATTTATGTAGGTTTTAGTGTGTTTTTGTGTTGTTCATACCTTGGGTAAACCTAGTTTTTCTTCCTATACACAAATATATGTACAATCAACACATATGTATAGGTTAAAAGGCAAGCTGAGTCATTTGTGAATCTTTTAAGCCACAGTAGACCCATTTTGGATATGTATTTTTGGAAAAAAATTCAGTTTTTTGAAAATTTTGACCTAGGTCGAAATTTTGGTTTTTTCATCATTTCGACCATTTAATCAGACAAATCGGCAATTTGACCATATATTCTGAAAGCTGACAAAATTCTCTTGAGTTTAGTCTAGGTTTGATCGGATTTGGTGAAGAATTGTAGAATTTATGTAGGTTTTAGTGTGTTTTTGTGTTGTTCATACCTTGGGTAAACCTAGGTTTTTCTTCCTATACACAAATATATGTACAATTAACACATATGTATAGGTTAAAAGGCAAGCTGAGTCATTTGTGAATCTTTTAAGCCACAGTAGACCCATTTTGGATATGGTATTTTTGGAATAAAATTCAGTTTTTTGAAAATTTTGACCTAGGTCGAAATTTTGGTTTTTTCATCATTTCGACCATTTAAATCACACAAATCGGCAATTTGACCATATATTCTGAATTGCTGACAAAATTCGGTACCTTGAGTTCCACCTAGTACCTAGGTTTGCACTCGACATTCTGGTGAAGAACCTCTGTAGAAGGTTACCACATGTAGGTATCTAGTGCCTGTTCCTTTGTGTCCTGGTTCACCCGGTACCTTGGTTACCACACCTGGTCCTATTTCCCCTGGTCCTAGGTACCACACAAGGTAACTATGTACCACACCCGGTCCTAGACACATCCACTGTACCTAGGTTTAAACCAGGCAAGCTGAGTCCATCCTTGTGAATCTCTTTAAGCCACCATAGTAAGAACCCACCTGGTTCTCGCGGCATAGTGGGTATTTTTGGAAAAAAATTCAGTTTTTTGAAATTTTGACCTAGGTCGAAATTTTGGTTCTTTCATCATTTCGACCATTTAAATCACACAAATCGGCAATTTGACCATATATTCTGATTGCTGACAAAATTCTCTTGAGTTTAGCCTAGGTTTGATCGAATTTGGTGAAGAATTGTAGAATTTATGTAGGTTTTAGTGTGTTTTTGTGTTGTTCATACCTTGGGTAAACCTAGGTTTTTCTTCCTATACACAAATATATGTACAATTAACACATATGTATAGGTTAAAAGGCAAGCTGAGTCATTTGTGAATCTTTTAAGCCACAGTAGACCCATTTTGGATATGTATTTTTGGAAAAAAATTCAGTTTTTTAAAAATTTTGACCTAGGTCGAAATTTTGGTTTTTTCATCATTTCGACCATTTAAATCACTCAAATCGGCAATTTGACCATATATTCTGAAAGCTGACAAAATTCATGGTAATAGACTAGGTTTGATCGAATTTGGTGAAGAATTGTAGAATTTATGTAGGTTTTAGTGTGTTTTTGTGTTGTTCATACCTTGGGTAAACCTAGTTTTTTCTTCCTATACACAAATATATGTACAATTAACACATATGTATAGGTTAAAAGGCAAGCTGAGTCATTTGTGAATCTTTTAAGCCACAGTAGACCCATTTTGGATATGTATTTTTGGAAAAAAATTCAGTTTTTTGAAAATTTTGACCTAGGTCGAAATTTTGGTTTTTTCATCATTTCGACCATTTAAATCACTCAAATCGGCAATTTGACCATATATTCTGAAAGCTGACAAAATTCTCTTGAGTTTAGTCTAGGTTTGATCGAATTTGGTGAAGAATTGTAGAATTTATGTAGGTTTTAGTGTGTTTTTGTGTTGTTCATACCTTGGGTAAACCTAGGTTTTTCTTCCTATACACAAATATATGTACAATTAACACATATGTATAGGTTAAAAGGCAAGCTGAGTCATTTGTGAATCTTTTAAGCCACAGTAGACCCATTTTGGATATGTATTTTTGGAAAAAAATTCAGTTTTTTGAAAATTTTGACCTAGGTCGAAATTTTGGTTTTTTCATCATTTCGACCATTTAAATCAATCAAATCGGCAATTTGACCATATATTCTGAAAGCTGACAAAATTCTCTTGAGTTTAGACTAGGTTTGATCGAATTTGGTGAAGAATTGTAGAATTTATGTAGGTTTTAGTGTGTTTTTGTGTTGTTCATACCTTGGGTAAACCTAGTTTTTTCTTCCTATACACAAATATATGTACAATTAACACATATGTATAGGTTAAAAGGCAAGCTGAGTCATTTGTGAATCTTTTAAGCCACAGTAGACCCATTTTGGATATGTATTTTTGGAAAAAAATTCAGTTTTTTGAAAATTTTGACCTAGGTCGAAATTTTGGTTTTTTCATCATTTCGACCATTTAAATCAATCAAATCGGCAATTTGACCATATATTCTGAAAGCTGACAAAATTCTCTTGAGTTTAGACTAGGTTTGATCGAATTTGGTGAAGAATTGTAGAATTTATGTAGGTTTTAGTGTGTTTTTGTGTTGTTCATACCTTGGGTAAACCTAGTTTTTTCTTCCTATACACAAATATATGTACAATTAACACATATGTATAGGTTAAAAGGCAAGCTGAGTCATTTGTGAATCTTTTAAGCCACAGTAGACCCATTTTGGATATGTATTTTTGGAAAAAAATTCAGTTTTTTGAAAATTTTGACCTAGGTCGAAATTTTGGTTTTTTCATCATTTCGACCATTTAAATCACTCAAATCGGCAATTTGACCATATATTCTGAAAGCTGACAAAATTCTCTTGAGTTTAGACTAGGTTTGATCGAATTTGGTGAAGAATTGTAGAATTTATGTAGGTTTTAGTGTGTTTTTGTGTTGTTCATACCTTGGGTAAACCTAGGTTTTTCTTCCTATACACAAATATATGTACAATTAACACATATGTATAGGTTAAAAGGCAAGCTGAGTCATTTGTGAATCTTTTAAGCCACAGTAGACCCATTTTGGATATGTATTTTTGGAAAAAAATTCAGTTTTTTGAAAATTTTGACCTAGGTCGAAATTTTGGTTTTTTCATCATTTCGACCATTTAAATCAATCAAATCGGCAATTTGACCATATATTCTGAAAGCTGACAAAATTCTCTTGAGTTTAGACTAGGTTTGATCGAATTTGGTGAAGAATTGTAGAATTTATGTAGGTTTTAGTGTGTTTTTGTGTTGTTCATACCTTGGGTAAACCTAGTTTTTTCTTCCTATACACAAATATATGTACAATTAACACATATGTATAGGTTAAAAGGCAAGCTGAGTCATTTGTGAATCTTTTAAGCCACAGTAGACCCATTTTGGATATGTATTTTTGGAAAAAAATTCAGTTTTTTGAAAATTTTGACCTAGGTCGAAATTTTGGTTTTTTCATCATTTCGACCATTTAAATCACTCAAATCGGCAATTTGACCATATATTCTGAAAGCTGACAAAATTCTCTTGAGTTTAGACTAGGTTTGATCGAATTTGGTGAAGAATTGTAGAATTTATGTAGGTTTTAGTGTGTTTTTGTGTTGTTCATACCTTGGGTAAACCTAGGTTTTTCTTCCTATACACAAATATATGTACAATTAACACATATGTATAGGTTAAAAGGCAAGCTGAGTCATTTGTGAATCTTTTAAGCCACAGTAGACCCATTTTGGATATGTATTTTTGGAAAAAAATTCAGTTTTTTGAAAATTTTGACCTAGGTCGAAATTTTGGTTTTTTCATCATTTCGACCATTTAAATCACTCAAATCGGCAATTTGACCATATATTCTGAAAGCTGACAAAATTCTCTTGAGTTTAGACTAGGTTTGATCGAATTTGGTGAAGAATTGTAGAATTTATGTAGGTTTTAGTGTGTTTTTGTGTTGTTCATACCTTGGGTAAACCTAGGTTTTTCTTCCTATACACAAATATATGTACAATTAACACATATGTATAGGTTAAAAGGCAAGCTGAGTCATTTGTGAATCTTTTAAGCCACAGTAGACCCATTTTGGATATGTATTTTTGGAAAAAAATTCAGTTTTTTGAAAATTTTGACCTAGGTCGAAATTTTGGTTTTTTCATCATTTCGACCATTTAAATCACTCAAATCGGCAATTTGACCATATATTCTGAAAGCTGACAAAATTCTCTTGAGTTTAGACTAGGTTTGATCGAATTTGGTGAAGAATTGTAGAATTTATGTAGGTTTTAGTGTGTTTTTGTGTTGTTCATACCTTGGGTAAACCTAGGTTTTTCTTCCTATACACAAATATATGTACAATTAACACATATGTATAGGTTAAAAGGCAAGCTGAGTCATTTGTGAATCTTTTAAGCCACAGTAGACCCATTTTGGATATGTATTTTTGGAAAAAAATTCAGTTTTTTGAAAATTTTGACCTAGGTCGAAATTTTGGTTTTTTCATCATTTCGACCATTTAAATCAATCAAATCGGCAATTTGACCATATATTCTGAAAGCTGACAAAATTCTCTTGAGTTTAGACTAGGTTTGATCGAATTTGGTGAAGAATTGTAGAATTTATGTAGGTTTTAGTGTGTTTTTGTGTTGTTCATACCTTGGGTAAACCTAGTTTTTTCTTCCTATACACAAATATATGTACAATTAACACATATGTATAGGTTAAAAGGCAAGCTGAGTCATTTGTGAATCTTTTAAGCCACAGTAGACCCATTTTGGATATGTATTTTTGGAAAAAAATTCAGTTTTTTGAAAATTTTGACCTAGGTCGAAATTTTGGTTTTTTCATCATTTCGACCATTTAAATCAATCAAATCGGCAATTTGACCATATATTCTGAAAGCTGACAAAATTCTCTTGAGTTTAGACTAGGTTTGATCGAATTTGGTGAAGAATTGTAGAATTTATGTAGGTTTTAGTGTGTTTTTGTGTTGTTCATACCTTGGGTAAACCTAGTTTTTTCTTCCTATACACAAATATATGTACAATTAACACATATGTATAGGTTAAAAGGCAAGCTGAGTCATTTGTGAATCTTTTAAGCCACAGTAGACCCATTTTGGATATGTATTTTTGGAAAAAAATTCAGTTTTTTGAAAATTTTGACCTAGGTCGAAATTTTGGTTTTTTCATCATTTCGACCATTTAAATCACTCAAATCGGCAATTTGACCATATATTCTGAAAGCTGACAAAATTCTCTTGAGTTTAGACTAGGTTTGATCGAATTTGGTGAAGAATTGTAGAATTTATGTAGGTTTTAGTGTGTTTTTGTGTTGTTCATACCTTGGGTAAACCTAGGTTTTTCTTCCTATACACAAATATATGTACAATTAACACATATGTATAGGTTAAAAGGCAAGCTGAGTCATTTGTGAATCTTTTAAGCCACAGTAGACCCATTTTGGATATGTATTTTTGGAAAAAAATTCAGTTTTTTGAAAATTTTGACCTAGGTCGAAATTTTGGTTTTTTCATCATTTCGACCATTTAAATCACTCAAATCGGCAATTTGACCATATATTCTGAAAGCTGACAAAATTCTCTTGAGTTTAGACTAGGTTTGATCGAATTTGGTGAAGAATTGTAGAATTTATGTAGGTTTTAGTGTGTTTTTGTGTTGTTCATACCTTGGGTAAACCTAGTTTTTTCTTCCTATACACAAATATATGTACAATTAACACATATGTATAGGTTAAAAGGCAAGCTGAGTCATTTGTGAATCTTTTAAGCCACAGTAGACCCATTTTGGATATGTATTTTTGGAAAAAAATTCAGTTTTTTGAAAATTTTGACCTAGGTCGAAATTTTGGTTTTTTCATCATTTCGACCATTTAAATCACTCAAATCGGCAATTTGACCATATATTCTGAAAGCTGACAAAATTCTCTTGAGTTTAGACTAGGTTTGATCGAATTTGGTGAAGAATTGTAGAATTTATGTAGGTTTTAGTGTGTTTTTGTGTTGTTCATACCTTGGGTAAACCTAGTTTTTTCTTCCTATACACAAATATATGTACAATTAACACATATGTATAGGTTAAAAGGCAAGCTGAGTCATTTGTGAATCTTTTAAGCCACAGTAGACCCATTTTGGATATGTATTTTTGGAAAAAAATTCAGTTTTTTGAAAATTTTGACCTAGGTCGAAATTTTGGTTTTTTCATCATTTCGACCATTTAAATCACTCAAATCGGCAATTTGACCATATATTCTGAAAGCTGACAAAATTCTCTTGAGTTTAGACTAGGTTTGATCGAATTTGGTGAAGAATTGTAGAATTTATGTAGGTTTTAGTGTGTTTTTGTGTTGTTCATACCTTGGGTAAACCTAGTTTTTTCTTCCTATACACAAATATATGTACAATTAACACATATGTATAGGTTAAAAGGCAAGCTGAGTCATTTGTGAATCTTTTAAGCCACAGTAGACCCATTTTGGATATGTATTTTTGGAAAAAAATTCAGTTTTTTGAAAATTTTGACCTAGGTCGAAATTTTGGTTTTTTCATCATTTCGACCATTTAAATCAATCAAATCGGCAATTTGACCATATATTCTGAAAGCTGACAAAATTCTCTTGAGTTTAGACTAGGTTTGATCGAATTTGGTGAAGAATTGTAGAATTTATGTAGGTTTTAGTGTGTTTTTGTGTTGTTCATACCTTGGGTAAACCTAGTTTTTTCTTCCTATACACAAATATATGTACAATTAACACATATGTATAGGTTAAAAGGCAAGCTGAGTCATTTGTGAATCTTTTAAGCCACAGTAGACCCATTTTGGATATGTATTTTTGGAAAAAAATTCAGTTTTTTGAAAATTTTGACCTAGGTCGAAATTTTGGTTTTTTCATCATTTCGACCATTTAAATCAATCAAATCGGCAATTTGACCATATATTCTGAAAGCTGACAAAATTCTCTTGAGTTTAGACTAGGTTTGATCGAATTTGGTGAAGAATTGTAGAATTTATGTAGGTTTTAGTGTGTTTTTGTGTTGTTCATACCTTGGGTAAACCTAGTTTTTTCTTCCTATACACAAATATATGTACAATTAACACATATGTATAGGTTAAAAGGCAAGCTGAGTCATTTGTGAATCTTTTAAGCCACAGTAGACCCATTTTGGATATGTATTTTTGGAAAAAAATTCAGTTTTTTGAAAATTTTGACCTAGGTCGAAATTTTGGTTTTTTCATCATTTCGACCATTTAAATCAATCAAATCGGCAATTTGACCATATATTCTGAAAGCTGACAAAATTCTCTTGAGTTTAGACTAGGTTTGATCGAATTTGGTGAAGAATTGTAGAATTTATGTAGGTTTTAGTGTGTTTTTGTGTTGTTCATACCTTGGGTAAACCTAGTTTTTTCTTCCTATACACAAATATATGTACAATTAACACATATGTATAGGTTAAAAGGCAAGCTGAGTCATTTGTGAATCTTTTAAGCCACAGTAGACCCATTTTGGATATGTATTTTTGGAAAAAAATTCAGTTTTTTGAAAATTTTGACCTAGGTCGAAATTTTGGTTTTTTCATCATTTCGACCATTTAAATCAATCAAATCGGCAATTTGACCATATATTCTGAAAGCTGACAAAATTCTCTTGAGTTTAGACTAGGTTTGATCGAATTTGGTGAAGAATTGTAGAATTTATGTAGGTTTTAGTGTGTTTTTGTGTTGTTCATACCTTGGGTAAACCTAGTTTTTTCTTCCTATACACAAATATATGTACAATTAACACATATGTATAGGTTAAAAGGCAAGCTGAGTCATTTGTGAATCTTTTAAGCCACAGTAGACCCATTTTGGATATGTATTTTTGGAAAAAAATTCAGTTTTTTGAAAATTTTGACCTAGGTCGAAATTTTGGTTTTTTCATCATTTCGACCATTTAAATCAATCAAATCGGCAATTTGACCATATATTCTGAAAGCTGACAAAATTCTCTTGAGTTTAGACTAGGTTTGATCGAATTTGGTGAAGAATTGTAGAATTTATGTAGGTTTTAGTGTGTTTTTGTGTTGTTCATACCTTGGGTAAACCTAGTTTTTTCTTCCTATACACAAATATATGTACAATTAACACATATGTATAGGTTAAAAGGCAAGCTGAGTCATTTGTGAATCTTTTAAGCCACAGTAGACCCATTTTGGATATGTATTTTTGGAAAAAAATTCAGTTTTTTGAAAATTTTGACCTAGGTCGAAATTTTGGTTTTTTCATCATTTCGACCATTTAAATCAATCAAATCGGCAATTTGACCATATATTCTGAAAGCTGACAAAATTCTCTTGAGTTTAGACTAGGTTTGATCGAATTTGGTGAAGAATTGTAGAATTTATGTAGGTTTTAGTGTGTTTTTGTGTTGTTCATACCTTGGGTAAACCTAGTTTTTTCTTCCTATACACAAATATATGTACAATTAACACATATGTATAGGTTAAAAGGCAAGCTGAGTCATTTGTGAATCTTTTAAGCCACAGTAGACCCATTTTGGATATGTATTTTTGGAAAAAAATTCAGTTTTTTGAAAATTTTGACCTAGGTCGAAATTTTGGTTTTTTCATCATTTCGACCATTTAAATCAATCAAATCGGCAATTTGACCATATATTCTGAAAGCTGACAAAATTCTCTTGAGTTTAGACTAGGTTTGATCGAATTTGGTGAAGAATTGTAGAATTTATGTAGGTTTTAGTGTGTTTTTGTGTTGTTCATACCTTGGGTAAACCTAGTTTTTTCTTCCTATACACAAATATATGTACAATTAACACATATGTATAGGTTAAAAGGCAAGCTGAGTCATTTGTGAATCTTTTAAGCCACAGTAGACCCATTTTGGATATGTATTTTTGGAAAAAAATTCAGTTTTTTGAAAATTTTGACCTAGGTCGAAATTTTGGTTTTTTCATCATTTCGACCATTTAAATCAATCAAATCGGCAATTTGACCATATATTCTGAAAGCTGACAAAATTCTCTTGAGTTTAGACTAGGTTTGATCGAATTTGGTGAAGAATTGTAGAATTTATGTAGGTTTTAGTGTGTTTTTGTGTTGTTCATACCTTGGGTAAACCTAGTTTTTTCTTCCTATACACAAATATATGTACAATTAACACATATGTATAGGTTAAAAGGCAAGCTGAGTCATTTGTGAATCTTTTAAGCCACAGTAGACCCATTTTGGATATGTATTTTTGGAAAAAAATTCAGTTTTTTGAAAATTTTGACCTAGGTCGAAATTTTGGTTTTTTCATCATTTCGACCATTTAAATCAATCAAATCGGCAATTTGACCATATATTCTGAAAGCTGACAAAATTCTCTTGAGTTTAGACTAGGTTTGATCGAATTTGGTGAAGAATTGTAGAATTTATGTAGGTTTTAGTGTGTTTTTGTGTTGTTCATACCTTGGGTAAACCTAGTTTTTTCTTCCTATACACAAATATATGTACAATTAACACATATGTATAGGTTAAAAGGCAAGCTGAGTCATTTGTGAATCTTTTAAGCCACAGTAGACCCATTTTGGATATGTATTTTTGGAAAAAAATTCAGTTTTTTGAAAATTTTGACCTAGGTCGAAATTTTGGTTTTTTCATCATTTCGACCATTTAAATCACTCAAATCGGCAATTTGACCATATATTCTGAAAGCTGACAAAATTCTCTTGAGTTTAGACTAGGTTTGATCGAATTTGGTGAAGAATTGTAGAATTTATGTAGGTTTTAGTGTGTTTTTGTGTTGTTCATACCTTGGGTAAACCTAGTTTTTTCTTCCTATACACAAATATATGTACAATTAACACATATGTATAGGTTAAAAGGCAAGCTGAGTCATTTGTGAATCTTTTAAGCCACAGTAGACCCATTTTGGATATGTATTTTTGGAAAAAAATTCAGTTTTTTGAAAATTTTGACCTAGGTCGAAATTTTGGTTTTTTCATCATTTCGACCATTTAAATCAATCAAATCGGCAATTTGACCATATATTCTGAAAGCTGACAAAATTCTCTTGAGTTTAGACTAGGTTTGATCGAATTTGGTGAAGAATTGTAGAATTTATGTAGGTTTTAGTGTGTTTTTGTGTTGTTCATACCTTGGGTAAACCTAGTTTTTTCTTCCTATACACAAATATATGTACAATTAACACATATGTATAGGTTAAAAGGCAAGCTGAGTCATTTGTGAATCTTTTAAGCCACAGTAGACCCATTTTGGATATGTATTTTTGGAAAAAAATTCAGTTTTTTGAAAATTTTGACCTAGGTCGAAATTTTGGTTTTTTCATCATTTCGACCATTTAAATCAATCAAATCGGCAATTTGACCATATATTCTGAAAGCTGACAAAATTCTCTTGAGTTTAGACTAGGTTTGATCGAATTTGGTGAAGAATTGTAGAATTTATGTAGGTTTTAGTGTGTTTTTGTGTTGTTCATACCTTGGGTAAACCTAGTTTTTTCTTCCTATACACAAATATATGTACAATTAACACATATGTATAGGTTAAAAGGCAAGCTGAGTCATTTGTGAATCTTTTAAGCCACAGTAGACCCATTTTGGATATGTATTTTTGGAAAAAAATTCAGTTTTTTGAAAATTTTGACCTAGGTCGAAATTTTGGTTTTTTCATCATTTCGACCATTTAAATCAATCAAATCGGCAATTTGACCATATATTCTGAAAGCTGACAAAATTCTCTTGAGTTTAGACTAGGTTTGATCGAATTTGGTGAAGAATTGTAGAATTTATGTAGGTTTTAGTGTGTTTTTGTGTTGTTCATACCTTGGGTAAACCTAGTTTTTTCTTCCTATACACAAATATATGTACAATTAACACATATGTATAGGTTAAAAGGCAAGCTGAGTCATTTGTGAATCTTTTAAGCCACAGTAGACCCATTTTGGATATGTATTTTTGGAAAAAAATTCAGTTTTTTGAAAATTTTGACCTAGGTCGAAATTTTGGTTTTTTCATCATTTCGACCATTTAAATCACTCAAATCGGCAATTTGACCATATATTCTGAAAGCTGACAAAATTCTCTTGAGTTTAGACTAGGTTTGATCGAATTTGGTGAAGAATTGTAGAATTTATGTAGGTTTTAGTGTGTTTTTGTGTTGTTCATACCTTGGGTAAACCTAGTTTTTTCTTCCTATACACAAATATATGTACAATTAACACATATGTATAGGTTAAAAGGCAAGCTGAGTCATTTGTGAATCTTTTAAGCCACAGTAGACCCATTTTGGATATGTATTTTTGGAAAAAAATTCAGTTTTTTGAAAATTTTGACCTAGGTCGAAATTTTGGTTTTTTCATCATTTCGACCATTTAAATCAATCAAATCGGCAATTTGACCATATATTCTGAAAGCTGACAAAATTCTCTTGAGTTTAGACTAGGTTTGATCGAATTTGGTGAAGAATTGTAGAATTTATGTAGGTTTTAGTGTGTTTTTGTGTTGTTCATACCTTGGGTAAACCTAGTTTTTTCTTCCTATACACAAATATATGTACAATTAACACATATGTATAGGTTAAAAGGCAAGCTGAGTCATTTGTGAATCTTTTAAGCCACAGTAGACCCATTTTGGATATGTATTTTTGGAAAAAAATTCAGTTTTTTGAAAATTTTGACCTAGGTCGAAATTTTGGTTTTTTCATCATTTCGACCATTTAAATCAATCAAATCGGCAATTTGACCATATATTCTGAAAGCTGACAAAATTCTCTTGAGTTTAGACTAGGTTTGATCGAATTTGGTGAAGAATTGTAGAATTTATGTAGGTTTTAGTGTGTTTTTGTGTTGTTCATACCTTGGGTAAACCTAGTTTTTTCTTCCTATACACAAATATATGTACAATTAACACATATGTATAGGTTAAAAGGCAAGCTGAGTCATTTGTGAATCTTTTAAGCCACAGTAGACCCATTTTGGATATGTATTTTTGGAAAAAAATTCAGTTTTTTGAAAATTTTGACCTAGGTCGAAATTTTGGTTTTTTCATCATTTCGACCATTTAAATCAATCAAATCGGCAATTTGACCATATATTCTGAAAGCTGACAAAATTCTCTTGAGTTTAGACTAGGTTTGATCGAATTTGGTGAAGAATTGTAGAATTTATGTAGGTTTTAGTGTGTTTTTGTGTTGTTCATACCTTGGGTAAACCTAGTTTTTTCTTCCTATACACAAATATATGTACAATTAACACATATGTATAGGTTAAAAGGCAAGCTGAGTCATTTGTGAATCTTTTAAGCCACAGTAGACCCATTTTGGATATGTATTTTTGGAAAAAAATTCAGTTTTTTGAAAATTTTGACCTAGGTCGAAATTTTGGTTTTTTCATCATTTCGACCATTTAAATCACTCAAATCGGCAATTTGACCATATATTCTGAAAGCTGACAAAATTCTCTTGAGTTTAGACTAGGTTTGATCGAATTTGGTGAAGAATTGTAGAATTTATGTAGGTTTTAGTGTGTTTTTGTGTTGTTCATACCTTGGGTAAACCTAGTTTTTTCTTCCTATACACAAATATATGTACAATTAACACATATGTATAGGTTAAAAGGCAAGCTGAGTCATTTGTGAATCTTTTAAGCCACAGTAGACCCATTTTGGATATGTATTTTTGGAAAAAAATTCAGTTTTTTGAAAATTTTGACCTAGGTCGAAATTTTGGTTTTTTCATCATTTCGACCATTTAAATCAATCAAATCGGCAATTTGACCATATATTCTGAAAGCTGACAAAATTCTCTTGAGTTTAGACTAGGTTTGATCGAATTTGGTGAAGAATTGTAGAATTTATGTAGGTTTTAGTGTGTTTTTGTGTTGTTCATACCTTGGGTAAACCTAGTTTTTTCTTCCTATACACAAATATATGTACAATTAACACATATGTATAGGTTAAAAGGCAAGCTGAGTCATTTGTGAATCTTTTAAGCCACAGTAGACCCATTTTGGATATGTATTTTTGGAAAAAAATTCAGTTTTTTGAAAATTTTGACCTAGGTCGAAATTTTGGTTTTTTCATCATTTCGACCATTTAAATCAATCAAATCGGCAATTTGACCATATATTCTGAAAGCTGACAAAATTCTCTTGAGTTTAGACTAGGTTTGATCGAATTTGGTGAAGAATTGTAGAATTTATGTAGGTTTTAGTGTGTTTTTGTGTTGTTCATACCTTGGGTAAACCTAGTTTTTTCTTCCTATACACAAATATATGTACAATTAACACATATGTATAGGTTAAAAGGCAAGCTGAGTCATTTGTGAATCTTTTAAGCCACAGTAGACCCATTTTGGATATGTATTTTTGGAAAAAAATTCAGTTTTTTGAAAATTTTGACCTAGGTCGAAATTTTGGTTTTTTCATCATTTCGACCATTTAAATCACTCAAATCGGCAATTTGACCATATATTCTGAAAGCTGACAAAATTCTCTTGAGTTTAGACTAGGTTTGATCGAATTTGGTGAAGAATTGTAGAATTTATGTAGGTTTTAGTGTGTTTTTGTGTTGTTCATACCTTGGGTAAACCTAGTTTTTTCTTCCTATACACAAATATATGTACAATTAACACATATGTATAGGTTAAAAGGCAAGCTGAGTCATTTGTGAATCTTTTAAGCCACAGTAGACCCATTTTGGATATGTATTTTTGGAAAAAAATTCAGTTTTTTGAAAATTTTGACCTAGGTCGAAATTTTGGTTTTTTCATCATTTCGACCATTTAAATCAATCAAATCGGCAATTTGACCATATATTCTGAAAGCTGACAAAATTCTCTTGAGTTTAGACTAGGTTTGATCGAATTTGGTGAAGAATTGTAGAATTTATGTAGGTTTTAGTGTGTTTTTGTGTTGTTCATACCTTGGGTAAACCTAGTTTTTTCTTCCTATACACAAATATATGTACAATTAACACATATGTATAGGTTAAAAGGCAAGCTGAGTCATTTGTGAATCTTTTAAGCCACAGTAGACCCATTTTGGATATGTATTTTTGGAAAAAAATTCAGTTTTTTGAAAATTTTGACCTAGGTCGAAATTTTGGTTTTTTCATCATTTCGACCATTTAAATCACTCAAATCGGCAATTTGACCATATATTCTGAAAGCTGACAAAATTCTCTTGAGTTTAGACTAGGTTTGATCGAATTTGGTGAAGAATTGTAGAATTTATGTAGGTTTTAGTGTGTTTTTGTGTTGTTCATACCTTGGGTAAACCTAGTTTTTTCTTCCTATACACAAATATATGTACAATTAACACATATGTATAGGTTAAAAGGCAAGCTGAGTCATTTGTGAATCTTTTAAGCCACAGTAGACCCATTTTGGATATGTATTTTTGGAAAAAAATTCAGTTTTTTGAAAATTTTGACCTAGGTCGAAATTTTGGTTTTTTCATCATTTCGACCATTTAAATCAATCAAATCGGCAATTTGACCATATATTCTGAAAGCTGACAAAATTCTCTTGAGTTTAGACTAGGTTTGATCGAATTTGGTGAAGAATTGTAGAATTTATGTAGGTTTTAGTGTGTTTTTGTGTTGTTCATACCTTGGGTAAACCTAGTTTTTTCTTCCTATACACAAATATATGTACAATTAACACATATGTATAGGTTAAAAGGCAAGCTGAGTCATTTGTGAATCTTTTAAGCCACAGTAGACCCATTTTGGATATGTATTTTTGGAAAAAAATTCAGTTTTTTGAAAATTTTGACCTAGGTCGAAATTTTGGTTTTTTCATCATTTCGACCATTTAAATCAATCAAATCGGCAATTTGACCATATATTCTGAAAGCTGACAAAATTCTCTTGAGTTTAGACTAGGTTTGATCGAATTTGGTGAAGAATTGTAGAATTTATGTAGGTTTTAGTGTGTTTTTGTGTTGTTCATACCTTGGGTAAACCTAGTTTTTTCTTCCTATACACAAATATATGTACAATTAACACATATGTATAGGTTAAAAGGCAAGCTGAGTCATTTGTGAATCTTTTAAGCCACAGTAGACCCATTTTGGATATGTATTTTTGGAAAAAAATTCAGTTTTTTGAAAATTTTGACCTAGGTCGAAATTTTGGTTTTTTCATCATTTCGACCATTTAAATCACTCAAATCGGCAATTTGACCATATATTCTGAAAGCTGACAAAATTCTCTTGAGTTTAGACTAGGTTTGATCGAATTTGGTGAAGAATTGTAGAATTTATGTAGGTTTTAGTGTGTTTTTGTGTTGTTCATACCTTGGGTAAACCTAGTTTTTTCTTCCTATACACAAATATATGTACAATTAACACATATGTATAGGTTAAAAGGCAAGCTGAGTCATTTGTGAATCTTTTAAGCCACAGTAGACCCATTTTGGATATGTATTTTTGGAAAAAAATTCAGTTTTTTGAAAATTTTGACCTAGGTCGAAATTTTGGTTTTTTCATCATTTCGACCATTTAAATCAATCAAATCGGCAATTTGACCATATATTCTGAAAGCTGACAAAATTCTCTTGAGTTTAGACTAGGTTTGATCGAATTTGGTGAAGAATTGTAGAATTTATGTAGGTTTTAGTGTGTTTTTGTGTTGTTCATACCTTGGGTAAACCTAGTTTTTTCTTCCTATACACAAATATATGTACAATTAACACATATGTATAGGTTAAAAGGCAAGCTGAGTCATTTGTGAATCTTTTAAGCCACAGTAGACCCATTTTGGATATGTATTTTTGGAAAAAAATTCAGTTTTTTGAAAATTTTGACCTAGGTCGAAATTTTGGTTTTTTCATCATTTCGACCATTTAAATCAATCAAATCGGCAATTTGACCATATATTCTGAAAGCTGACAAAATTCTCTTGAGTTTAGACTAGGTTTGATCGAATTTGGTGAAGAATTGTAGAATTTATGTAGGTTTTAGTGTGTTTTTGTGTTGTTCATACCTTGGGTAAACCTAGTTTTTTCTTCCTATACACAAATATATGTACAATTAACACATATGTATAGGTTAAAAGGCAAGCTGAGTCATTTGTGAATCTTTTAAGCCACAGTAGACCCATTTTGGATATGTATTTTTGGAAAAAAATTCAGTTTTTTGAAAATTTTGACCTAGGTCGAAATTTTGGTTTTTTCATCATTTCGACCATTTAAATCAATCAAATCGGCAATTTGACCATATATTCTGAAAGCTGACAAAATTCTCTTGAGTTTAGACTAGGTTTGATCGAATTTGGTGAAGAATTGTAGAATTTATGTAGGTTTTAGTGTGTTTTTGTGTTGTTCATACCTTGGGTAAACCTAGTTTTTTCTTCCTATACACAAATATATGTACAATTAACACATATGTATAGGTTAAAAGGCAAGCTGAGTCATTTGTGAATCTTTTAAGCCACAGTAGACCCATTTTGGATATGTATTTTTGGAAAAAAATTCAGTTTTTTGAAAATTTTGACCTAGGTCGAAATTTTGGTTTTTTCATCATTTCGACCATTTAAATCACTCAAATCGGCAATTTGACCATATATTCTGAAAGCTGACAAAATTCTCTTGAGTTTAGACTAGGTTTGATCGAATTTGGTGAAGAATTGTAGAATTTATGTAGGTTTTAGTGTGTTTTTGTGTTGTTCATACCTTGGGTAAACCTAGTTTTTTCTTCCTATACACAAATATATGTACAATTAACACATATGTATAGGTTAAAAGGCAAGCTGAGTCATTTGTGAATCTTTTAAGCCACAGTAGACCCATTTTGGATATGTATTTTTGGAAAAAAATTCAGTTTTTTGAAAATTTTGACCTAGGTCGAAATTTTGGTTTTTTCATCATTTCGACCATTTAAATCATTCAAATCGGCAATTTGACCATATATTCTGAAAGCTGACAAAATTCTCTTGAGTTTAGACTAGGTTTGATCGAATTTGGTGAAGAATTGTAGAATTTATGTAGGTTTTAGTGTGTTTTTGTGTTGTTCATACCTTGGGTAAACCTAGTTTTTTCTTCCTATACACAAATATATGTACAATTAACACATATGTATAGGTTAAAAGGCAAGCTGAGTCATTTGTGAATCTTTTAAGCCACAGTAGACCCATTTTGGATATGTATTTTTGGAAAAAAATTCAGTTTTTTGAAAATTTTGACCTAGGTCGAAATTTTGGTTTTTTCATCATTTCGACCATTTAAATCAATCAAATCGGCAATTTGACCATATATTCTGAAAGCTGACAAAATTCTCTTGAGTTTAGACTAGGTTTGATCGAATTTGGTGAAGAATTGTAGAATTTATGTAGGTTTTAGTGTGTTTTTGTGTTGTTCATACCTTGGGTAAACCTAGTTTTTTCTTCCTATACACAAATATATGTACAATTAACACATATGTATAGGTTAAAAGGCAAGCTGAGTCATTTGTGAATCTTTTAAGCCACAGTAGACCCATTTTGGATATGTATTTTTGGAAAAAAATTCAGTTTTTTGAAAATTTTGACCTAGGTCGAAATTTTGGTTTTTTCATCATTTCGACCATTTAAATCATTCAAATCGGCAATTTGACCATATATTCTGAAAGCTGACAAAATTCTCTTGAGTTTAGACTAGGTTTGATCGAATTTGGTGAAGAATTGTAGAATTTATGTAGGTTTTAGTGTGTTTTTGTGTTGTTCATACCTTGGGTAAACCTAGTTTTTTCTTCCTATACACAAATATATGTACAATTAACACATATGTATAGGTTAAAAGGCAAGCTGAGTCATTTGTGAATCTTTTAAGCCACAGTAGACCCATTTTGGATATGTATTTTTGGAAAAAAATTCAGTTTTTTGAAAATTTTGACCTAGGTCGAAATTTTGGTTTTTTCATCATTTCGACCATTTAAATCAATCAAATCGGCAATTTGACCATATATTCTGAAAGCTGACAAAATTCTCTTGAGTTTAGACTAGGTTTGATCGAATTTGGTGAAGAATTGTAGAATTTATGTAGGTTTTAGTGTGTTTTTGTGTTGTTCATACCTTGGGTAAACCTAGTTTTTTCTTCCTATACACAAATATATGTACAATTAACACATATGTATAGGTTAAAAGGCAAGCTGAGTCATTTGTGAATCTTTTAAGCCACAGTAGACCCATTTTGGATATGTATTTTTGGAAAAAAATTCAGTTTTTTGAAAATTTTGACCTAGGTCGAAATTTTGGTTTTTTCATCATTTCGACCATTTAAATCACTTAAATCGGCAATTTGACCATATATTCTGAAAGCTGACAAAATTCTCTTGAGTTTAGACTAGGTTTGATCGAATTTGGTGAAGAATTGTAGAATTTATGTAGGTTTTAGTGTGTTTTTGTGTTGTTCATACCTTGGGTAAACCTAGTTTTTTCTTCCTATACACAAATATATGTACAATTAACACATATGTATAGGTTAAAAGGCAAGCTGAGTCATTTGTGAATCTTTTAAGCCACAGTAGACCCATTTTGGATATGTATTTTTGGAAAAAAATTCAGTTTTTTGAAAATTTTGACCTAGGTCGAAATTTTGGTTTTTTCATCATTTCGACCATTTAAATCATTCAAATCGGCAATTTGACCATATATTCTGAAAGCTGACAAAATTCTCTTGAGTTTAGACTAGGTTTGATCGAATTTGGTGAAGAATTGTAGAATTTATGTAGGTTTTAGTGTGTTTTTGTGTTGTTCATACCTTGGGTAAACCTAGTTTTTTCTTCCTATACACAAATATATGTACAAAGTCAAGGTCAAGTTAGAGGTCAAGGTCAAAAATGAGGTCAAAGTCGGGACAGAGGTCAAAGCCAAGGTCAAGTTAGAGGTCAAAGTCGGGACAGAGGTCAAAGCCAAGGTCAAGTTAGAGGTCAAGGTCAAAATAGGTCAAAGTCGGGACAGAGGTCAAAGCCAAGGTCAAGTAAGAGGTCAAGGTCAAAGTCGGGACAGAGGTCAAAGCCAAGGTCAAGTTAAGGTCAAGTCAGAGGTCAAGGTCAAAAAGGTCGAGGTCAAAGTCAAGGGACATGAGGTCAAAGTCCGAGAGGTCAGAGTCATTAGAGGTCAAGGTCAAGAATGAGGTCAAAGTCGGAATAGAGGTCAAAGTCAAGGTCAAGTTAGAGGTCAAGGTCAAAGTCGGGACAGAGGTCAAAGCCAAGGTCAAGTTAGAGGTCAAGGTCAAAAATGAGGTCAAAGTTGGGACAGAGGTCAAAGCCAAGGTCAAGTTAGAGGTCAAGGTCAAATAAGGTTAAAGTCGGGAAGAGGTCAAAGTCAGGGACTAGAGGTCAAAGCCAAGGTCAAGTTAGAGGTCAAGGTCAAGAATGGGGTCAAAGTCGGGACAGAGGTCAAAGTTAAGGTCAAGTAAGAGGTCAAGGTCAAAGTCGGGACAGAGGTCAAAGCCAAGGTCAAGTTAGAGGTCAAGGTCAAGAATGAGGTCAAAGTCGGGAAGAGGTCAAAGAAGGTCAAGTTAGAGGTCAAGGTCAAAAATAAGGTCAAGTCGGGAAGAGTCAAAGCCAAGGTCAAGTTAGAGGTCAAAGTCAGGATAGAGGTCAAAGCCGAGGTCGAGTTAGAGGTCAAGGTCAAGAATGAGGTCAAAGTCGGAATAGAGGTCAAAGTTAAGGTCAAGTAAGAGGTCAAGGTCAAAGTGAAGAGGTCAGAAGGTCAAGAGTCAAGGTCAATGAGTGTGAGAGGTCAAGTAGTCGAGAGGTCAAGGTCAAGAATGAGGTCAAAGTCGGGATAGAGGTCAAAGCCAAGGTCAAGTTAGAGGTCATATGGTCAAAGTCGGGACAGAGGTCAAAGTCGGGATAGAGGTCAAAGCCAAGGTCAATTAGAGGTCAAAGTCGGGATAGAGGTCAAAAAGTCCAAGGTCAAGTTAGAGGTCAAGGTCAAAAATGAGGTCAAAGTCGGGACAGAGGTCAAAGTCAAGGTCGAGTTAGAGGTCAAGGTCAAGAATGAGGTCAAAGTCGGGACAGAGGTCAAAGCCAAGGTCAAGTTAGAGGTCAAGGTCAAGAATGAGGTCAAAGTCGGGACAGAGGTCAAAGTAAGGTCAAGTTAGAGGTCAAGTGTCAAAGTCGGGACAGAGGTCAAAGTCAAGGTCAAGTAAGAGGTCAAGGTCAAAGTCGGGACAGAGGTCAAAGTCAGAGGTCAAGTTAGAGGTCAAGGTCAAGAATGAGGTCAAAGTCTGGGACAGAGTGTCAAGCCAAGAGTCAAAGTTAGAGGTCAAAGTCGGGATAGAGGTCAAAGCTAGGTCGAGTTAGAGGTCAAGGTCAAGAATGAGGTCAAAGTCGGAATAGAGGTCAAAGTTAAGGTCAAGTAAGAGGTCAAGGTCAAAGTCGGAAGAGGTCAAAGCAAGGTCAAGTTAGAGGTCAAGGTCAAGAATGAGGTCAAAGTTGGGACAGAGGTCAAAGCCAAGGTCAAGTTAGAGGTCAAGGTCAAGAATGAGGTCAAAGTGGGATAGAGGTCAAAGCCAAGGTCAGTTAGAGGTCAAAGTCAGGACAGAGGTCAAAGCCGAGGTCAAGTTAGAGGTCAAGGTCAAAAATGAGGTCAAAGTCGGGACAGAGGTCAAAGTTAAGGTCGAGTTAGAGGTCAAGGTCAAGAATGTGGTCAAAGTCGGGATAGAGGTCAAAGCCAAGGTCAAATTAGAGGTCAAAGTCGGGATAGAGGTCAAAGTCGGGACAGAGGTCAAAGCCAAGGTCAAGTTAGAGGTCAAGGTCAAGAATGAGGTCAAAGTCGGAATAGAGGTCAAAGTTAAGGTCAAGTTAGAGGTCAAGCAAGTAGCAAAGTCGGGACAGAGGTCAAAGCCAAGGTCAAGTTAGTGGTCAAGGTCAAAAATGAGGTCAAAGTCGGGACAGAGGTCAAAGTTAAGGTCAAGTTAGAGGTCAAGGTCAAAAATAAGGTCAAAGTCGGGACAGAGGTCAAAGCCAAGGTCAAGTTAGAGGTCAAGGTCAAGAACAGAGGTCAAAGTCGGAGAATAGGTCAAAAACAAGGTCGAGGTCAATATTAAAGATGAAGTCAAGGGGAAAAATGAGGTCAAAGTCAAAGTAGGAGGTTACCATGGGAACCTAGGTGACCTTAACCATGGTAACCTAGATAACCAACAACCACGGGGTACCGGACCTAGGTTACCACAACCATGGTAACCATTGTAAACTCAACTGTGGTTACCTGGTAACCACAACCGTCGTAACCTAGAATTTGGTGAAGAATTGTAGAACTTATGTAGGTTTTAGTGTGTTTTTGTGGTGTTCATAACTTGGTAAACCTAGTTTTTCTTCCTATACACAAATATATGTACAATTAACACATATGTATAGGTAAAAGCAAGCTGAGTCATTTGTGATCTTTTAAGCACAGTAGACCCATTTTGGATATGTATTTTTGGAAAAAAAATTCAGTTTTTTGAAAATTTTGACTAGGTCGAAATTTTGGTTTTTTCTTCATTTCGACCATTTAATCATTTAAAATCGGCAATTTGACCATATATTCTGAAAGCTGACAAAATTCTCTTGAATTTAGACTAGGTTTGATCGAATTTGGTGAAGAATTGTAGAATTTATGTAGGTTTTAGTGTGTTTTTGTGTTGTTCATACCTTGGGTAAACCTAGGTTTTTCTTCCTATACACAAATATATGTACAATTAACACATATGTATAGGTTAAAAGGCAAGCTGAGTCATTTGTGAATTTTTTAAGCCACAGTAGACCCATTTTGGAT